>NW_027554427.1:0-366543 GCF_053574225.1 Canis aureus
CTCTGGCTACCTAAGAAGCACACGTTTAATGCAATCCCATTCAAAATACCATGGACTTTCTTCACAGAGTTGGAACAAATTATTTTAAGATTTGTATGGAATCAGAAAAGACTCTGAATAGCCAGGGGAATATTAAAAAAGAAAACCAGAGCTGGGGGCAACACAATGCCAGATTTCAGGTTGTACTACAAACCTGTGGTCATCAAGACAGTGTGGTCCTGGCACAAAAACAGACACAAAGATCAATGGACCAGAATAGAGAACCCAGAAGTGGACCGTGCACTTCATGGTCAACTAATATTCGACAAAGGAGGAAAGACTATCCACTGGAAAAAAGACAGTCTCTTCAATAAATGGTGCTGGGAAAAGTGGACATCCACATGCAGAAGAATGAAACTAGACCACTCCCTTGCACCATACACAAAGATAAACTCAAAATGGATGAAAGATCTAAATGTGAGACAAAATTCCATCAAAATCCTAGAGGAGAACACAGGCAACACCCTTTTTGAACTCGGCCACAGTAACTTCTTGCAAGATACGTCCACGAAGGCAAAAGAAACAAAAGCAAAAATGAACTATCGGGACTTCATCAAGATAAGAAGCTTCTGCAGGCAAAAGAAACAACAGAACTAAAAGACAACCTGCAGAGTGGGAGAAGATATTTGCAAATGACGTATCAGATAAAGGGCTAGTATCCTAGATCTATAAGGAACTTATTAAACTCAACAGCGGGCAACCCTGGAGGCTTAGCGGTTTAGCGCCGCTTGCAGCCCAGGGTGTGATCCTAGAGACCCAGGATCGAGACCCACGTCAGGCTCCCTGCATGGAGTCTGCTTCTCTCCCTCTCCCTCTGCCTGTGTCTCTGCCTCTCTCTTCCTCTCTCTGTGTCTCTATGAATAAATAAATAAAATCTTTAAAAAAAATAAATTCAACAACAAAGAAACAATGTGATCATGAAATGGGCAAAAGACATGAAGAGAAATCTCACCGAGGAAGACATAGACATGGCCAACACGCACATGAGAAAATGTTCCGCATCACTTGCCATCAGGGAAATACAAATCAAAACCACAATGAGATCCCACCTCACACCAGTGAGAATGGGGAACATTAACAAGGCAGGAAACCACAAATGTTGGAGAGGATGTGGAGAAAGGGGAACCCTCTTACACCGTAGGTGGGAATGGGAACTGGTGCAGACGCTCTGGAAAGCTGTGTGGAGGTTCCTCAAAGAGGTAAAAATAGACCTGCCCTACGACCCAGCAATTGCACTGCTGGGGATTTACCCCAAAGATTCAGATGCAATGAAACGCCGGGACACCTGCACCCCGATGTTTCTAGCAGCAATGTCCACAATAGCCAAACTATGGAAGGAGTCTCCGGTCAAGAGCTGTGGTCTACGTATACAATGGAATATTCCTCAGCCATTGGAAACGACAAATACCCACCGTTTGCTTCAACGTGGATGGACCTGGAGGGTATTATGCTGAGTGAAGTAAGTCAATCGGAGAAGGACAAACATTGTATGTTCTCATTCATGTGGGGAATATAAATAATAGTGAAAGGGAATATGAGGGAAGGGAGAAGAAACGTGTGGGAAACGTCAGAAAGGGAGACAGAACATGAAGACTCCTAACTCCGGGAAACGAGCTAGGGGAGGTGGAAGGGGAGGAGGGCGGGGGTGGGGGTGACTGGGTGACGGGCCCTGAGGGGGCACTTGACGGGATGAGCACTGGGTGTTACGCTCTATGATGGCTAATTGGCCACCAAAGAACCCACAAGCGCAGGCCCTCCCCGCAGGGGACCCACGGAAGGGGCGGGGCTGTGCCCGCTGCCGACCGCGTGACCCGGGGAGGGGCGCAGGCTCTTCCCTCCCACACCCCACGTGACTCAGGGAGAAGCCGCCCCTCCCGGCGCCGCCGTGGGAGCCAGAGGAAGCTTCGCGGCGCCGCGGTCAGGCTCTGAGCCTTCCGTTCCGGGCTCTTGGGACGACTCGGGTCCCCACGTCGCCATGGTCAGCGGCGGGGGGCTCCGGGGTCACCGGGCCTCGCCACGTGGAGCAGGAGCCCCGAGCCCACCTGCGAGGCCGCGGGACGGCGGGGTGTGCCGCAGCCTGGCCCAGGCTCCCCGCGCCCCCGGGTGTGACGGGACGGCGGACGGTCGGCCCCGGGGGTGCGGGCGGCGGCACCACGGGCCGGGCCGGCGGAGCCGTTCTCTCGGGCTCGAGCCGCCTGCGCCACCTGCGCGGCCTGGTCG
The DNA here is from genome assembly GCF_053574225.1 of Canis aureus. Classification (NCBI taxonomy): domain Eukaryota; kingdom Metazoa; phylum Chordata; class Mammalia; order Carnivora; family Canidae; genus Canis; species Canis aureus. The sequence goes on from NW_027554427.1 coordinate 2,260, forward strand.
CCTTGACCCGAGGCCCGAGGGCACGTGCTAGGCCCGGTCGCAGCCGCCCCCCCCCCGCCCCCGCCCCCCCCCCGCGGGGCCTCGCCTCGGGCTGCGGATGCGCAGGCCCCACGGTCAGGGTCAGGGCGTCAGCGGCGCTGAATCGCTGACTCGGGAGGGCGGCCCGCGGACGGAGGGCACGAGCCCGCGCACATCACGCGCTCTGGGGAGCGTCCTGACGAGTAAGTGGTTAGCGAGGGGGACCCCGGCGTTGGACGGCCGTGCTGGGCCGGGCGCACGGAGGCAGGGAGCCGACTGGCGATCGAGAGCCCGCCTCGGGAGCTGCTGGGGAGCGGCCAGGACGCCTTCCTCTCGGGCTGGTGGGCGCGGGGGATGCGGGCCGAGCAGCTAAGGGTCCGCCTGGGACCTACTGACCAGGGAAGCCGAGTTCCCGAGAAGCCTCAACTCCCAGCCACGGCGGGTTTGCTGTGCTAAAGTCCTCCCGTTCGGGAAAGACTGGCCCCTGGGCGTGTCGATGGAGTTACCTGCATTGAGGCCCCTGTGATCTGAAATCGTCCTTAACCCTCTGAGCCCATGGGACTGAGTGGGCCAAGCCACTCTAGTTTTTTTAAATTTTATTTATTTATGACAGAGAGAGGGGCACAGTCAGAGGCAGAGGCGGGCCCCTTGCAGGGAGCCTGACGTGGGACTCGATCCCGGGTCTCCAGGATCAGGCCCTGGGCTGATGGCGGCTAAACCACTGAGCCACCCGGGCTGCCCTCCCACTCTCTTAAAAACTAAAATCTTGGGACGCCTGGGTGGCTCAGTAGTTGGGCATCTATCTGCCTTCTGTTCAAGGCTTGATCCTGGGGTCCTGGGATCAAGTCCTGCATAGCGCTCCTGGCACGGAGCCTGCTTCTCCCTCTGCCTAGGTCTCTGCCTCTTTCTCTGTCTCTCTCAAGAATAAATAAAATCTTAAAAACAAAACGAGCAAAGCTAAAATCTTTAGGGCACTTGGGTTGCTCTGTTGGTTAAGCATTGCACTCGATCTTGGCTTAGTTCTTGACTTTGGGGGGTGAGTTCTGTCCCCATACTCGGCATGAGGCCTACCTAAAAAGAAAACAACCAAAGCACAAAACCAAAAACAAAACAAAAAAACCATCCCCCTAAGAAACAAAAACCCCATCAAAGTCTTTTATTTGAATACTTGCAGAGCTATCCTTCACTAAGACAGAATTTGCTCTTCTTGCCCTCTTCTCCAGTTTCTCCCCTTGTGTGTAACTGGGGCTATGTTCCAGCATAACAGAGCAGGAGATGCGCTCAGGCTGAGAAGGCAGATGAAGGTACTACACCCTAAGGAGGCTGAACGACCTAACCAGCAAGTACCAGCTTGGGGACTGTGTTTGGGACTGGAGTATAGGTGCTTGATAAAGGAGAGGGGGATTCAGATTGGGTAGGGTGAATTTACTGCTTTGGGAGTATTCTTCTGAGATACAAGGTTTGACATTCTGTCAGGGACCGCAGGAGTTTGTGTGAACTTGCTACAAGGATGGCTTCTAGAAGCATGAAAGGAAGCTACGGCCGTGCTCAGTGAGGTTGAAATTGCTGGACCCCTGACAGATGGCAGCTGAAGGCTAAACCGCTCAGGGATTGTGAAGCTGGGATACATATGATGACTTTCTAAGGTAAGAAAACCCAAGCAAATGGATATATTCCACAGGAAGCACCGACAAACACATCATTTACCAAGGCTCTAGGAATATGCTGATGAGAGGGACAGCAGCGTCGTTAAACAGTTCAGTGGTGGGGTACGTGCATAGGCCAGTGCTGACAAACAGTAAGAGTGGCTGTCATAGAAACGGATGACAGGACCCTGCAGCACTTGAGGTCAGGCGGTGGCATTGAACCATCAGAGGCCAGGTTTACACCATTTACTGTGAGCCATGAGGTTGGAGTGGCAGCCAAGGCACCAACCCACAAAGGGTTCCAGAAATGGTTTGAAGAGCCCAGTGTTTTTCGTACAAAATGGAAGGTCAGCCACCAGGAGTAGTACTCTTATTATCAAAAGAAATCAAGGCTGGATGATGGGAGGCTGAAGACGGCTCAATACAAAGGCATGATCCCTTGCCAAGTTCTAGTCAGTGTTCAGGCCTGGGACTGTCTAGTCTTTGAAGAGGAGGCCAGGTCCCCAGAACAAAGGACCATGTATGTATGGCAAGGGGATAAATATTCTTCCAGGAATTTTCGTACAGTTATTCAGCATATCTTTTACCTGTAGCTGTGCAATAAGTTACCCCAAAACTTAGTAGCATAATTGACTATTTTTGTTATCTCACGTGGTTTCTGTGGGTCAAAAATCTAGTTAAAGCTTAGCCAGATAGTGCTGGCTCATGGTGTCTCTGAGAATGCACACAAGATGTGGGTTGGGGCTGTAGTCATTTGAAGGTTGAGCTGAGCCTGGGATGTCCACTTCCAAGGCAGCTTACTCACATGCACAAGCAGGGGGAGCAGCAGGCTCCCTGCTGAACAGAGAGCCTGATGTGGGGCTTGACCCCAAGACCCTGGGATCATGACTTGGGCCACCCCGGTGCCCGGCCAGTAAGTTTTTGACCAGAGGCCTCAATTCCTTGCCTCATGGATGTTTCCATAAGGCTACTTGGGTGTTTCCATGACGTGAAAGCAAGTGATCCAGGGGAAGCAAAGCGGAAGTCACAATGCCTTTTATGACCTAACGTTGGAAGTCACACATTGTAATTGTCACAGATTGTCACAGGTCTGCCTTACTCAGTGAGGCAGGGGACTTCACAAGGGAATGACTGAATACCAGGAGGCTAGAATCATTGTGGCCATTTGGGAGGCTGCCTACCACATTTGGGTAAATGTAAATAAACAAGGGGGATTGGACTCTAGGAGTAATTTGAGGAGTGGACTGGGGAAGGGGGAATATACCAAGAATTTTAATATTGTTGGATGTAGGGTCAGAGTTAACATTAGTTTCTGGATGTACAAAACATAATCGTGGCTCACTGTTAGGATGGGGCCTATGGGGAGCCAAATAAATAGAATCCCAGGTCAGGATCCAGCTCACAATGGTAACCGTGTGACATTACTCAGTTTGCAGATGTGTAATGGAATAGAATGTTTGAAAATCCATGCAGAACACACATTGCGTCTTTCATTTGTAGGATCAGAACTATCATGATTGTGGAGGCCAAGTGGAGGCCTCTGTACCTGTTTCCATCCCTGGTCAAAATAGTAAGTATAAAACAATATCACAATCTAGGAGGAATGACGGATATTTTTATTACTCTTTTGTTGTTTTGTTTTGTTTGGTGTTTTTTTTATTCCTTTGTTTTTAAAAAAGATTTTATTTATTCACATGAGACAGAGAGAGAGAGGTAGAGACATAGGCAGAGGGAGGAGAAGCAGGCTCCATGCAGGGAGTCCAATGTGGGACTGGATCCTGGGACCCCAGGATCACTCCCTGACCCTAAGACAAATGCTCAACTACTGAGCCACCCAGGCATCCCTAATTTTATTCCTCTTAAGGATATAAAGGATTCAAGTGATGGTCCTTGTCACATTTCCATTTAATTCACCTGTCTACCCCTGCAGAAACCAGATTCATCCTGGAGGTTGGCCGAAATTTCCATAAATTCACCCAGATAGTAGCCCTAACTGAGGCTGCTATGCCAGATGTAGTCTCTTCGCTCAAGCCAGATTCATGACTTCTCAGGTACATGGTATACAAACATTAGTTGGCAAATGTGTTTCTTTCTATCCCTATCAGATACCGTTTGGATTCACATGGAGCAGACAACAGTATGCATTTCCCATTGCTCCAGGGTTGTACCTTTCCAGTCTGTCATAGTTCACGTACCACCTGGGTATCTGAAGAACATTGTGCCGATTTGCTCCTCTGATAGCTTGTCAATGGAGTTAGATTACAGGAAATGTCTGGCACATTGGAAGCCTTGGTAAGAAACGTGCATTCCATTGTTGGAGAAGATGCCTGTGAAGATTCAATTATCTGCCACATGAGAACAATTTTGAGTGCCCCAACAGTTGGGGACATGCTGGGTCCTATCATCCAAAGTAAAACATGAGTTTTACCACTTGAATCTCCTGCAGAGAAGGAAGCACAATGCCTGAGAGGACTTTTCAGGTTTTGGAGACAACATATTCCACATCTCAGAACACTTCTCTGCCTTGTATACCAGGTGACACAAAAGACTGCCACTTAAAAAAAAAAAAGGTTTTATTTGTTAAAGAAGGAGAGCACAGGGCAGGAGCAGAGGGAGAGGGAGAAGCAGGTTCCCTGCTGAGCACGGATCCCAACACAGGGCACGATCCCAGGACATTGAGATCACAACCTGAGCCAAAGTTCCCAACGCAGGGCTCCATTCTAGGACGTTGAGATCACGACCTGACCAAAGTCAGACTCTTAACTGACTGAACCCAAAAAGACTTCGACTTTTGAGTGTATCCCAGGATAGGAAAGTTCTCTGCAGAGCAGCAGAGTCTAAGCTGCAGTTGAAAGCAGCCTTGTTACTTGGGCATAAGACTGAGCAGATCTCAGAAGATTGGGTGTATCATGGGTAGGGAACGATACCTTCCAGGAGTCTGGAGCAAACCCATGCTGTCCACAGAGGTGGCTCGGATATGTTTCATAAAGCCGTTCCTGTAATGCTGCTGGGCCCTGGTGGAAGACCGTTGGACATGACATGACCGCATGCCCAGAACTGCATCTTGTGAGGTAAGTTCTGTCAAACCCACCAAGTGATAACGTTGGTTAGGTTCCACAACTATCCACTGGTGAGCGGAGGAGTCCCACAGAGTTAGAAGCCACGGCTGCCACCTGAAGACTTTATCCTCTTTGTGTCTAGCACCGAGTTGGCAAGCAAAGGAGCCCCCATTCTTGGTTGGAGTGAATGACCCAGGTTAGGAAAGGATAGGGCTGCTTTTAAACCGGGACATAGAAGGACGCCTGGGTGGCTCAGCAGTTAAGCATCTGCCTTCAGCTCATGGCATGATCCTGCACTTCTTGGATCAAGTCCCACATCGGGCTCCCCGAGGGAAATCTTCTCCCTCTGCCTCTGTCTCTGCTTCTCTTTCTGTGTCTCTCATGAATAAATAAATAAAATCGGAAAAAAAAATTAAAACCAGGGCATAAAGAGCAATAAGTTTGACTCCCAGGAGATTCATCCAGGACCCTCTTGGTATTCCCTTGCCCCGTTGTGACAGTAAAAAGACAAGTGCCACAACCCTTGCCAAAAGAGGCCTGGTGAGCTGGGGCTCAGAAATTTTAGAGATGAAGGTGTGAGGAAGGCCACCTGGCAACTTAGCGAGGAGGACAGCAGAGTTTGTAGGGACCTTGAGGGGAATCTGCAACAAATAATGCAGGGAGGACAAGATGAGTATCCATCATAGCCCAAGACCAGCTGCAGTGGCCAAGGCCATCATTTACTCACTGGTCTTCCTCTTCTGAGTCTTCCCCAGGATTAGAGGCCACTGGAATCTCAGGGGAGACCCTTCCCACATAGGTGAAGTGCATTCAGGCGGTGCACGTGGTCAGTTGGCCAGCAATAGATCCTGGATTTTGTGGAGGAGAAGAGGAGTGACCCATTGTTGGCTGCACTCAGAAGCCAGAGGCCTCATCTCCTCCTACCTGCTGGGCAGAGGCCCGAGGCCTTGGGCTGAGAATCTCCACAAAGGGAGAAAGCAGAAGTCAGTGTGACAAGTAGACTGTGCTTAAACAGCCACCTCAACTACAGAGGGAGGTTGATGAGGATCGTTCAGGTGCAGATGCGCAGCGGGGAGATGCTTAGTGGCTTCAGGTGGGAGCAGCTGTAGGTGGGAATGGCTCCTCCTCAGAAAGGCATTTGGGAGGAAGGCTGACAGGCTGAGGGGGAGGGCAATGGAGGTCGCCTCAGAGTGTGGGAGTTCTCACTGCCGACCTTTGGAGAACCTCTTTTCTGTGTCCTCTGCAGCCATCAGTAGAATATACATCCCTCATGAGGAGTCAAGTAGTTGGACTGACTTTTTTGCTGAGTGAGAGGGGCATGAGGGAGGGGCAAGGGCAGAGACACCCCTCTGGGTTCCAGGCATGTGGCTCTTCTTGGGCTGTTCCTTCAGAGAAATGGGACATTTCAGAAGCACAGGGGAGGGTTCACACACAGCCACTTCTGCAGCAAGGGCCCTCCTGCTTCCGAGGAGCTCTGCCATCAGAACAGTTGGTGGTTGTGACAGGGGCCTGGTGTGCCCTCCTGTCCTGCCTGCTCCATAAGCTGCCTCCCGGGCCTCAGCTCTGAGCAGGTGCCCCTTCCTGCTCATACATAAGTGGAGCATGCTCAGTTGGGTCATAGTCCAGTGTTTTGGTGGTTCTAAATGCTCATGTACCAAACCTGCCCCAGCGCATTCCCCTTGTGCCCCACAGAAGAGCAGCCTGCCATGGGATGTGAGGGCTGAGCACTGCTCCAGGGAGCAGCAGAGCAGTCGGGGTGGGAAGTAGAGGAAGGTCGGGCCCGGGTGTGGATTGCTGGCCATGCTGGTGGTGGAGGTAAATTAGCATTTGGTTGTAGAGCCTCCTCGAGTACCACAGTGCTGGCGGGTGGCTCTGGCCCTCGCCTGGGGCCCTGCCTGCGGCTGTTGCTCCTGAGGCCTCGTGGGTTCTGCAATTGATTTCTGATTTCACCACCTGTATAGGCTTAGGTGTTGGCTTCTGTAGTCTGCACACTAGTTTCCCAATCCACCTTTTTCAGATTCTAAAAGTTGGCTTTTCTTGAAGAGTGGGGCTAATTCATTCTCCTTGACTTTCTGGTCTTAGCTATTCCTTTACTTCATTTAGGGTTTCAGGAGGCAGCTGAGAGCACTCAGGCTCAGTTGTCCATGTGTCATCAGAAGTTCACTGAGAGATTCTCAAATGTGTCAGTCTGCTCTTGTTCCTAGAAGAAATGCTTTGTGATTCTGTTCAAAGAACACCAATTAGTTCTTCTTAGTAATGTTTTAGTAACGACCTTTGTATCTACTTATACTTGAGATGGTACATTTTAAAGAAGATTTATTTACTTGAGATAGGACAAGCGGGGAAAGAAGGGCAGAGGGAGAAGCAGACTCCTCGCTGAGTGCAGGGAGCCCCATTTGGGGCTCAATCCCAAGACCCTGGGATCATGACCTGAGCTGAAGGCAGCCGCAGAGCTGAACCACCCAGGCACCCCACGATGGTGCTTTAATGTTCCCTTCTCTTGTCTTTTTCTGACATTTTATGTCAAAAATTCACTAGCCCCATAAGAGGGGTTTTTTTATGTCGTCTTGATTTTTTAAAAATAATTTTCTAGTCTCTGAATTGCTCTGAGCTTGGTAGAATGTGAATAGGAACGTATTCCATAGAGCAGGAAGGAGGACAGATCTGAACTTGTGGAAAGTTGCCGTTACTGTTTTAGAAGCTCTGCTTGCCAGAGAAGGCAAACAAAACCTCAGGACCCGACCTCTTACCACTGGACTGGGGTAAGAGATGGGTTATTCTGTCCGGCTCCTTGAAATCACCTTGGAGATGGTGATGATCTTTGGGAAAGTTCAGGAAATTAGGTTTGGAACAATTTATACTCTCTGAAGTCCAATAAAGAATGGAGATGAAGCCGTAATTGTTTTCCTTCACTTAGCTGGTATTAAGGGACACTGGGTGAACCTAGCAGAGAAAGAGCTGAAGATTTAGGACTAGAAGTTGTAGGATGGCAGGAGAGGTGGAGGACCGCCTAGGGTCTCACTTCCTGCTAAGATGGGTGGTTGAGGCTGAGTGTCCTGTGCCAACAGGAGGAGGCTGAGCACTGTGAAAATCTACTTAGGCTTTTCCCTTAACCTTGTGCCAGGTTGGTGGAGATGAGTGGACAAGACCCTCTCAATCTCTTGGATCTTGCAGCACAGAGCCTGCGGAATGAGAAGGCCTCAGCTGTACGTGACCTGGAAGAGCTCCCTGTGGGCCTTTTCCCAACTCTGTCCACAGCAGCCTTTGATGGGGGACACACGAAGACTGTGACAGCAATGGTGCAGGCCTGGCCCTTTCCCTGCCTCCGTCTGGGACCGTTAAGAGATCAGTCAAGAACTCAAGACCTCTTGGAAGCCGTCCTGGATGGGCTGGAATTGGTTCCTCCTAACGCAGTTTGGCCCAGGTAACTGGAGAGTTGGGGTGCTGGTAGGGGCACAGTGAATTGCAGAAGTGGGAGCTGGATTCAGGGATGTGGAGTCCAAGCATGTGCTAGCCTCTCCTGGTGGTGCAGCATCTGTCATCATGAGGCCCTGAGGCCATTGTCAGAGTCCCTCCGTGAAGAGAGTCCTGGCATAGTTCAGAGCTGATCATGCTACTGAGGTGGTTAAGAGTGTGGCTGGGTTCCTGGGTGGTATCCCGGCAACATATAATGTGGGGAAGCAAGGAGGGCACCTAGAAGGCGTAGTGGACGGCAGAGGGCAGGGCTGCTGGTTGGCACAGTGGTGGGTCCCCAGGGTCTGCCACTGCTGCTGGTCTCCTGCCGGCCCCGCTCTACAGGCCTGAAATTCCTCATGTCTGCTCTCCTCCTCATTCCCCACAGGAGATCAAAGCTGAAGGTGCTGGATTTTACCCATGACGTTGAGCACTCCAACTGGGAGGAGTGCTCGGAGGCTACTCCTGCACCCTTTGTCATCACTCACATGCTAGAAGAGCCGGAGGCGGACAAGCTGACACCCAGTTACAAAGAACAGCCTTAGCATCACCGAGAACCCGAGGAAATACACAGAGACCTTTTCCTAGGTGGTTTGTTCGGCTTCTTCCACCTGTCTGGGTTCCCCTCGTACATACTCCAGAGAGTCGAGAAGAACCATGGCAGTCTGCGCCTCCACTGTCAGACACTGGTCATTGTCCAAGTGCCATTCCTCAGCCTTGTCGAGATCCTGGGGATGCTGGAGCTGGAGACCATCCGGGAGCTGAGGCTTCATTACAGGAGTACGTTCTGCTCCCGTTCTGACCTAATCCAGTTTTTTTACCCGCGCAAGGGTAAATGAGCAACCTGGGCAACCTCATCATGAACGACATCCCCTGGGATTTCCCTGCAGACTGTTTCTTTTTGCTGAGTCCACTGGGCCGCCTCTAGAAGCTCCATCTCATCTTTGGCTGTCTCTCGGGCCAGCTGCATAAGATGCTGAGTGAGTGTGTGACAAGTCCCTCTGAAGGGCCAGGGGCCAGGATCCCTGGAGTCGTCCCTGAACCCCGCTGCGTCGGAGCAGAGACAAGCCTGGATTTCCAATCCTGTGAGGCCGCAGAGTCACTGAGGACACAGACTGCAAGGCTGAGGTCTTGGACCAGCCAGTGGCTGTCGATTGCTATAGAAGAGAAAGATGCAGGTCTGAAATTGGCCTGTCATTCACTCTTTCATTCATTTTCACGCACTCAGTCCGTGCCAAGCAGACAGCTAAGAATGGATATGAAACTCTGACCAAACTCAGGGTCTCGTCTTCCTAGAGCTTATGTAGAGAAAGTGAACCAGGATGGTAGGTTGTCAGGGTGGTGTTTGAGGGAGGGAACTGCCCCCTCACCAATGTCTAAGCTCAGCTGATTTGATGAACTCCTTCCTCTCTTTTGTGTCTCACAGACTTCTCTGTAGCCTGCCCCCCCTACCCCCCCGAATACAGAGCTGTTCTCCTGGGGCCTGGTCTTTGAGTAAATAGAAGCATGGGGAACCATCTTCCCAAATTCTCCAGCCAGTAAAACCTATGCTTTACCATGTGTAGGAGCTATAGCTAAATTTCATTAATTCAGCCACACTTTGTGGAGCATGTGCGATAATTGTGTTGATGGGGCTTATTAGGAAGCTAAGGCTGAGAGGTGCCTGACTCCATAGTCTGCAAACAGAGAGGTCCCATGGCCAGCGGGGATGGGTTTCACTCCACACTCTGTGGTCTTAACCACTACAGAAGCCTGGCTCCCACCATGTGCATCCAGACTCGGGTAGGCATTGTGCCAATTTCTCAGGCCAGATTTCTGGATCTTTCCCAAATGTATCTAGTGGGACACTCGAGTTTCCAAGAAGTGACTGTGTCTGTCTGTCCACAATGGCCTGCAAAACCACTGGAGATGCTGGTGATCAATGGATGCAGGCTCATTGAGAATGACATCACCTACTTGTCCCAGAGCATTCGTGCCACCTGCCTGAAGGAGTTGGTTCTCTGTGGCAATAACCTGTCCCATACGGTTCCTGGGCCCCTCCAGGTTCTGCTGGGGGAGGTGTCTGGCACTCTACAGCACCTGAACTTGTGCAGCTGCCGGCTGAAGGAAGCCCAGCTCCGAACCCTGCTTGCCTGCTCTGTGCTGCTGCTCGAGCCTCCCCTCGCTCGTGTTCTATGACAATGTCATCTCCACATGGGGCATCACGAACGTGCTTCAACAGTTAGGAGGGTTGAAGGAGCTGAAGCGTGTGCAGTCCCCTGTTCCTGCTGAATGTGTTGTATACTTGGATGAATACAGGTGGGGGAAGCTCAACAGAGTGGAACTTGCCCGGGTGCACGCCAAGTTGCAGGAAATGTTGCAACCACCCCAGCGGGCCGACATGGAGTCAACTAATTCTACCTCAGTGGCCTGACAATGAAAACGCACAGCTGACCTGATGGGGAAGAGGAGCAGCATCTGTCCTGGAGCTGTGGTTGTGGATTTCCCGGATGGTGTGGCTTCAAGGAAAACTATCAAAACAAGAAAACACAACCAACGCTCCAGTGGGGACTGCTGTTTCTGGATCCAGCTGGGGCTCAATTCTTCATGAAATCGACAAGCACTGGTCAAACATGGACACTGTGCAAGTGTTCTGATGCTGCGTATAAAAGGACAACTTCGCCTGACACTGGTACTTCTAGTCTGTTTACCCAGTTTCCCTTTCATTATGCTTCAGTATTCCCACTTTGAACAACACGCAGTTGGGTGAGTGAATTCTCAAAACATTAGTTTATAAAGTGAGGTCAATGAAATGTTCATCAAAGGAATAGGTGAACGTGATACGATCAACACGGAGCGTTCATTCAACTATTTATTCAAATATTTGTTGACTTCCTGTTTTGTTCAGAAACTGCTCTCACCGGGAAGACGGTGTAAACATTCGGGGTGTCTGCTCTCCAAGAACTTAGCTTTGAAAGAGGATGGGGCCCACTAAACCAAGTCAGCAGACCCGTAAGAAAGCTGGTTTCAAAGGAGCGCTGTAAGAATGACAGAAGGAATACCAGTCTGATGAGGGCTTATTGGAGTTAGGAGCACTATGAGATGATTGAGAATATGCATCAGTCTCTGCCCTCAGTTGCTGGCACAGAGCTCCTGAAACCTTGTCATTTCCTAAGTAATAACACTAGGAACATCCTCTGTTCCAGCATTTGGTCTTTGACCCCCATCCCTGACAGAGGGCTTTTGTTCTTTTAAGATTTTATTTATTCATGAGAGAGACAGAGAGAGAGAGAGAGGGGCAGAGACACAGGCAGAGAGAGAAGTAGGCTTCCGCCCAGGGAGCCCGATGTGGGACTGGATCCTGGGACACTAGGACCACGCCCTGGGCCAAAGGCAGGGTAACCCACTGAGCCACCCAGGAGTCCCCAGAGGGCTCTTGAAAGCTTTATAAATTCCCAAGTGATAAGGGTGCTAGGATCATCTTTTGTTCTAATGAGGTGGCTCAGGCTGTGCTCTCAGATGGCTCCCAGATGGGACTGGTCCCCAGAAAGATGAGGCCATGATTACGAGCTTGGAATTTTAGGCCCCATCCCTCATCTTCCAGAGCAGGGAAGAGGGGCTGGAAATGGAATGATTGATCATGCCTATGTGAGGAGACCTCCCTAAAACCCCAGTCATAGGGGATTTGGAGAGCTTCCACCTAGATGTACCCCAACACCACAAGGACAGAAACTCCTGCACGTCCTCCCCCCGCCAGGACTTCACCCTGTGTAAGTCTTCATCCGACTCTTCATCTGTATTGTTTGTCCTTTTATAACTGGTAAATGTGTTTTCCTGAGATCTGTGAGCCACTGTAGCAAATTACTCCAACCCGAGGGGGTGCTCATGGGAGCCTCTGATTTGCATCCAGATCAGACAAGTTGTATAACCTGGGGACTTAACTACTATTGGCATCTGAAGTAGGGCGGGGGCGGTCTTGTGGGACTGGGCGGGTAAGTTGGGATCCGCCACTATCTCCAGGTGGATGGTATCAGAGATGTGATGTGACTGAGTTCTCATTGCAGGGAAAAATCGCCTCACGCCTAAAGTGTCAGAAGTCACTTGTGTGAAGAGTAACGGAGACACAGGAGAGACTCCCAGCAGGGAAGCCCCAGGTTTTTCCCTTTGAAGGAGGTAGACAGAACTGGGGTTTTCCTTTATAGCCCCTATTCTTTTTGAGGGGGGTTGTGGTGGGGAAGATCAGGGAATTGAGGCTTCTGTGTGAACCTTCTGATGACTCATAGGTGAGTGTTGAGAAGCACCCAGATATGAGGAGAGCTGGGGACACCCCTCTCAGGCGGAGAAATGAGAGAGACGGTGAGAAGGAGTCAAGGAGATGGAGGCTTCACTTTGAGTAGTATGGATAGGTTAACAGTATTTTTCCAATCCAGGAACTTGGAATGTCTTTCCATTTATTTGTGTCTTTGAAAATTTCCTTCATCAGTGTTTATAATTTTCAGCATACGAGTCTTGCACCTCTTTTGGTTCCTAAGTATTTTATTCTTGCTGTTGTTATGGTAGATGGAATTGTTTTCTTAATTTCTTTTTTAGGTATTTCATTGTTAGTCTTTCGAAATGTCTCCAATTTTTATATGTTGATTTTATATTGTGTAAGTTTACTGAATTTTAGTAGGTTTTTGTGGAAAGTCTTTACACTTTCCTACATATATGATCTTTCCACCTGTGAATAGATAATTTTACTTTTTTCTTTATGACTTCTATACCTTGTGTTTCTGTGTCTTGCCTGATTGCTCAGGCTAGGACTTCCAGAACAGTGTTGAGTAGCAGTAGTGAGAGTGGAGATCGTTTCCTTGTTCTTTCAGGTTTAACGCACTGGTTATATTAGCTGTAGAGTTTTCATAGATGGGCTTTATTGTGTTGAGGTTTTAGAAGTTTTACTGAACATGAGTTGGTGTTGAAGTTTGTCACATGTTCTGCGTCTGTTGAAATGATGATGATGTAATATTTGTGTCTCATTGTTTGTATTGTGTCTCACATTGATTTGCATTGATTTTGCATGTGTGAGGCCAACTTTGAATCCCAAGGATAAATCCCACTTGGTCAGGGTATAGGACTCTCTTGATGTGCTGTTGAATTTAGTTTGTTAGTACAGTTGACCCTTGAGAACAGCATGGTGGATACGGATGCCAACAGTGAGAAATCTGTATATAACTTTTGTCTTCCCCCAAAACGTAAGTACTAATGGCATACTATTGTGAGAAGCCTTACCGACAGGAATAACACATATTTTATGTTATATGTATGATATACTGTATTTATATAGTAAAGTAAACTAGAGAAAAGGAAATATTAAAAAAATCACAAAGAAGAGAAAATAGGGGTGCTTGGGTGGCTCCTTCAGTTAAGAGTTCAACTCTTGATGTCGGCTCAGGTCTCAATCTCAGGGTCATGAGTTCAGGCCCTGCATTGGGCTCCACGCCCAATGGAGTCTACCTTCAAGGGTGTGGGGGCACCTGGATGATTCAGTTAAGCATCTGACTCTTGATTTCAACGTAGACCATACATGATCTCAGGGTCATGAATTCAAGCCCCAGTGTAGACTCCATGCTGGGCATAGAGCCTGCTTAAGATCCTCTCTCCCACTCCCTCCCGCAACTTGCCCACCTGCACTCTAATACAAAAGAGAAGATAGGGTCAGGGTACTGTATACATACTTACGTGAGTGTACTGGCTCGTGACAGGAATGGTGGCCCCGAGATGGCCATGTCCTGCAGCCTGGTAGCCTTGGCTCATCAGTAGGTCACTGGGTGGGTCTAAAGGTGGCAGCAATATCTTGGAGGTTCAGTATAGATGCCCCATCTGCCTGCTGGTGTACCACAAGCCATGGTCAACAGCTACTGTAGCCAAACTTGAGTGTGCTGGCCTCCAGGAGGCCATGGGGCCAGGGCACCACTAGGAGGAGGAGTCCACACCCAGCCCAGGAGGAGCCCAAGGCCTGCAGTCACACCTACTACATGGAGGACTTGGGAGGGATGAGGGCACCAGGGGTGTGGGGCTCTCTTTGCGGCACTGTCTCTGCCCTCTGGGCACTTTCTACTTTAGCCCAGCCTTCTACCTGCCAGCCCCAGGAGTTCAGCCCAATCACCCCATTAGTACATGATGTGACCTGCCCAGTCCTGGGACCTCCTGTGGTGGGCGGATGCTGGCAGCCTCACTGAGCCTCTCTAGGTACTCAGAAGGCAACAACAGATGGGACGTCTGTGCTAAAGGCCTTCAGTTTGGTCCTATGCGGTTGTAAATAAATGCCTTGTGGCTTAATGTTGGCAGCTCTTTGAGAAGCTACATTTAAGTGAACCCATGCAGTTCAACCCTGTGGTGTTCACAGATCAACTGCATATCCTGTTTTTTTCTTAAACATCTATTTCTATGATAAAGGTTACTTTATGAATTAGGTACCGTGAGATATTAACGATAAAGCTAATGTACAAAAAATTGTAACAACATGGCCTAAAAAAAGTTATGTGAATGTCTCTCTCTCACAAAATACCTTATTGTACCGTACGCACCCCTTTTCTTATGATGATGTGAGGCGACGCAATGCCTGTGTGATGAGATGAAGTAGGTGAATAACGTAGGCCTTGTGACGTAGTGTTAGGCTACTGTTGATCTTCTGATCTTACCTCAGAAGGAGGAGGGTCATCTGCTTCCAGATCACAGTTGATCACAGGTAATTGAAACCATGGAAAGCAAAACCATGGGTGAGGGGGATTACTGTCTATCACTGTGATGCTATGATGTGGGGTGCATGTATATTTACAAGTCTTATGTTTTACTTCTGGGTTAACCCTTTTATCATTACATAATGGCATTCTTCGTTTCGTGAGACCATTTTTAACTTAAAGTCCATTTTGTCTGACATAAGCAGAGCCACCCTTTCTTTTAGTTACCATTTGCATGGAATATTTTCCATTCCTTCACTTTCAGTCTGTGTGTATTCTTCAATATACCACAAGTCTCTTATGACAGCATGTTACTGGTTCTTGTTTTATTTATCCATTCAGCCACTCTATGGCTTTTGAGTAAAGAGTTTAATGCTGGGGCACCTGGGTGGCTCAGTCGGTTGAGCATCTGACTCTTGGTTTTGGCTTAGATCTTGACCTCAGGGTCAGGAGATCAAGCCCCATGTCTGGCTCCGCGTTCAGGAGAGAGTCTGCTGGGATTCTCTCTCTCTTCTCCCTCTGCCCTTGACCTGCTCACATGCATGTGCACTCTCTCTGGAAAAATACATCTTTTTCTTTCTTTCTTTTTTTTTTTTTTTTAATGAGTTTATGGGCAGCCCCGGTGACTTAGCAGTTTAGCGCCACCTTCGGCCCAGGGCGTGATCCTGGGGACCCAGGGTCGAGTCCCATGTCAGGCTCCCTGCATGGAGCCTGCTTCTCCCTCTGCCTGTATCTCTGCCCCCTTCTCTCTAACTCTCACGAATAAATTAATAAAATCTTTAAAATATAAAATAAAAAAGTTTAATTTTTAACATTTCAATAATTATTGATGGATGAAGACTTAGTATTGCCATTTTGGTTGTTTTCTTTTGCTATTGTGTTCCTTTCTTTGTCTTTTGCTGTCTTTATTATTTGGTCATTTTTTTGATAGTAATTTGCTTTCATCTTTTGTGTCTCTATTCTGGATTTTTTTCCTGCATTGGTACCATGAGAGTGTTCTCAATGGCATCTAGAATGGTGAACCCTTCCCAGAAGTTTTCAGTTTACTTAGCCTATATCCATCAGAGGAATCACTGTGGCAGCTGTAGCCTTACAAATTTATTTATTATTATTTTTAGGTTTTTTAAAGAAATCTCTAGACCCAACATGGGGCCTGAACTCACAACCCTGAGATCAAGTCACATGTCTTCCAATTGAGCCAGCCAGGCACCTCCAAAATTTGTTTCTTAAATAATAAGACCTGAAAGGCATACTTATTCCTTGATCCATGCACTACAGAGCAGATGTGTAGCAGTCAGGAAAACATTAATGCCATTGTACAACTCCCATCAGAATGTGTCTCCAAGTGTATCGTCAGCGGTGATATTTTGAAAGGAATCTTTTTTTTCCCCCTTGAGCAGTAGGTCTCAACAGTGGGTTTCAAATATGCAGTAAACCATGTTGTAAACAGGTGGCCTGTCATCCAGGCTCCATTTGTCGAGTACACTTAGCATAATTCATAAAGGCACTAGGATTTTTGGAATGGTAAATGGGCTTAGATTTCTACTTCAAGTCATCAGCTGCATGAGCTCCTAATAAGGGAGTCATCCCCTCCTTTGAAGCCTGCCATGACTTCTCTTGTGTAGCCACGAAGTCCCAAATGACATCTTCTTCCCATATGTCTGTTTGGTCTCTGTTGAAAATTTATTGTGGGGCTCCTGGGTGGCTCAGTCTGTTAAGCATCCTACTCTTGGTTTCTGCTCAGGCCATGATCTCAGAGCTGTGAGATTGGGCCTTGTGTTGGTCTCTGTGCTCGGCGTGGAGTCTGCTTGTAGTTTCTCTCTCGCTCTCCTTCTTCCCCTCCCCACTGTGCACTCACGAGTGTGTGGGTGGGTGCTGTCTCTCTCAAATCTTAAAAAAAATTTGTTTAGTGTAGGCACCCTCATGAGTTGTCTTAGCCTGATCTGGATAATTTGTTACCGCTTCTGCATCAGTACTTGCTGCCTCACTTTGCACTTTTATGTTATAGAGATGGTTTCCTTCCTTCAATCTTAGGAACCAACCTCTGCTAGCTTCAGTCTTTTATTCTACAGCTTCCTTATATCTCTCAGCCTTCCCAGAATTGAAGAGCGATAGGGCCTTGTTCTGCATTAAGTTTTGCGTTGAGATATTGTGGCTGGTTTGATGTTCCATCCAAACCACTAAAATTTTCCCCATATAAGTGGTAAGATTCTTTTGCTTTCTTAGGATTTATGTGTTCTCTGGAATAGCCCTTTCAATTTCCTTTAAGAACTTTTCCTTTACATTCACAATTTGGCTCACTGGCACAACACACCAAGCTTTTGACCTCTTCTCTAGGGATTCAACATGCCTATTAAGTTTAATTGTTTCTAGCTTTTGGTTGAAAGTGAGAGATGAGGGACGCCTGGGTGGCTCAGCGGTTAAGCAGCTGCCTTTGGCTCAGTTCATGATCCTCGGGTTCTGGATTTGAATCCCACTTCAGGATCCCTGTCGTATTCCTGATCTTAGGGGAAAGGCTCCCAGTGGTTCCCTACTGAGAATGATATTTGGGGTGGGCTTTTCATAGATGGCTTTTAAGATGCTGAGGAATGTTCCCTCTATGCCTACAGTGTGAAGAGTTTTGATCAGGCATGGATGCTGTATTTTGTCAAAAGCTTTCTCTGCATCTATTGAGAGGATCCTATGGTTCTTGATTTTCTCTTGCTGATATGATCAATCACATTGATTGTTTTAGGAGTGCTGAACCAGCCTTGCGTTCCGCGGTGAAATCCCACTTGGTCATGGTGAATACTCTTCTTAATGTATCATTGGATCCTATTGGCTAGTATTTTGTTGAGAATTTTTGCATCCGTGTTCGTCAGGGATATTTGTCTGTAATTTCCTTTTTGGACAGGTCTTTGTCTGGTTTTAGAATTAAGGTGATGCTGGCCTCATATAACGAGTTTGGAAGTATCCCATCTCTTTCTATCTTTCAAACAGCTTTAGTAGAATCTGCATGGTTTCTTCTTTAAACATTTGATAGAATTCCCCAGGGAAGCCATGTGGCCCTCGTATTTGTGTCTTGGGAGGATTTTGATGAGTGCTTCAATTTCCTCCCTGGTTATCGACCTCTTCAGGTTTTCTCTTTCCTCCTGCTCCAGTTTTGGTAGTTTGTGGTTTTCCAGAAATGCGTCTATTTCTTCTCCATTGCATAATTTATTGGTGTATAGCTGCTCAGCTCATAATATGTTATTATAATCCTTTGTATTTCCTTGGTGTTGGTGATCGCTCCATTCTCATTCCTGATTTTATTAATTTGGGTCTTTTCTCTCTTCTTTTTAATAAGGCTGGTTAATGGTTTATCTATCTTATTCTTTCAAAAACCAGCTCCTGGTTTTGTTGATGTGTTCCACAGTTCTTCTGGTCTCTATTTTGTTAAGATCTGCTCAAATCTTTATTAACTCTCTTCTTCAGCTGGTGGAAGGTTCATTTGCTGTTCATCTCCAGCTGCTTTAGGTTCAAGGTTAGCTTTTGTATTTGAGTTCTTTCCAGTTTTTGGATGGATGCTTGTATTGTGATGTATTTCCCCCTCAGAACTGCTTTTCTGTATCCCAAAGATTTTGAGTGGTTGTATCTTCATTCTCATTAGCTTCCATGAATTTTTTTAATTCTCTAATTTCTTGGTTGACCCTTTCATCTTTTAGCAGGATAGGAACTCCAGTTTGGATTGCATCTCATTTAATTGATTTTTAATTTTGGACAGATTAGATCGAAATTCTACAGTCATGAAGTCTCTTGAATCCTTTATGCTTTTTTCCAGAGCCACCGGTAGCTTCATAATTGTGCTTCTGAATTGGCTTTCTGACATTGAATTGAAATCCAAATTCTGTAGCTCTGTGGGAGAGAGGACTGTTTCTTATTCTTTCTTTTGTGGTGAATCCTTCCTCCTAGTCATTTTGCTCAGTGCAGATTAGCTAAAAACAACTAGTACAGGAAAAAGAAGAAAGGGGGCGGGAAACAAAAAACAAGAAGGGGTATCTTCTGATTTTATATACTGTAAGTGCCTAGACTTAGCCTTGAACCTTCTAGCGCTGCTTGGACAGGAACTTGCTCTTCCCCTGTCCTTCCAGCTGGTCTTCTGGGGGAGGGACCGGCCATGCTGATTCTCAGGTGTGTGCACATGTGGGACATGCTTCGCCCCCTAGCAGGTGCAAGCCTCCGTGGGAGCTGTTTATCCCGTGAGGCCTCTGCTCACTGGCGGCCCCTATCTGTCCGAGGTACTAAGTGACACTAGGAGGAACAACAGAAGCAGCGGCCAGGGCATCTCCCGCAGTAACTCAGTCTGTAGGGGCCTGGCCATTCCAGGGGCGGTTGAGAATCGGTGGTTGACAATCAGTGCTGAAAATTCCCCGGTGCCAGGTTTCTGTCATGTAAACATCCACCTAAACAAGGGTCAGTGGTGGAGTAACTAGGAGGTAGGACCAGGAGGAGGAGGATGGAGCTTTGAAAGCAGTATTGGAGTAGGGCCCAAAGGTGGTCCTGCGCATCCGTGTCGTGAGGGGCCTCGCTTTCACTTAGAGCTGTGTACACTGCTGGTGGTGTGCTAGGAGTTTGGCGGCCGTGGGGGTCATAAGGGCCACCGTATCGGGACTGGCGCACTTAGACTGTAAGGTTTTTGGGTATAGTTCTTATAGCAGGGCGCTATCCCCTGGGGCCAGGGCTTGGGGAGTATCTGCTGTGGGTTCCCCTGGAGTCGGGCTGACTGAGTCGCATGGGCCCGCAGGAGGGCTCTTAGAAGAGTTAGGTAAGGTAGGCAAGATAGGAGCAGAGGAGGCGGTGACGGGAAGATTTTGAGTGAGCAGGAAGGGCCGCCCAAGAGAAGCTGAAAGGGACTTAGACCCCACGGCCCTCTAGGAGAAGCTCTGAGCCTTGTTAAAGCCAGCGGGAGGAGGGTGTCCAGGACGGGCGGGCTCCAAGGGCAGTTTGGGGAGATGTCCCTCGAGAAGGCCGTCGGCCCGCTCTCCCTTACCCGAAGACTGGGGTTTCCAGGTAATATTTAGGCTCTCGGAGACTTGCTGGGTGATGCTGGAGATGAGGCCGGGCCGTTGTCATATGGTAGGGTCCGCGGGAGGCCGAACCTCGGAATGATGTGTTGGAGGGCTATGGTGGCCGCGGCCTCCACAGTGTCCCGAGGTATGGAGAAAGCCCCTATCCACCGTGTAAAGGTGTCCACTGAGGCTAACAGGTAGGGAAAGGATTTATGGCGTGGCACGTGGGAAAAGTCAGGCTGCCAGTCCTCGCCAGGTTGGTGTGCGCAGAGCTGGGGATTGGGCCCCGCCGGGCCTGCGAATTCCCCCTCGAGCGTTGACCGTGGAGCAGGGTTTGCAAGACTTCGGCGCCTCTCCGGTAACCTGTGGCACATGTGGAGGGTGGAAAAGGGGTTGTAGGAACTGGTGTAAGGCCTTGGGCCCGACGTGTAGGGACTGCCGTATGTCTGAAACGATCATGGGGGCTGAATGGTCTGGAAGAGCGAGTTTCTTTGGAATGAAGATGCGGCCTTTGTCCCTGGCGATTCCTCCCATCCTTTTGGGTGTCTGTGTGAGTTTCCTGGTGTGTGTAAGAGGGGGACTGTGGTGTGTGGAGGAAGAGGAGGGGAGCTGGTGGGGGTCTAAGGCAGTGGGTCGGGCAGTGGAGAGTCGGCTTTGTTGTTGCCTCGGGACACCAGGTCCTGGGAGGGTCGGTCCACGACAGTGGACAGTGGCTACTTGAGTGAGGTTGTGGGGTCTGAGGGTCTGGGCTGAGGGTCTCCAGTAGTTGTGAAATGAGGTGCCCATTGATTATGGGTGGTACCCTTGGTGGTAAGACACCCTCGCTCTTGCCAGAGGACAGAATGTGTGTGTGTGATGAGGGAGGCGTATTTGGAGGCAGTGTATGTGGTGTCCCGAGGGGGAGGGCAGCCGCCTCCAGGACGGCATCGAGGGTAAGCAACTACGGCGTAGGCCGCGTGTCTCTCTCTGGCCGTCCGGGGCGATGAGAGAACTACCATCCACAAAGAGGATTCGGTCAGGCTTCGGGAGGGCTTGATAGGAAAGTCCCGACGTGGAGGAGTCAGCCCCTGCAGGAGTTGAGGGCAGGAATGGGAGGGTTCTGTGTGAGTCGCGGGGGGAGTACCCACCCGCAGGAGGGGAGCAGGATTTAGACGAGAGGTTGGTAGGTGGTAGATGTCCGGGTTTTCGATGAAGAGGAGAAGATCAAGTTGGAGTCTAGAGGGGTCCAGATGAGAAACAGATTTCTGGCTCAGTAGATCTGTGTCCCAGGCGGTGAGAGGAGAAAACGGTGAGGGGCCTTGTAGAGTGAGTGTAAGGGCCTCCTTTGTCAGGGAGGCGGCCCCAGCCAGGGCTCTGAGACATGGTTGCCAGCCCTGAGCGGCGACATCTAGCTGTTGTGAGAGGTACGCCCGTGTCCGCTCCGTTGGTCCTGTTGGCTGTACCAGGAGGCGAGGGGCCGAGCGGGAACGTTCATCAGTCAATAAGTAGGGAGGTTTTGGGGGATCTGGAAGAGCTGAAACGGGTCCCAGAGTAAGGCAGTCTTCCCGTTTGGAGAAAAGGTGTTTGACAGGGGAGGGGTCTGTCCGTGGCCCCCATGGGGTTGGTTTGGCTGCCCTGTGGAGGGGTCGTGCCAGGAGAGCGAAGTCAGGCATCCAGTACCAGAGGAAACCCACGAGAGCCAAGAAAGAGAGAAGGTTGTCGGCGTTCTGGCGGGGAGAGGGGAGGCCGGAGATGCTGGCGTTGTGGTAGGCGGAGGCGGTCTCCAGTGAGTGTTTTCGAGGTGTAGGGGTTAAGGATATACCCAGCTAGGTAACCGTGGGGGTGCAAAGTTGCGCTTTGGAGGGAGTGACCGGGTACCCTTTAGAACCAAGGAAGCTGAGGAGGAGAGCAGTGTCTTCCTGTGAGGAAGGTCGGGAGGGCCTACAAAGGGGAAGGTCATCGACTTCTTGGAGGAGCGTGCTCTGTGTGAAAGAGCATTGTTGGAGATGTCTAGAAAGGGCCTGGCCAAAGAGATGGGGACTATCCTTGGAGTCCCTGAGGCAGGACCGTCCAGGCCAGTCGTCCTGAGGTATGTGTGTCGGGGTCTTCCCATGGGAAGGCCAAGAGAACGTATGAATGTGGGTGTGGAGGAGCAGTGAATGAAGAAGGCGTCTTTGAGGCCTAAGCGTGAGAAGTGAGTAGCGGTGGAGGGAACAGTAGAAAGTGGGGCGTATGGGTTGGGCACCAGCGGGTGGAGAGGGCTAGCAGCCTCGTTGATGAGTCTTCAACCTTGTACTAGGCGATAGGCTCCAGAAGGTTTCCTGGCAGGGAGAATGGGGGTGATGCTCGGGGAGCTGTTGGGGATAAGGAGGCCGTGCTGGCCAAGTCGGTCTGTAGTAGGTTTAAGTCCCCGTCGGTGAGTTTCCGAAATGGAGAATTGGGGCTGAGAAGGAGAGGAGGCGGGGGGGTTTGATCTTTTAAGTGGGTTTTGACTGGGGGGTGGTGAGTGGCCACCATTGGTTTAGAGGTGTCCCAGACTTGGGGGTTAAGGGGTAGAGGGAGACGGGGGACGTGGAGTGGAGGGATCAGGAGAAATGAAGGGTAAGACGAGGTGAGCAGAGGCAGTGGGTGAGGGAGAAAGACGAACGGTGGCCTTGAGTTTGTGTAGGATATCCCGGCCCAGGAGAGGAGCCGGGCAGGAAGGAGTTGTAAGGAAGGAGGGTGAGAGGGGAGCCCGTCCGTGGAGTAGATGGAGGTGCCATCAGTTCCCACCACCACCACCACTGGAGAGGGGAACCCGGCACCCGAGTGGAAGGCAGAATGGAGCCAGTCGCCCCGTGTCCAGCAGGAAAGAGATGGACTTCCCCGCTCCCGGGAGCAGGACCCCACGTTGTGCCCCAGGTAGCAAATCCGAGAAAGCCCCCAGGGGCCGACACCGATGCAAACACACGAGGGTTTCTTTACAAGCTCGAGCTTGGGTCCAAGTATACCCGACACGGCGGAGCAGGGACTTGGACCCCGGGGCTCAGAGGCGTAGCAGCTTTCCGGGGGCCAGTGGCCCACGGGATTGTAACACACACAGAAGGTTGCACAGTCATGTGAGTCCGCCCGCAACTGGGGGCCAGTTGACTCCCAGTTTACCCTCCCTATGGTGACCGTTTGAACTGGCCTATCACTCTGGTCAGAATTGGCGCGCAGTGTTGGGGGGCACAAGCGGGGGTTACATTTTTATGATCTGATTCGGGTAAGGGTGTGCTCAGTGGCTTGACTAGGGTGGGGCAGCGCCTTAAGCAATAAGCAGGTCCTGTGGGGGTCATCGCAGGAGGTGGCGGGTGCAGCAGAAAATGGAGTTAGTCCTGCTCCGCTTGTCCAGGGGCAGGGGATTTTTGTTAAATTCCCTGGGTCCCACACCGCAGGCTCGGCCTGGGTTAGGGGGTGTCCGAGTCTGGGCCCCGCGAGTCGTGGTCCAGTCCGAGTAGTCGGAAGGTTGGACTTTGCGGCTCAGGGTTGCCTCCGTGTGGAGGCGCCGAGGATGCCCCGAGACCAGGGCAGGCGGATTTCCAGTGGCCCGTCACTCGACATCGCGGGCCTGGCCGCGTCGGCTCCGTGATCCTGGGACATTGACGGGCCCGGTGTCCCTCGGTGCCGCGTCTGACGCAAGCCCCAGGCGGGATGCGGTGGGGTGCCCCTCTGTGTGCCTCCCGGAGCCCGCCGGCCGCAGGGCTGCCAGCGAGGCTGGGGTGTGGAGTTGCACCTGCAGCTGCAGCTGCAGTCTGGCCTGCCCCTGCGGTTCAGCCGCTCTTCGTCTCAGGTGTTCAAGACGTTCAATGCCATGGTCGGCAGGTCGGGAATGGGAGTTTGGGGACCCTCTTCGGCCTTCTTGAATTTTTTTTTCCGGGTATCGGGGAGGACTGAGAGAGAAAACGCGTCGCCACCACAGTAGCCCTGGACGGGGCCGGGGAGGCAGGGTCCAGGCGAGGGTACTGGGTTACAGCCTCAGCGAGCCTCTGAAGGCAAAGAGCAGGCTTCTCATCTGGGTTCTGAGCGACTTGCCGGACCCTAGCGTAGTTGACAGACAGCCCTGTTAGAGACCGCCCGCGTGCCAGCGTGGAGACAGTGGACGTGGGGCGGCGGCGGCAGCGGCGGCGGCCCCCCCGCTCCTGGCCCGTCTGCTAAGGGCGTGCGGGATCCTCGGCGGGAACCGCCCGAGCACCGATTGGCACAGCCCCGTCGGTGAAACGGACCCGGCCGGCGTGTTGTCGGGCGGCAGCCTGCATTCGCTCCCTGTCCTCTGGTGGAAGGGGGGTGGTCTGCACCAGATGCAAATCCTGCCAAGTCAAGCAAGCCCTCTGCCTGGGCCAAATACTGAATTCTTGGCTGCAGTCCCGGGTTAGCAGAGTAAGAGCCCAGCCCCCTTTTCCATGTGGGAAAGGTCCTGAAGGGAGAAAGCGTGGACCCGAACGATCCCTTCAGCTCCCACCACCTGTCGCAGGGGGCCGGCCAGGTCAGGGGAGGCGAGACCTTGTGGGATCTTGTGCACCTGGATCGGAGGGGAGGTAGGGGGGTGAAGGTTGGGGGTCAGAAACGGGTAAGGAGGTGTGTGGTTGGGAGGCAGGAGGAGGAGAAGGGGGCAGGGGGCAGGGCTGGCGTTCCCCTAGTAGGTGTTCGGGCCAGGGTGTCAGGGGACCCTGAGACAGGGGAAGGGGGAAAGGATTCGTGGGCTCTTGGAGCTGAGGGAATGGGTGGAGGGGGCGGAGGGAGCGGCTCCCGCGCCGAAAGGACCTGGGGGGTGGAACATTGGGAGCAGAGAGAGGGGCGAGAGCGGAGGTCCCAGAAAGCCTGCATGTCTGGGACCTTGGTCCGCTTGCCCTGAGGTCTAGAGATTGTCCTGGGCCGTGAGAATTTGGTAGTCAGAAGTACCCTCAGGGGCCGTGGAGACTGATTGTCCAGGTAATATTGGGGCCGGGCCACCGTAGAGAAATGAATGAGGCTGAGGCGGCGCCTTTTCAGGTCCTGGGAAAGGCCCCGGGTTTTCTTTCTTTTCTTTTTTTTTAAGTTTTTATTTATTTATGATAGTCACACACAGAGAGAGAGGGGGTGGGGGGCAGAGACACAAGCAGAGGGAGAAGCAGGCTCCATGCACCGGGAGCCTGACGTGGGATTCGGTGCCGGGTCTCCAGGATCGGACCCTGGGCCAAAGGCAGGCGCCAGACCGCTGCGCCACCCAGGGATCCCGGCCCCGGGTTTTGAAATTGGACAGTAGACAACCCGTCGGAGTTTCGGGGTCCTATTGGGATTGGGCAGTTCCATGATTCGCACCGGGTAACCCGGAGACTGAAGACAGGCGTCCCCGTTTGCAGCCCAGGGTCACCAGAGAAACAGAGGTGGCCCTAAGGATGAGGACGTCTCCTGATCCCCAGGGAGCACCGGAGAGCCACCCGCTGGCTCTGTGGAGTCGCCCTGGCGCGGCCGCGGCTTCCGGCAGGACCAGCGGGACAGGGGCACGGAATCAGGGGGCGCCTACCCGGCGTCTCGAGGCGTGGGGTTCAGTTCAGGTCCTGGTGGTGAGAGGAGAGGGGCTCCCTCCAGAGCGGGGCCTCGAACTCCTCCCGGGTTTCGGCACCAAATCTCAGGTTTCATGCGACTGGTAGGCAAATGAACTAGAGAGGCCAGGCAAATGTGGGTCAAAAGAGGCTTTCAGTGGGCGCATCTGGGGCGAGGTTCCCAGGCCCCGAGAGGGAGCAGAGCCGGGGGAGCCGGCTTTTGAAGGGGGAGTGCTAAGGGCTCGTGTCTGTACGGGCTGATAGGCATTGGGGCATGTGACTGGAGGAAGCGGTACGGGGCGATGAGCGCTTCTGCCTTTCTATGGGGTCTGGGTAAGTAAGGTATGGTTCAGGTTTCCTACCTGGGTCCTGTCTCGCCAGTGACGTGTCCTTGGGCGGCCACCAGGGTTGAAGCCGGGGAGACCCCGATAAGTAGTGGGAGAAAGATCACTCGTTTGTGCTTCTCCGGGAGGCTGGCCTGGAGGGCTACTTCTGCCTGACTAGAGAGAGTTCGTCGCGGAACCAGGGAGACAGGCAGACAGAGGAGAGAGGCAGAGGTACCTAGAGATTCAGAAAGGCTGCCCGTTGCGCCAAGAGAGACCACGGATCGGGGCGTGATGAGAGGTCACATTTGACAGGGTGACTACACGCAGGGAAGACCTAAGGGTGGAGTAACACAAAGGGAAGTGGTGGTTGAGAGGGTCCGTGAATAAGGCATTGTCCAGGAGAGAGGGAGAATGCAATGCCCTGGAGGTGCGGGTGTGAGGTTGGCGCAGTTCAATGCGTTAGGGAGGGGAACGGCCGCCAGGGAAGAGGGGGGCTTTGCCCCAGGCGGCACAGATAAAACAGTGGGACAGATTGCCCATGCCTGAAAGGCTGGAGCGGGAAGGAAGTGCCTTGTTGGCTAAGTTTCATCTAGGAGAAGGGGCCCCGCCCCGGGCCTGAGCTGGGGTAGCCTGTAGGTGGTTTTGGAGAAGTTGCTCCTGTGCACGTATGGTGGGAGTCTGGTTCCTTCGGTCGGGTTGGATTGGTGGAAGTGAGAGCCGCACGTGTGTATGTCGTGTAGATGCGGGGAGAGAAGACGGTAGGGTAGGAGGAAAAGGGGCAGCGGTACAATTTTGCGGTTACCCCCGTCGCCCAGTGGGAATCCCAAGGGTCCAGAATAGTTAGGCTATAGTTACTGTGTGTTCTGTAGAAGCGGCCTCATGGGTCACTGGTTGCACAGGTGCCGGCGAAAGGGTCCCGGCACAAGTGGCCAAGGCGATGAATATTCCAGTAGCGATAAGGGCAGCATCCGTGGATTTCAACCGGGTAGGTTTGGCAGGTAGGATGGGTCTTGATCGTAGGTGGAAGAGATTCTAGGATCAGATGTGGATACAGGAATTGACTGGCAATTGGGGATGGGGAAATTGATGAGGGCCTGGCAACCCAGTGGTTGACAATCAGTGGTGGACATTCCCCGGTGCCAGGTTTCTGTCATGTAAACGTCCACCTAAACCAGGGTCAGTGGTGGAGTGACCAGGAGGTAGGACCAGGAGGAGGAGGATGGAGCGATAGCAGTATTGGAGTAGGTCCCAAAGGTGGTCCTGCGCATCCGTGTCGTGAGGGGCCTCGCTTTCACTTAGAGCTGTGTACCCCGCGGGTGGTGTGCTAGGAGTTTGGCGGCCGTGGGGGTCATAAGGGCCACCGTATCGGGACCGGTGCACTTAGGCTGTAAGGTTTTTGGGTATAGTTCTTGTAGCAGGACGCTATGCCCTGGGGCCAGGGCTTGGGGAGTATCTGCTGTGGGTTCCCCTGGAGTCGGGCTGACTGAGTCGCATGGGCCCGCAGGAGGGCTCTTAGAAGAGTTAGGTAAGGTAGGCAAGATAGGAGCAGAGGAGGCGGTGACGGGAAGATTTTGAGTGAGCAGGAAGGGCCGCCCACGAGAAGCTGAAAGGGACTTAGAGCCCACGGCCCTCTAGGGGAAGCTCTGAGCCTTGTTAAAGCCAGCGGGAGGAGGGTGGCCAGGACGGGCGGGCTTCAAGGGCAGTTTGGTGAGACGTCCCTCGAGAAGGCCGTCGGCCCGCTCTCCCTTACCCGAAGACTGGGGTTGGTATGGGATATGGGGTTTCCAGGTAATATGTAGGCTCTCGGAGACTTGCTGGGTGATGCTGGAGATGAGGCCGGGCCGTTGTCGGATGGTAGGGTCCGCGGGAGGCCGAACCTCGGAATGACGTGTTGGAGGGCTATGGTGGCCGCCGCCTCCGCAGTGTCCCGAGGTATGGAGAAAGCCCCTATCCACCGTGTAAAGGTGTCCACTGAGGCTAACAGGTAGGGAAAGGATTTATGGCGTGGCACGTGGGAAAAGTCAGGCTGCCAGTCCTCGCCAGGTTGGTGTGCGCAGAGCTGGGGATTGGGCCCCGCCGGGCCTGCGAATTCCCCCTCGAGCGTTGACCGTGGAGCAGGGTTTGCAAGACTTCGGCGCCTCTCCGGTAACCTGTGGCACATGTGGAGGGTGGAAAAGGGGTTGTAGGAACTGGTGTAAGGCCTTGGGCCCGACGTGTAGGGACTGCCGTATGTCTGAAACGATCATGGGGGCTGAATGGTCTGGAAGAGCGAGTTTCTTTGGAATGAAGATGCGGCCTTTGTCCCTGGCGATTCCTCCCATCCTCTTGGGTGTCTGTCTGAGTTTCCTGGTGTGTGTAAGAGGGGGACTGTGGGGTGTGGAGGAAGAGGAGGGGAGCTGGTGGGGGTCTAAGGCAGTGGGTCGGGCAGTGGAGAGTCGGCTTTGTTGTTGCCTCGGGACACCAGGTCCTCGGAGGGTCGGTCCACGACAGTGGACAGTGGCTACTTGAGTGAGGTTGTGGGGTCTGAGGGTCTGGGCTGAGGGTCTCCAGTAGTTGTGAAATGAGGTGCCCATTGATTATGGGTGGTACCCTTGGTGGTAAGACACCCTCGCTCTTGCCAGAGGACAGAATGTGTGTGTGTGATGAGGGAGGCGTATTTGGAGGCAGTGTATGTGGTGTCCCGAGGGGGAGGGCAGCCGCCTCCAGGACGGCATCGAGGGTAAGCAAGTACGGCGTAGGCCGCGTGTCTCTCTCTGGCCGTCCGGGGCGACGAGAGAACTACCATCCACAAAGAGGATTCGGTCAGGCTTCGGGAGGGCTTGATAGGAAAGTCCCGACGTGGAGGAGTCAGATCCTGCAGGAGTTGAGGGCAGGAACGGGAGGGTTCTGAGTGAGTCGCGGGGCGAGTACCCACCCGCGGGAGGGGAGCAGGATTTAGACGAGAGGTTGGTGGGTGGTAGATGTCCGGGTTTTCGGTGAAGAGGAGAAGATCAAGTTGGAGTCTAGAGGGGTCCAGATGAGAAACAGATTTCTGGCTCCGTAGATCTGTGTCCCAGGCGGTGAGAGGAGAAAACGGTGAGGGGCCTTGTAGAGTGAGTGTAAGGGCCTCCTTCGTCAGGGAGGCGGCCCCAGCCAGGGCTCTGAGACATGGTTGCCAGCCCTGAGCGGCGACATCTAGCTGTTGTGAGAGGTACGCCCGTGTCCGCTCCGTTGGTCCTGTTGGCTGTACCAGGAGGCGAGGGGCCGAGCGGGAACGTTCATCAGTCAATAAGTAGGGAGGTTTTGGGGGATCTGGAAGAGCTGAAACGGGTCCCAGAGTAAGGCAGTCTTCCCGTTTGGAGAAAAGGTGTTTGACAGGGGAGGGGTCTGTCCGTGGCCCCCGTGGGGTTGGTTTGGCTGCCCTGTGGAGGGGTCGTGCCAGGAGAGCGAAGTCAGGCATCCAGTACCAGAGGAAACCCACGAGAGCCAAGAAAGAGAGAAGGTTGTCGGCGTTCTGGCGGGGAGAGGGGAGGCCGGAGATGCTGGCGTTGTGGTAGGCGGAGGCGGTCTCCAGTGAGTGTTTTCGAGGTGTAGGGGTTAAGGATATACCCAGATAGGTAACCGTGGGGGTGCAAAGTTGCGCTTTGGAGGGAGTGACCGGGTACCCTTTAGAACCAAGGAAGCTGAGGAGGAGAGCAGTGTCTTCCTGTGAGGAAGGTCGGGAGGGCCTACAAAGGGGAAGGTCATCGACTTCTTGGAGGAGCGTGCTCTGTGTGAAAGAGCATTGTTGGAGATGTCTAGAAAGGGCCTGGCCAAAGAGATGGGGACTATCCTTGGAGTCCCTGAGGCAGGACCGTCCAGGCCAGTCGTCCTGAGGTATGTGTGTCGGGGTCTTCCCATGGGAAGGCCAAGAGAACGTATGAATGTGGGCGTGGAGGAGCAGTGAATCAAGAAGTCATCTTTGAGGCCTAAGAGTGAGAAGGGAGTAGCGGTGGAGGGAACAGTAGAAAGTGGGGCGTATGGATTGGGCACCAGCGGGTGGAGAGGGCTAGCAGCCTCGTTGATGAGTCTTCAACCTTGTACTAGGCGATAGGCTCCAGAAGGTTTCCTGGCAGGGAGAATGGGGGTGATGCTCGGGGAGCTGTTGGGGATAAGGAGGCCGTGCTGGCAAAGTCGGTCTGTACTAGGTTTAAGTCCCCGTCGGTGAGTTTCCGAAATGGAGAATTGGGGCTGAGAAGGAGAGGAGGCGGGGAGGTTTGATCTTTTAAGTGGGTTTTGACTGGGGGGTGGTGAGTGGCCACCATTGGTTTAGAGGTGTCCCAGACTTGGGGGTTAAGGGGTAGAGGGAGACGGGGGGCGTGGAGTGGAGGGATCAGGAGAAATGAAGGGTAAGACGAGGTGAGCAGAGGCAGTGGGTGAGGGAGAAAGACGAACGGTGGCCTTGAGTTTGTGTAGGATATCCCGGCCCAGGAGAGGAGCCGGGCAGGAAGGAGTTGTAAGGAAGGAGGGTGAGAGGGGAGCCCGTCCGTGGAGTAGATGGAGGTGCCATCAGTTCCCACCACCACCTCCACTGGAGAGGGGAACCCGGCACCCGAGTGGAAGGCAGAATGGAGCCAGTCGCCCCGTGTCCAGCAGGAAAGAGATGGACTTCCCCGCTCCCGGGAGCAGGACCCCACGTTGTGCCCCAGGTAGCAAATCCGAGAAAGCCCCCAGGGGCCGACACCGATGCAAACACACGAGGGTTTCTTTACAAGCTCGAGCTTGGGTCCAAGTATACCCGACACGGCGGAGCAGGGACTTGGACCCCGGGGCTCAGAGGCGTAGCAGCTTTCCGGGGGCCAGTGGCCCACGGGATTGTAACACACACAGAAGGTTGCACAGTCATGTGAGTCCGCCCGCAACTGGGGGCCAGTTGACTCCCAGTTTACCCTCCCTATGGTGACCGTTTGAACTGGCCTATCACTCTGGTCAGAATTGGCGCGCAGTGTTGGGGGGCACAAGCGGGGGTTACATTTTTATGATCTGATTTCGGGTAAGGGTGTGCTCAGTGGCTTGACTAGGGTGGGGCAGCGCCTTAAGCAATAAGCAGGTCCTGTGGGGGTCATCGCAGGAGGTGGCGGGTGCAGCAGAAAATGGAGTTAGTCCTGCTCCGCTTGTCCAGGGGCAGGGGATTTTTGTTCAATTCCCTGGGTCCCACACCGCAGGCTCGGCCTGGGTTAGGGGGTGTCCGAGTCTGGGCCCCGCGAGTCGTGGTCCAGTCCGAGTAGTCGGAAGGTTGGACTTTGCGGCTCAGGGTTGCCTCCGTGTGGAAGCGCCGAGGATGCCCCGAGACCAGGGCAGGCGGATTTCCAGTGGCCCGTCACTCGACATCGCGGGCCTGGCCGCGTCGGCTCCGTGATCCTGGGACATTGACGGGCCCGGTGTCCCTCGGTGCCGCGTCTGACGCAAGCCCCAGGCGGGATGCGGTGGGGTGCCCCTCTGTGTGCCTCCCGGAGCCCGCCGGCCGCAGGGCTGCCAGCGAGGCTGGGGTGTGGAGTTGCACCTGCAGCTGCAGCTGCAGTCTGGCCTGCCCCTGCGGTTCAGCCGCTCTTCGTCTCAGGTGTTCAAGACGTTCAATGCCATGGTCGGCAGGTCGGGAATGGGAGTTTGGGGACCCTCTTCGGCCTTCTTGAATTTTTTTTTCCGGGTATCGGGGAGGACTGAGAGAGAAAACGCGTAGCCACCACAGTAGCCCTGGACGGGGCCGGGGAGGCAGGGTCCAGGCGAGGGTACTGGGTTACAGCCTCAGCGAGCCTCTGAAGGCAAAGAGCAGGCTTCTCATCTGGGTTCTGAGCGACTTGCCGGACCCTAGCGTAGTTGACAGACAGCCCTGTTAGAGACCGCCCGCGTGCCAGCGTGGAGACAGTGGACGTGGGGCGGCGGCGGCGGCCCCCCCGCTCCTGGCCCGTCTGCTAAGGGCGTGCGGGATCCTCGGCGGGAACCGCCCGAGCACCGATTGGCACAGCCCCGTCGGTGAAACGGACCCGGCCGGCGTGTTGTCGGGCGGCAGCCTGCATTCGCTCCCTGTCCTCTGGTGGAAGGGGGGTGGTCTGCACCAGATGCAAATCCTGCCAAGTCAAGCAAGCCCTCTGCCTGGGCCAAATACTGAATTCTTGGCTGCAGTCCCGGGTTAGCAGAGTAAGAGCCCAGCCCCCTTTTCCATGTGGGAAAGGTTCTGAAGGGAGAAAGCGTGGACCCGAACGATCCCTTCAGCTCCCACCACCTGTCGCAGGGGGCCGGCCAGGTCAGGGGAGGCGAGACCTTGTGGGATCTTGTGCACCTGGATCGGAGGGGAGGTAGGGGGGTGAAGGTTGGGGGTCAGAAACGGGTAAGGAGGTGTGTGGTTGGGAGGCAGGAGGAGGAGAAGGGGGCAGGGGGCAGGGCTGGCGTTCCCCTAGTAGGTGTTCGGGCCAGGGTGTCAGGGGACCCTGAGACAGGGGAAGGGGGAAAGGATTCGGGGGCTCTTGGAGCTGAGGGAATGGGTGGAGGGGGCGGAGGGAGCGGCTCCCGCGCCGAAAGGACCTGGGGGGTGGAACATTGGGAGCAGAGAGAGGGGCGAGAGCGGAGGTCCCAGAAAGCCTGCATGTCTGGGACCTTGGTCCGCTTGCCCTGAGGTCTAGAGATTGTCCTGGGCCGTGAGAATTTGGTAGTCAGAAGTACCCTCAGGGGCCATGGAGACTGATTGTCCAGGTAATATTGGGGCCGGGCCACCGTAGAGAAATGAATGAGGCTGAGGCGGCGCCTTTTCAGGTCCTGGGAAAGGCCCCGGGTTTTCTTTCTTTTCTTTTTTTTTAAGTTTTTATTTATTTATGATAGTCACACAGAGAGAGAGAGGGGGTGGGGGGCAGAGACACAAGCAGAGGGAGAAGCAGGCTCCATGCACCGGGAGCCTGACGTGGGATTCGGTGCCGGGTCTCCAGGATCGGACCCTGGGCCAAAGGCAGGCGCCAGACCGCTGCGCCACCCAGGGATCCCGGCCCCGGGTTTTGAAATTGGACAGTAGACAACCCGTCGGAGTTTCGGGGTCCCATTGGGATTGGGCAGTTCCATGATTCGCACCGGGTAACCCGGAGACTGAAGACAGGCGTCCCCGTTTGCAGCCCAGGGTCACCAGAGAAACAGAGGTGGCCCTAAGGATGAGGACGTCTCCTGATCCCCAGGGAGCACCGGAGAGCCACCCGCTGGCTCTGTGGAGTCGCCCTGGCGCGGCCGCGGCTTCCGGCAGGACCAGCGGGACAGGGGCACGGAATCAGGGGGCGCCTACCCGGCGTCTCGAGGCGTGGGGTTCAGTTCAGGTCCTGGTGGTGAGAGGAGAGGGGCTCCCTCCAGAGCGGGGCCTCGAACTCCTCCCGGGTTTCGGCACCAAATCTCAGGTTTCATGCGACTGGTAGGCAAATGAACTAGAGAGGCCAGGCAAATGTGGGTCAAAAGAGGCTTTCAGTGGGCGCATCTGGGGCGAGGTTCCCAGGCCCCGAGAGGGAGCAGAGCCGGGGGAGCCGGCTTTTGAAGGGGGAGTGCTAAGGGCTCGTGTCTGTACGGGCTGATAGGCATTGGGGCATGTGACTGGAGGAAGCGGTACGGGGCGATGAGCGCTTCTGCCTTTCTATGGGGTCTGGGTAAGTAAGGTATGGTTCAGGTTTCCTACCTGGGTCCTGTCTCGCCAGTGACGTGTCCTTGGGCGGCCACCAGGGTTGAAGCCGGGGAGACCCCGATAAGTAGTGGGAGAAAGATCACTCGTTTGTGCTTCTCCGGGAGGCTGGCCTGGAGGGCTACTTCTGCCTGACTAGAGAGAGTTCGTCGCGGAACCAGGGAGACAGGCAGACAGAGGAGAGAGGCAGAGGTACCTAGAGATTCAGAAAGGCTGCCCGTTGCGCCAAGAGAGACCACGGATCGGGGCGTGATGAGAGGTCACATTTGACAGGGTGACTACACGCAGGGAAGACCTAAGGGTGGAGTAACACAAAGGGAAGTGGTGGTTGAGAGGGTCCGTGAATAAGGCATTGTCCAGGAGAGAGGGAGAATGCAATGCCCTGGAGGTGCGGGTGTGAGGTTGGCGCAGTTCAATGCGTTAGGGAGGGGAACGGCCGCCAGGGAAGAGGGGGGCTTTGCCCCAGGCGGCACAGATAAAACAGTGGGACAGATTGCCCATGCCTGAAAGGCTGGAGCGGGAAGGAAGTGCCTTGTTGGCTAAGTTTCATCTAGGAGAAGGGGCCCCGCCCCGGGCCTGAGCTGGGGTAGCCTGTAGGTGGTTTTGGAGAAGTTGCTCCTGTGCACGTATGGTGGGAGTCTGGTTCCTTCGGTCGGGTTGGATTGGTGGAAGTGAGAGCCGCACGTGTGTATGTCGTGTAGATGCGGGGAGAGAAGACGGTAGGGTAGGAGGAAAAGGGGCAGCGGTACAATTTTGCGGTTACCCCCGTCGCCCAGTGGGAATCCCAAGGGTCCAGAATAGTTAGGCTATAGTTACTGTGTGTTCTGTAGAAGCGGCCTCATGGGTCACTGGTTGCACAGGTGCCGGCGAAAGGGTCCCGGCACAAGTGGCCAAGGCGATGAATATTCCAGTAGCGATAAGGGCAGCATCCGTGGATTTCAACCGGGTAGGTTTGGCAGGTAGGATGGGTCTTGATCGTAGGTGGAAGAGATTCTAGGATCAGATGTGGATACAGGAATTGACTGGCAATTGGGGATGGGGAAATTGATGAGGGCCTGGCAACCCAGTGGTTGACAATCAGTGGTGGACATTCCCCGGTGCCAGGTTTCTGTCATGTAAACGTCCACCTAAACCCAGGGTCAGTGGTGGAGTGACCAGGAGGTAGGACCAGGAGGAGGAGGATGGAGCGATAGCAGTATTGGAGTAGGTCCCAAAGGTGGTCCTGCGCATCCGTGTCGTGAGGGGCCTCGCTTTCACTTAGAGCTGTGTACCCCGCGGGTGGTGTGCTAGGAGTTTGGCGGCCGTGGGGGTCATAAGGGCCACCGTATCGGGACCGGTGCACTTAGGCTGTAAGGTTTTTGGGTATAGTTCTTGTAGCAGGACGCTATCCCCTGGGGCCAGGGCTTGGGGAGTATCTGCTGTGGGTTCCCCTGGAGTCGGGCTGACTGAGTCGCATGGGCCCGCAGGAGGGCTCTTAGAAGAGTTAGGTAAGGTAGGAGATAGAGATAGGAGCAAGATAGGAGCAGAGGAGGCGGTGACGGGAAGATTTTGAGTGAGCAGGAAGGGCCGCCCACGAGAAGCTGAAAGGGACTTAGAGCCCACGGCCCTCTAGGGGAAGCTCTGAGCCTTGTTAAAGCCAGCGGGAGGAGGGTGGCCAGGACGGGCGGGCTTCAAGGGCAGTTTGGTGAGACGTCCCTCGAGAAGGCCGTCGGCCCGCTCTCCCTTACCCGAAGACTGGGGTTGGTATGGGATATGGGGTTTCCAGGTAATATGTAGGCTCTCGGAGACTTGCTGGGTGATGCTGGAGATGAGGCCGGGCCGTTGTCGGATGGTAGGGTCCGCGGGAGGCCGAACCTCGGAATGACGTGTTGGAGGGCTATGGTGGCCGCCGCCTCCGCAGTGTCCCGAGGTATGGAGAAAGCCCCTATCCACCGTGTAAAGGTGTCCACTGAGGCTAACAGGTAGGGAAAGGATTTATGGCGTGGCACGTGGGAAAAGTCAGGCTGCCAGTCCTCGCCAGGTTGGTGTGCGCAGAGCTGGGGATTGGGCCCCGCCGGGCCTGCGAATTCCCCCTCGAGCGTTGACCGTGGAGCAGGGTTTGCAAGACTTCGGCGCCTCTCCGGTAACCTGTGGCACATGTGGAGGGTGGAAAAGGGGTTGTAGGAACTGGTGTAAGGCCTTGGGCCCGACGTGTAGGGCCTGCCGTATGTCTGAAACGATCATGGGGGCTGAATGGTCTGGAAGAGCGAGTTTCTTTGGAATGAAGATGCGGCCTTTGTCCCTGGCGATTCCTCCCATCCTTTTGGGTGTCTGTCTGAGTTTCCTGGTGTGTGTAAGAGGGGGACTGTGGTGTGTGGAGGAAGCGGAGGGGAGCTGGTGGGGGTCTAAGGCAGTGGGTCGGGCAGTGGAGAGTCGGCTTTGTTGTTGCCTCGGGACACCAGGTCCTTGGAGGGTCGGTCCACGACAGTGGACAGTGGCTACTTGAGTGAGGTTGGGGGGTCTGAGGGTCTCCAGTAGTTGTGAAATGAGGTGCCCATTGATTATGGGTGGTACCCTTGGTGGTAAGACACCCTCGCTCTTGCCAGAGGACAGAATGTGTGTGTGTGTGTGATGAGGGAGGCGTATTGGGAGGCAGTGTATGTGGTGTCCCGAGGGGGAGGGCAGCCGCCTCCAGGACGGCATCGAGGGTAAGCAAGTACGGCGTAGGCCGCGTGTCTCTCTCTGGCCGTCCGGGGCGATGAGAGAACTACCATCCACAAAGAGGATTCGGTCAGGCTTCGGGAGGGCTTGATAGGAAAGTCCCGACGTGGAGGAGTCAGATCCTGCAGGAGTTGAGGGCAGGAACGGGAGGGTTCTGAGTGAGTCGCGGGGGGAGTACCCACCCGCGGGAGGGGAGCAGGATTTAGACGAGAGGTTGGTGGGTGGTAGATGTCCGGGTTTTCGGTGAAGAGGAGAAGATCAAGTTGGAGTCTAGAGGGGTCCAGATGAGAAACAGATTTCTGGCTCAGTAGATCTGTGTCCCAGGCGGTGAGAGGAGAAAACGGTGAGGGGCCTCGTAGAGTGAGTGTAAGGGCCTCCTTTGTCAGGGAGGCGGCCCCAGCCAGGGCTCTGAGACATGGTTGCCAGCCCTGAGCGGCGACATCTAGCTGTTGTGAGAGGTACGCCCGTGTCCGCTCCGTCGGTCCTGTTGGCTGTACCAGGAGGCGAGGGGCCGAGCGGGAACGTTCATCAGTCAATAAGTAGGGAGGTTTTGGGGGATCTGGAAGAGCTGAAACGGGTCCCAGAGTAAGGCAGTCTTCCCGTTTGGAGAGAAGGTGTTTGACAGGGGAGGGGTCTGTCCGTGGCCCCCGTGGGGTTGGTTTGGCTGCCCTGTGGAGGGGTCGTGCCAGGAGAGCGAAGTCAGGCATCCAGTAGCAGAGGAAACCCACGAGAGCCAAGAAAGAGAGAAGGTTGTCGGCGTTCTGGCGGGGAGAGGGGAGGCCGGAGATGCTGGCGTTGTGGTAGGCGGAGGCGGTCTCCAGTGAGTGTTTTCGAGGTGTAGGGGTTAAGGATATACCCAGATAGGTAACCGTGGGGGTGCAAAGTTGCGCTTTGGAGGGAGTGACCGGGTACCCTTTAGAACCAAGGAAGCTGAGGAGGAGAGCAGTGTCTTCCTGTGAGGAAGGTCGGGAGGGCCTACAAAGGGGAAGGTCATCGACTTCTTGGAGGAGCGTGCTCTGTGTGAAAGAGCATTGTTGGAGATGTCTAGAAAGGGCCTGGCCAAAGAGATGGGGACTATCCTTGGAGTCCCTGAGGCAGGACCGTCCAGGCCAGTCGTCCTGAGGTATGCGTGTCGGGGTCTTCCCATGGGAAGGCCAAGAGAACGTATGAATGTGGGTGTGGAGGAGCAGTGAATGAAGAAGGCGTCTTTGAGGCCTGAGCGTGAGAAGTGAGTAGCGGTGGAGGGAACAGTAGAAAGTGGGGCGTATGGGTTGGGCACCAGCGGGTGGAGAGGGCTAGCAGCCTCGTTGATGAGTCTTCAACCTTGTACTAGGCGATAGGCTCCAGAAGGTTTCCTGGCAGGGAGAATGGGGGTGATGCTCGGGGAGCTGTTGGGGATAAGGAGGCCGTGCTGGCCAAGTCGGTCTGTACTAGGTTTAAGTCCCCGTCGGTGAGTTTCCGAAATGGAGAATTGGGGCTGAGAAGGAGAGGAGGCGGGGGGGTTTGATCTTTTAAGTGGGTTTTGACTGGGGGGTGGTGAGTGGCCACCATTGGTTTAGAGGTGTCCCAGACTTGGGGGTTAAGGGGTAGAGGGAGACGGGGGGCGTGGAGTGGAGGGATCAGGAGAAGTGAAGGGTAAGACGAGGTGAGCAGAGGCAGTGGGTGAGGGAGAAAGACGAACGGTGGCCTTGAGTTTGTGTAGGATCTCCCGGCCGAGGAGAGGAGCCGGGCAGGAAGGAGTTCTAAGGAAGGAGGGTGAGAGGGGAGCCCGTCCGTGGAGTAGATGGAGGTGCCATCAGTTCCCACCACCACCACCACTGGAGAGGGGAACCCGGCACCCGAGTGGAAGGCAGAATGGAGCCAGTCGCCCCGTGTCCAGCAGGAAAGAGACGGACTTCCCCGCTCCCGGGAGCAGGACCCCACGTTGTGCCCCAGGTAGCAAATCCGAGAAAGCCCCCAGGAGCCGACACCGATGCAAACACACGAGGGTTTCTTTACAAGCTCGAGCTTGGGTCCAAGTATACCCGACACGGCGGAGCAGGGACTTGGACCCCGGGGCTCAGAGGCGTAGCAGCTTTCCGGGGGCCAGTGGCCCACGGGATTGTAACACACACAGAAGGTTGCACAGTCACGTGAGTCCGCCCGCAACTGGGGGCCAGTTGACTCCCAGTTTACCCTCCCTATGGTGACCGTTTGAACTGGCCTATCACTCTGGTCAGAATTGGCGCGCAGTGTTGGGGGGCACAAGCGGGGGTTACATTTTTATGATCTGATTTCGGGTAAGGGTGTGCTCAGTGGCTTGACTAGGGTGGGGCAGCGCCTTAAGCAATAAGTAGGTCCTGTGGGGGTCATCGCAGGAGGTGGCGGGTGCAGCAGAAAATGGAGTTAGTCCTGCTCCGCTTGTCCAGGGGCAGGGGATTTTTGTGCTCTCTTCGGCAGCACATATACTAAAACAGGGGTAGGGGATTTTTGTTAAATTCCCTGGGTGCCACATTCTCCTCTTTTCCTAGGATCCTAAGCAGGACCCAATTTCCGGTTCTGGGTTTCTGTCTAAAGAGGCAGTGGTTGTCATTGTTGCCTGAGTACCATAAGTTCGACTGTATTGACTCCGATCTTTGACAAGAAGCTACTCATCGATTAATGATGCAGGGTCTGAAGGTTAGAAGGAGGAGGCTGATGATGAGTGGGACGGCGGGAGGATAACATGGTAGTCAGCCAGGGGGAATGATTAAACCAGGGTTCGATCCAACCTTGTTCCTGTTCTCGCCCGATTTACATTTCAGCATAGAAGCAACAGCCTTCGTTTATGGCAGCACATAACCCCCCACCCTTTGTTGTAAGAAGACTAAGTATAATCGCCTTCTATTTTGAAGGACAACCTAAGACTAGGGAGTCTTGGAGGTGGGAAATAAGTGAGATTAGCTCAGTCTTAGCTTTCGGGGATTGACCTTTTCTGGTTGGCTTTTCCATTCTGGAACAAAGTCCTTGAGAAAGGCGTGTGGGTCAGCTGGCTGGTCGTGGGTGTAGTGGACCCAGGGCGTAATCCTGTCAACCTTGAGAGTGGTGGAAGTGGTCACGATCACGATGTAAGGGTCCCTTCCAGGGAGGTTGAAGTGTCTGGTGTTGGTATCTCCACACGTACACCCAATCACCTGGCTGATATTGATGGGGGTCCGGGGGTGGCCCAGTCTCCTAGAGGGCCCTCAGCTTAGGCCACACCTGCTCATGGGTTCATTGTAACATTTGGAGAGTGAAAAGAAGTGGGTGATCATCCAATTCAGCAAGCACCTCAGGTTTTAAATTGGGGATAACAGGTGGAGGAAGACCGAACATGATCTCGTAGGGAGTCCGTCCCCCCTTATATGGGGAGTTCCTCACCCTATATAGGGCAAAGGGGAGGAGAGTCACCCAGTTCCCGCCAGTCTCCAGAGCTAATTTAGTTAAGGTCTCCTTGAATGTTCTGTTCCTCCTCTCTACCTGTCCTGAGCTTTGGGGCCTATATGCACAATGTAATTTCCAATCTGCCCCAAGTATTTGTGCCACTCCCTGTGTTACCTTAGAGACGAATCCTGGGCCATTGTCTGATCCAATTCTAACAGGAAAACCATACCTCGGTAAGATGTCTTTAGCAGTTTCTTGGTCAAGGTCTGTGCTGTTTCATGTTTGTTGGGAAATGCCTCTGTCTGCCCTGAAAAAGTATCCACAAACACTAGTAAATACTTGTCCCCGTATTTTCCAGGTTTTTCGTCAGTGAAGTCCACTTCCCAGTAGGCTCCTGGGCGGTCCCCTCAGAGTCGGGTACCTGGGTGAGATCCACGGGCAGTGGCATTAACTGGTATGCGTGGCAGCTCGCCAATATCTGCTTGATCTTTGCTCTAGAGCCTTTAATAGTGATCTTTTCGTGCCGTTTGAGGTCTTCCATTTTCTTTGTTCCCATATGAGTACTCTGATGCATTTTGGATAGGCCTCGCCGTCCTAGTTCCTCTGGCTGGATGAGGCTGGAGTCTGCGGCCCTCCACCAGCCACGCAAGCATTGGGTCGTAGGCAAGGGTTTGATCCAGTGCAAGTCAGTGTCAGTATAGTTGGGAGTATCAGGCAGGGTTGCAGCCCCCGCATCAGGTAGTGTGGTTGTTAAAACCTGGGTCATCATAAGGGCCACGTCCTTAGCTTTGGAGTCGGCTACTCGGCTTCCCCTGGCTACTGGTAGTACTGCTCTGTGGCGTTCCGGACAATGAGTGATAGCTAGGTCCTTGGGCAGCCAGGGGGCCCTTAGGAGTTCAAGGATCTCTGTTTTATTTTTATTTTTTTAAAGATTTATTTATTTATTTATTCGTGATAGACACATAGAGAGAGAGAGAGAGAGATGCAGAGACACAGCAGGAGGGAGAAGCAGGCTCCATGCGGGGAGCCCAACGTGGGACTCGATCCAGGACTCCAGTATCGTGCCCTGGGCCAAAGGCAGGCGCTAAACCGCTGAGCACCCAGGGATCCCTGTTTTATGTTTAATAGTTTTTCCCTCTGCTGTCAGAAGCCCTCTCTCCCTGTGAAGGGCTCCGTGGATATCGCGGTGGCAAAGGCATACCTGCTGTCAGTATAAATGTTTATTCGTTTACCTTTCTCCACGGTTAGCGCCTTGGCCAGTGCGATCACTTCTTCCCATTGAGCCGATATTCCGGCTGCCAATGGTGCTGCCCAGATGCTCTCCGTTTCCATGGTTACGGCTGCCCCCGCGAATCTGATTCCTTCTAGGACAAAACTGCTGCCGTCCGTGTACCAGGTGGTGTTCGCATTAGGCAGTGGCTGGTCCTGGAGATCAGCTCTGATTCCATGCACCTGTGCCACAATTTCTTGACACATGTAGAGGGGGGTCCCAGTCTGGGTTAGGGAGTAGCTTTGCCGGATTCAGGGTTGTTGGTGCCTTAAATCAAATTCTGGTGGGGTTTAGCAGCAGGCTCTGATAATGGGTCAGACGGGCATTGCTGATCTAGAAGTCTGGGGGCTGTTTAAGTACCCCTTCAATAGCATGTGGGGTGGTAACATGCAGTTCTTGCCTCATGGCCGGTTTGTCTGCGTCCTTGACCATAGTGGCCACCGGCAATAATTTTTAAGCATGGGGGCCATCTAGTGGCTACCATGGCCAACTTTTTCGAGAGATAGGCTATCGGTCTCTTCCAGGGACCTAGGTACTGGACGAGGAGGACCCCTTTTGCCACCCCGTCTTTCTCGTCCACATACAGGTAGAAGGGCTTGGTTAGGTCGGGCAACCCAAGAGCTGGGGCAGACAGCAAGGCCTGTTTAAGATCATTAAAGGCTTTGTTCATGGCCTCTATGCATTCAAAATTCTGCTGGTTCCTGGTGGCCTCATAGAGGAGGGTCTAGCCATCTTGGCAAAACCCGGAATGGATAATCGACAGAACCCTGCTGATCCCAAGAATTCATGTACCTGGCATACGGTTTGTGGCTGTGGGATCCTTAGGACAGTTTCCTTCCGTGCGTCTGTCAACCATCTTTGTCCATCCTCTAATGTGTACCCTAGGTTGCTCACCTCTGCTCTTCAGATCTGGGGTTTTTGAGCTGAGCCTGGTTATCCTAGAGCCGCTATTGTCTGGAGCAAGTCCCTGGTGCCTCGCAGGCATGTGCCCTGGTCTTCCGCTGCCAACAGGGTATCATGTACATATTGCAATAAGGTCAAATGAGGGTGCTCGGACTGGAACTCACCCAAGTCTTCGTGTAAGGCCTCATCGAAGATGGTCAGTGAATTTTTGAATCCTTGTGGCAGTCGAGTCCAGGTGAGCTGGCCATTGATGCCTTTCTCGGGGTCTGTCCATTCAAAGGCGAAAAGGTCTTGGCTCTTGGTTGCTAAAGGCAGGCTGAAAAAGGCATCTTTTACATCCAATGCAGTAAAGCAAAGTTTGTGTGGAGGCAGGGTGGAGAGGAAGGTGTATGGGTTTGGGACCGTAGGGTGCATATCCTCCACTCGCCAGCTGACTTCCCTTAAGTCCTGGACTGGCCTGTAATCATTAGAGTGCGGTTTCCGCACCGGCAGAAGAGAGTGAGTGTTCCATGCCGACTGGCAAGGTCTCAATATGCCCAAGTCCATTGGTTACCATATGTGGGGTGTGGTTCCCGTATGGGCTATGGGAGGCATGGGGTATTGGCGGACCCTGACAGATCTGCCCCTGGCTTTAGTTCTATGTAAATGGCCAGTCGGTGCCAGGCAAGCCCAGTTCCCCCAATTTCTGCCCATGCTTGGAGAAATTCCTGCATCCAATGGTCAATGTCAGTCACTGGGGCCGAGGGCATTTGGTGAAGACGATATTCGTCTTCTAAACTCAGGACAAGCACCTGAATTGGGTGCCCCTCCTTGTTTAGGATTTTTGCCCCTTCGGGGTGGAAGCAAATTTGTGCCCCCATCTTGGTGAGCAAGTCCCAACCTCACGATGGGTAGGGACACTCAGGGATGACCATGAAGGAGTAGGACACCCGGCCCATGCCTAGATCCACAGTTGTCCGGGTAGTCCATGAGTACTGTTTGGTGCCCGTGGCCCCTTGCACCCATGAAGTTTTGCTAGCCAATTTACCTTGGGGTTGTAATAAAACCGAATGTCGTGCCCCAGTGTCCACTAGGGATTCAGCGGGTTGCCCCTCCACTCTGAGAGCTACCCTGGGCTCAGGGAGGGGCGCCGAACCCCGACTCCTCTAGTCGTCCATGTCCTCTATCTCCAAGTTTTTGGTAGGGGCCTTGGGTCTTTTGTTAGGGCAGTCTTTCACCCAGTGGCCCTCCTCCTTGTAATAAGCACACTGGCTTTTGTTCAGTTTAGGGCACTCCGGATGGGAACCAGGGCCATCGTCCTTACCTGTCCCTGAAGCCAGTTTCTTGAGGTGTCTCCGACTTTCCCATGGGTCGTCCATGGTTGTGGCCCGGAGGATCTTGGCTAGGTTTCGGGTCTGCCGGTCACTTAGTTTGATGCTCTTCCAGACTTTATTATTATAGACTTTTTCTGCTACTATTACTAAGTCCTGCAAGCTCTTCTCCCCCGGTCTCTCTACTCTTTGCAATTTCTTTTTAATGTCCGGAGCGGCCCGGTTAACAAAGGCCATGATCATTGCGGCCTTCGTTTCTGGGGCTCCTGGGTTCATAGGGGTGTACTGCCTAAAAGCCTCTATGATCCTTTCTAAGAAGGCTGCTGGACTCTCATCCTTACCTTGTCTTACTTACATCATACACCTTGGCCAGATTTGTAGGCTTGCCGGGAGGACGGAAGTCGGCAGGCGTAAGGGATGTCTCCCAAGCCCCTTGGTCGACGGTCTGCCAGCACAACCGCCTAAGCCAGTGTCGACCTAATACAGATTGGAATTCCTACAGGTAAAAATACAGTTTAGAGCTCTCGGGAAATATGCGCGCAAAAGGTGGAAAAAGTTGAGTATACTCTCCATGCCTGGCACCCTCCAGATGGGGTCCTAGGGGTCTCTTGGATCCCGGACGAGCCCCCAAATGTTGTGCCCAAGATTGCATATCTGAAAAACCACCAAGGAGCCGACAGCGATGCAAACGCATGAGGATTTATTTACAATCTCGAGCTTGGGTCCAAGTATATACCCGACACGACAGAGCAGGGGTTTGGACCCTGAGGTGGGTTACAGCTGGGTTTTTATGGGCTGGTCTAGGGGTTTAAGATGGTAGCCAGAGATCTTCTCTCTCTCGGCCTCCACAGAAAGAGGCTTGCTTTCAGTACTTGAGAGGGTCTAACTATAGCCCATCCGGCCTCACTTATTCCCTGCTCTACAAAGCATCTGCCATCAGTATACAGATTCCACTCAGGATTGTCTAGTGGAGTCTCCTGCAGATCCTGCCTGGCAGCATCATCTTGCATTATCATTTGTTCACAGTCGTGTTCCAGTTTAGCAGCCTCCTCTGGCAAGAAAGTTGCAGGATTTTAAGATGTACAAGTTGTAATGCAAATATGGGGTTTCTCTAGGAGTAAGGCTTGATATTTCAAGAGGCGACGACTATCAGCCAGAAGCCTCCTTTTGATTCCCATAGTCTTGTTACATTAGGAGGGGGGTAACCAGTTCTTTCTGCCCCCAAGGTTATCTTAGTAGCTCCAGGTATTAGAAGCTCAATGGTGCTGCCACCCGTAAACAAGCCGGCCCTCCTTTTGGCACCATGTCTGATTCTTTGCTTAGGTATCCTGTCGGTTGCTGAGTTGATCCCCTCGTCTGGGTCACAACTCCAAATGCTATTCCCTTTCTTTCTGTAACATACAAGTTAAACTCTTTTCCTACAGGAAATTAGAGCTGGAGCTTTTAATGAAGCTTGTTTAAGTTTGTAAAAGGCCCGGATGCCTGGGTGGCTAAGCTGTTGAGCATCTGCCTGCCTTTGGCTCAGGGTGTGATCCCAGGGTTCCAGAATAGAGTCCCGAATCCAGCTTCCTGAATGGAGCCTGCTTCTCCCTCTGCCTAGGTCTCCCCCTCTGTGTGTGTGTGTGTGTGTGTGTGTGTGTGTGTGTGTCTCATAAACAAAATATTTAAAAATCTTAAGAAAAAAAAAGGAATCAGCATTATATCTCTGCAATCAAATTCAAGCATTTGGCTTGTATTTTGACAGACTTCAGTATAGTGGTCAGGATTATCTACAAATTTGCCCAAGTCACTCTTGATCTGTTTATAAAGTCTTGGAGAGAGAATGGCACGTGTACCTTACTTGGGCCAATTCTACTACGCGTGTCAGTTCATGGGTATAGCTAGTGCACCTTCCTCTCATTGGGAGGTTTCTCAGTTTGAGGCAAGCCTGGGTAAGGCCGGCAGGAAGGT
Organism: Canis aureus; assembly: GCF_053574225.1. Taxonomy (NCBI): domain Eukaryota; kingdom Metazoa; phylum Chordata; class Mammalia; order Carnivora; family Canidae; genus Canis; species Canis aureus. The sequence continues at coordinate 47,189 of NW_027554427.1, forward strand.
TTGACAGGTACCTCTTGATGGGAGGGAGCCTCAGGGGGCAGGTTATCAGCATTTGCCCCTTGTGATCTTTTGCTTTGGCTAGGGAGGTGTTTTCTTTGCAAGATTTACAGAAGTCGGCCTGCTCTTGTAAGGCACAGAAGGGACTTTGGACCATTTAACTCCCCTTTTACAGTATGAATCTAATTGCAAGATAGCTTTGTTTCAATACTTCCCTCAGGGGGGACCAGGTCTCTCCATCCTCCAGATGATCCTGAAGCCAAGCCTGGGAACAGAAAAACATCATACGCTTCCTTTTCAGTGTCAGTGGGTCAATTTCCCCAACTTTTCAGAATGCAGTGCACAAGCATCTCTGCAAAGGCTGATTGGTTCCCACCTCGAAATTCTCGTAGGAATCTCCTGCCCTGTACCTGTTCTAGAGAGGTGACCACTGATGGCATCCCTACAAGTCAGTTCTCACCTAAACCAAGGTGCCCCTTTGCTGCCTATCCAAGGTGATAGAGTGGCCTGACATCTTGGGATAAGGAGGGGTGAGGCCAGCGGGAGTAGCCACTCTCACCCGTCTGCCACCTAAATGATCCTGCTTCCTCTGGATCTTGTGAAAAACCGAGTCCTAATCCAGAGCTTAGCGAAGCTTAATAATTTTTTTTATTTTTATTTATTTATGATAGTCAGAGAGAGAGAGAGAGAGGCAGAGACATAGGCAGAGGGAGAAGCAGGCTCCATGCACCGGGAGCCCGGCGTGGGATTCGATCCTGGGTCTCCAGGATCGCGCTCTGGGCCAAAGGCAGGTGCTAAACCGCTGCACCACCCAGGGATCCCTGAAGCTTAATAATTTAAACGGTGATATTCCTTTTAGAAGGCTGAGAAAGTAAGTGGAACACCTATGGTCTCTCAGCGGGAGGCCTGTGCTGCTTGTGGATGAGGCTTCCCAGGGTGTCACCCCCAGGGCCAGTCTCCTTTGTTTTTGTTTTTTTTTAAAGACTTTATTTATTCATAAGACACACATACAGAGAGAGAGAAAGCGGCAGAGACACAGGCAGAGGGAGAAGCAGGCTCCTTACAGGGAGCCCGACCTGGGACTCAATCCCAGGTCTCCTGGATCAGGCCTGGGCTGAAGGCGGGGCTAAACGGCGGAGTCCCCGGGGCTGCACAGGTCTCCATCCTTTAACCTGTCTTGGGGACCCCAAGGCCACCAGAGGTAAGCAAAGGCAGGTTCAGAGTGCTGGATTGCCAGTCCTTATGTGCACTCTCCAGATGAACCTTAGGCTAGCAAGGAATCCTATTTTGGGGGTTTTTTTGTATATTTTTTTATTGTAGTTTGATATGCCAGCATGTAGCATAACACCCAGTGCTCCTCCTAGCAAGTGCCCCCCTCGGCGCTCATCACCCAGTCACCCTGTTCCCCCACCCACCTCCCCTTCCACTACCCCTTGTTCATTTCCCAGAGTTAAGAGTTTCTCATGTGTTGTCACCTTCCCTGATATTTCCCACTCGTTTTCTCTTCCTTCCCCCTATAATGCCTTTCACTATTTTTATAGTCCCCAAAAGAACGAGACCATATGATGATTGTCTTTCTCAGATGGACTTCACTTAGCATAATTAATACCCTCCAGTTCTATCCACATCAAAGCGAAGGGTGGGTATTCGTTGTTTCTAATGGCTGAGTAATATTGCATTGTATGTATAGACCACATCTTCTTTATCCATCCATCTTTCGGTGGACACCCAGGTGCAGGTATCCCGCCGTTTCCCTGCCTCTGTATCATTGGGGTAAATCCCCAGCACTGCAATTGCTGGGTCGTAGGGCAGGTCTATTTTTAACTCTTTGAGGAACCTCCACACAGTTTTCCGGAGTGGCTGTACCAGTTCACATTCCCACCAACAGGGCAAGAGGGTCCCACTTTCTCCACGTCCTCTCCCACATTTGTTGTTTCCTGTCCTGTTAATTGTCATCATTCTCACTGGTGTGAGGTGGTATTTCATTGTGTGTGTGTGTGTGTGTGTGTGTGTGTGTGTGTGTGTTTTAAGAGTTTATTCATTTATTCATGACAGACAGAGAGAGAGAGGCAGAGACACAGGCAGAGGGAGAAGCAGGCTCTATGCCAGAACCAGACATGGGACTCCATCCGGGTCTCCAGGATCACACCCTGGGCAGAAAGTGGCGCTAAACCGCTGAGGCACTGGGGCTGCCCTCATTGGGGTTTTGTTTTGTTTTGTTTTGTTTTGTTTTTCATTGTGGTTTTGATTTGTATTTCCCTGATGGCCAGTGATGCAGAGCATTTTCTCTCGTGCTTGTTAGCCATGCCTGTGTCTTCTTCTGTTAGATTTCTGTTCATGTCTTTTGCCCATTTCATGATTGGATTGTTTTTTTCCTTGGTGTTGAGTTTAAGAAGTTCTTTACAGATTTTGGATACTAGCCCTTTATCTGATACGTCATTTGCAAATATCTTCTCCCACTCCGCGGGTTGTCTTTTAGTTCTGTTGTTTCTTTTGCTGTGCAGAAGGTTTTTATCTTGATGAAGTCCCAATAGTTCATTTTGCCTTTTGTTTCCCTTGCCTTCATAGATGTATCTTACAAGAAGTTGCCGTGGCCAAGTTCAAAAGAGGTGTTGTGTTGCCTGTGTTCTCCTCTAGGATTTTGATAGAATCTTGTCTCACATTTAGATCTTTCATCCATTTTGAGTTCATCTTTGTGTGTGGTGTAAGAGAATGGTCTAGTTTCATTCTTCTGCACGTGGCTGTCCAATTTTCCCAGCACCATTGGGTTGAATAGACTGTCCTTTTTCCAGTGGATTGTCTTTCCTGCTTTGTTGACTATTAGTTGACCCTAGAGCTGAGGGACAATTTCTGGATTCTCTATTCTGTTCCATTGATCTATGTGTCTGTTTTTGTGCCAGTACCACCCAGTCTTGATGATCACAGCTTGGTAGTACAACCTGCAATCTGGCATTGGGATGCCCCCAGCTCTGGTTTTCTTTTTCAATATTCCCCAGGCTATTTGGGGTCTTTTCTGATTCCACACAAATGTCAAGATGATTTTTGCCAACTCTCTGAAGAAAGTCCATGGTATTTTGATAGGGATTCCATTAAATGTGCCAATTGCCCTGGGTATCATTGACATTTTCACAATATTAATTCTTCCAATCAATGAACATGGAATCCTATAAATGACCTTATGTTCCTGGGCTCTCCTACAGGAGACCTCATCCTTTGGTCACATAAATTCACTTGCATCCCTTGCCCCATGGTGCCTGATGAGTCAGGCCGATCATGATTGTTGTGCCCAAGATTGCGAATCCGAGAAACCACCAAGGAGCCAACACCGATGCAAGTACACAAGGGTTTATTTACAAGTTCGAGCGTGGGTCCAAGTATACTCCACACAACAGAGCAGGAGCTTGGACCCTGAAGTGGGTTACAGCTGGGTTTTTCATGGGCTGGTCTAGGGAATTTTCAGAAGGGGTGGAGGAATGTTTTTTTCCCATTCCAATATGAGGGGAAAGGGTGGGGGAGTTTCTTAAGATCTGTAAGGGATTCTCTGAGCTCTGTAGTCTTTCTGATATGGGACTTCCTGCCAAGGGCGTTCTGAGCTTTGTTCTCATTCTAATATGGGGCTTAACTGAAGGAAGGTAAAGTTCAGCTCTTCTTCACAGGGCCTGAGATGGCTGTATTTGTGCTAATGCTGAACTTGAGGTGAATGGCCTTAATTTTCTCGGACTCCACAATGATCAGTTGCAGTTAAGTTTCCTGCCTCACCCTTGCTTCTCTCTGTTCCAGTACCTGGGGCCCCGTTTGCAAGCATGACCCCACAATAAGCGAAGGCCCTCAGGCGGGGGGAAAAGCCAATGCAGAAAGCCAGAAAACAGAAAGTGGAGCTGGTTAGGCTTAGGCCAACATTCCCTTCCTTTAGGGAAGGGGGATTGAGCAAACCTTTCTCCAGAAGCCTGTCAACCTGAGTCTTTAAGACCAGCAGCCTCGCTATCTGCCTTTAACTGGCTGACAAGTACCTGGTTTTGCTTTTTGTTACAAGAAGCGGTTACCGAAGGGAGAGATGTCACCCAGGAAAGAAAGGATAGAATCCACATTTACTCACCCTTTAAGGGGAGTGGCCCCCGGTTTGGGCACCAAAATGATACAGGAGAGCTTGGTTCTTGTCTCAAGGAGTCAAGGAATGAATCTAGAACAGACGACACAGAGTGAGCAAAGTGATAGAAGTTTTTTAAGCAGACATGCAGAGAAAGTTCTCAGAATTGAGACGGCCCCCCTGACAGGGGTGCCACTGAGGGCTTTTTATGGTCTTTTATAGGAAACTGCTCAGGGAACTTGGTAAATTTCTTGTCAGTATCTGGATGGATATTTAGAACAAAAGTGGTGGATTTGTAACTATCGTAATAACAAGATGTTCTTATAAATATCATGAGCAAGGTGTTCCTTTGTCTCTGGTTGATCCCTCCTCCATAATATTTCTCTACATCTGGGATATCTGTGAGCCTGGTCAGGTAGCCCATGAGCTTGCGATTCTTGTGATGTCTTGGTTTGAGCAGGGACTGTATTGAAAACATCTTAATGACCTATTTCTTTTTAGTCTGGTGAGTTTCTGTGATTACTTAGTAGCCATGCAAGGGGGGATAGTCCCTAGCATTTTGGAGTTAGGGAGCCACGTTTATTTCTTCTGTTTTTGCTGTCTTATGTCTGTTTTCTTGGGATGGGTAGGAGCCTGACTCTGGGGCCTTTCCTTGATCTTTCCCTGCTTAGGCCCCCATCTGCCACTAATTCGTTCCTACATCAATTCCATGGAGGTCAATTTGCAAATAACAGCATCAATCAAATTGAGTAAAATTAGTAAATAGGGAACATGTTGCCTTTGAGAACCCAAAAAGACAAAAAGATTTTCGACTTCTGTGCTGAGAAGGTTAACAACTGTTTCTTGACAGTGTCAGGGACGGTTTACCAAATAATTTTCAGGTACTTTAACTGAAAATGATGTGGTGGGACTTGCATTGTGTATGGAACATTGAGGACCCATCCTCCTTTTGTGAGCTCTGGGATTCATATCTTCATAACGAGTGTGTCAGAAGACTCTCTTTGGAGGAGGTATGTCATCAATATAATGTCATACCTGTGCGTGTCAAGAAAGTTGGGTCCAGTTAAGGGCTTGCCCTCAAAGATTGTATGTGATGGATCCCAAAGCTGTTGAGGTACCCATGAGGTACCCCCATAGGTAAAGGTGTATTGTATCCCTTGGGAGGTGAAGACAAACTATGGCTGAGAGGCATTGAAATAGACAACGAACAGAATTTATTAGCCAAATCTGTAATCTCAGAATATTTCTTTGTTACTGATGGGATGGACTTGGAAATTTCAATAATGTTTGGTAATGGAGCCTTAGGGAATGGGACCTCAGAATTAAGGTTGCAGTAGTCCACCATGAGGTGCCTGCCTTCTTTCCAAGTTTATTAACAGGCAAAGTTTAATAGGCAAATTTAAGTTTTTAAACGGAGCAGTAGCAGGGATAATCACTTCTTCAATCATTAGGTTTTCCCAAAGTTTCAATCATTCAAGGAAGGCGTAATACCAGCCTTGGACCCAGAACCCTGAGACCAAAACCTGAGCTGAGATAACAGTCGGACCCTGAACTGACTGAGCCACCCAGGTGCCCGAAGGAAGTCCTATTTTATTTTTAATTTTTATTTTGCACTGGGCTATATTAACTGTTTTAATAGATGAGGGGCATCCATGGGGATTCACTTTTGTCAAGCCAATTTGTTACTACCAAAGTCTTTTTTTATTATTATTATTTTTAAGGTAAGCTCCATGCCCAGCATCAGGCCCGAACTCATGACCTTGAGATCAAGAGTCACATACATGCTCTACCAAGTGAGCCAACCAGGTGCCCCTGTAATTACCAAAGTCTTTTATTTATTTTTAAGATTTTTAAAATTTATTTTTTCATGACAGACACAGAGAGAGAGAGACAGAGAGAGAGCAGTAGAGACACAGGCAGAGGGAGAAGCAGGCTCCGTGCAGGGAGCCCGATGTGTGACTCCATCCCAGGTCTCCAGGATCATGCCCTGGGTCCAATGCGGTGCAAAACCACTGAGCCACCGGGCTGCCCCCAAAGTCTTAATTTTAATTTATTACTCACTTGGGCAGAGCTTTCTCACCCAATGTGGGATATTTTGAGGCAATGGGTGCTATGACTGTGAAGATTTACGCAGGACAGTAATAGTTTGGATGATTAAGGTAAAACTTACCTATTTGTCCTCCACTTCATATTCAGTAACTCTACTAAAGGGTTATAATGAGTACCTTGGTTAAATTTTTGGGGTCTCCAGATACAACTATAACTTGAGCCTCAGGATTAAGGCTGTGAAGCTTTACCAACTGACACATTTAAGGCAAATATTAAAGAATCAAAAAAAAAAAAGAATCTGTGTTAATAGCGGCACAAAGCCAATGTGTGTCTTTTTGTTATTGTGCCCAAGATGGCGTATCCGAGAAACCACCTAGAAGCCAACACCGATGCAAGCGCATGAGGGTTTATTTGCAAACTAGAGCTTGGGCCAAGTATACCCGACACAGTGGAGCAGGGACTTGTACCCCGAGGGTAAGAGGCGTAGCAGTTTTATAGGGGCCAGTGGCCAATGGGATTGTAACACACACAGACTTGCACAGTCATGTCGGTCCACACGCAGGTGGCCAATTGAATTACAGTTTACCCTACAGTGACCATTTGAACTAGCCTATCACTCTGGTCAGAATTGGCGCGCGGGATTGGCAAGCAAAAGGCGGGGTTTACATTCTTTGCGGTTTAGGGGTTCCGCATTCCTATATGAGCCCGTTTCCAGTAAGGGTGTGCTCAGTGGCTTTACTAGGGTGGGGGGAGTGCAATAAGTAGGTCTTGTGGGGGTCATACATGAGATGGCGGATGTAGCACAAAATGGAGTTAGCCCTGCTCTGCTTGTCCAGGGGTAGGGGATTTTTGTTAAATTCCTTGGGTCCCACAGTTATCATATGAAATTTTTAGTAGATTTTGAATTTCCAATTGGATCAAGTGGTGGATCCTTATTTTAGCTTTGCTTCAGTTCCTCACTGTCAGGTTTCTTCCTTCCTCTAGACACTCAGTATACACTTCAGTGATTCTCCTACATTTCTTCTCATCTGTATAAATTTATTTCTCCAAAAATTTTCCAGTTAGCACCCTCAGGGTTAGGAGCCTCCCTCATGGTATGATGGCTTTATAGTGCTTAAGGACCCTGGGCTTCCAATTAGTTTGAATCAACCCCTTCACTGTGCTACAGGCATGCCATAAGTGTTTTTTCCCTATAGCCCCGACAATAGGGATCTTTGTTACAACAGAGGAAAAGGTAGCAGAAGGGTGCTGGACCCCTAACCCAATGGTCAATGGATCAAGACCATCCTGTGCTACAATCCTGCTTTTTCTGCCAATGCCATTTTTTCTTCTCTTTTCTCTTTGTACAAAGATTATGTTGGGTTTCTGGCCACATAAAGTCATAGCTTTCAGTTTCTGTCTCTGTCCAGTCATTCCTACTGCAACTCTTCTGGGTAGTTATGGGAAAAGTTCAGGAACCCAGTAGCCAGGCTCATAGGTGGGTGTCTGTTCCTCAAGAGAAGGCTAGTCAATCTCCCACAGAATGGAGTTCACATCCAGTAAGGTCATTTTGTCTATGGTATATTTATTACCTAAGCACTTATCTCTTAATTTCTTTCTAAGCACTGCTGTAGCTGTGCCCCACAGCAGGGCTCTTGAACAACATGTTTGAACTGCAAAGGTCCACTTAACGCAAGGGTGGATTTTCTCTTTTTGGACAGATACAGTACAATAGTATAAATGTGATTTTTCTTAATGATTTTATTTTCTCTAGCTCTATTTTAACAATACAGTATATAAGACTTGTAACATACCAAATGTGTGTTAATCGACTATTAGGTTATTAGTAGTTACATTTTGGGAAATCCAAATGTATATGTAGATTTTTGCCTGTGTGAAGGTTTGGTGATGAGAGGGTTAAATTTTTCAGCCTCATCCCTAACCTTCTAGGAGGGGAGAGGCATCAGAGATTGAGCTCAATCACCATGGCCACTGATTCAGCCAGTCACGCCTGTGTAATGAAACCTCCATAAAACCCCTCAAAACAAGTTCTAGAGAGTTTCTGGTTGGTGGGCACATGGATGTGTTGGTAGGGTGGCACCCTGGAGGAGCCCTGGAAGTTCTGTGGCACCCACCCTCTACAGTGTCCTATGCATCACTTCCCTTTGGCTGTGTCTGAGGTAGATCCTTTATAACCAGTCATTGTAAGTCAAGTGCATTCCTAAGGTGAGTCGTAATCATACCTGAGGGGTCAGGGGAGCCCCCACATTTGCAGTTGGCAGAAGCACAGGTAGCCTGAGCACCCCCCCCCCATTCCTATCTGGCATCTGAAGTGCACATAGTCTTGTGGGACTGAGCCATTTAACCTGTGTGGAATGTGATGGTAACTCCAGCTAGGCGGTGTCATTAAATTGAATTTTTAGATACCCAGTTAGTGTCAGAATTGGTTGGTGTGGAAAACAACACATATTTGGTATCCGAGGAAAAAAACCACATTCTTCTCATCTTACTATTTTTATTCTGTTTGTTCCTTCCATTTTTCTATTCCTGTTTTCCCTTTCCTGCTGTCTTTTCCTTTCCTGGGTTCACTGTTAGAGGCGCCACTTGCCCAGGATGGGGAAGGGGCAGGAGGAGTGAGCTGGCTGAGGTCTCAGGCAACAGAGATGCTGACTTCCGGTTCTCCTGTCTCCCCCAGGACCTTGGAACCCTTCCCCCCATGGTGCCGCACATCAGAGGCTATTTTGTTGAGTTCCTCAGACTTTCTGACTCTGTGAGCCTTTTCGATCTGAACAATAGGCTTTTCTTCTCCCTGACAGGTGCTATTAAATTCAGTTTCTAGAAAGTACTTCTACCCCTGCCTAAACGAATTTAACAAACATTTTTAAGGACCTGAGCGATAGGTGGCCATCTCCCCGTGATATGCAGGGAGTGTTAAGTCCGCAGAGACCTGCTCCCAGCACCACTGAAGACAGACGACCCTGCTGTGAGTCCTGTTGGTCTTTGTTGGTGCCACCAATTCTTCTACCTACTGCTCACTTATACAAAAGATCTCTATCTTAAAGGGTTAATAGAAAAAGAAACTGAGGGACACCTGGGTGGCTCAGTCAGTTAAGTGCCCTCCTCTTGATTTTGGCTCAGGTCATGACCTCAGGGTCGTGAGATCAGATCTTATGTTAGTTAGGCACCGAGCTGGGTGTGGTGCCTGCTTGGGATTCTCTGCCTCTCCCTCTCCCTCTGCCCTTCACCCTCTGGTCATGCTGTCTCTCTCAAAAAAATAAAAAATAAAATAAAATAAAGATTTTTTTAAAAAAGATCAAAACAAACTGAGGGCAGACCCCTCCTATTTGGATTGGTGGAGTTATTTTAAGTTTCATTCCAATCTCCTGATAGTGACCAACCCCTGCGTTTTATGGAATATAGGCTGTTTATGGGAGTTGTGAAGTAGGCCACTGTGTAGACAGGCCTCAGCTCCTGTGACATCATGGAATAGCATGAACTTTGAACCAGGTTTTGGATGCTGTCACTTACCACCTTCGTGCCAGGAGCATCTTGAGGTCAGCACATTCCCCTAAAGGGACTGCATAGATCCAGAGCAGCAGGGAACTGCACAGAACAGGATGCAGAAGAAACCAGAAGTAGAACCATGAAAAGACGGGACAATCCGGTGAAAACGATGGACATGTATTTAGCCACCCAGGATCAGGGTGATGTCCAGAGTAAAAGAGTCTGTGGCTAGGAGTACGCAGTGGACTTGGTGGATAAGAGGTTTACGTGTGCATTGCAGGTCATTGTTACCTGAACTAGGATAGTCTGTGACCTGGCTTATGAATTCAGTCATTTGAGAAGTAGTTCAAGTGATCTTATAAAACCAACTTGAAGAATCAGTTCCCCTCACTTTTATGAGGAGAAGACAATAACAAGTGGCTCTCAGAAAACAGCTGGAAAAAAAAAAAAAAAGAAAACAGCTGGAGCCTGGATACACAGTGCCATCGTGCCCCGACAAAGCTGAACAGAGTGTCTGCTACTTTGGCACCCCAGTCCTGCATGAGACCCCCAGGACACCACAACATTCTATGATGGGATCAGGGTCTTCAAGGTCCACACCATCCCTATTCCTCTTGCACCTGAACTCTTCTGGTCCCAAGCTTCTCAGAAGGCTTCCCTTCAAAGTCACCGGGGGAATGGTCCCCTGAGTCCACACAAAGCACTACTGGAATGCCAGGCGCTGCAGCCTCTCAGGCGGGGAGCCTGCTTCTCCCTCTCCCTCCCGTCTCCTCTACCCCCCACTCCTGTGTGCAGATACTCTCCCTCTCAAATAAATAAGATCTTAAAAAAAAAAGAAAAAAGACTGGAGGACTCTATTTCAGGGTGGTCTTGGGAGTTAGCCTTTTGAGTTCTCAAACATATTTAATGGGAATATGGGAGGGGAACAGTCGATGAGCATTAAGCACAAACTCAGTATCCATTGCTGTTCCCCAAAATTAGTACCATAATAACTTGTAAGTTATTTTAACAACCAAGAAGGATCACAGTTCTCAATCTACATATCTCAGTCCTTCTTTGTTGCAGGGAGGAGATCATTGGGCCACAACAGGTTAGAGTTAGATATAAGCAGATGCCCATATCTTTAGGTCCAGAACACCAACTAGGGACCCAGAGCCTTAGGGGTCCTTGAACCTGAAGAAAGGAATAAGAGAAACTGGGAGGCTCCGTGGTTTCTGCTTATACCAGAAGCTGTGGCTCAGGGTGCAAGTGAGTGTGGCAAGTCGATCCCAGGGCTTTGGAGGGCAGCTGAGAGAGCAGACACACAGATCACTGGGCTGGGCCAGGTTCCACCTGCTCTGGGGTCTGAGTCCGAGGGGGCCGACCCATCTCTGAGGACTGTCCCTAAACTCAGTTCAGTGACAGGGCAACTATTTCCTGTTGAGCGAAAGAAGCTTAAGTTGACTTGCATCTAACTTGGGTTTACAACCTCCAGATGACATTAATTCATTCAAGCATATATTGAGTTCCTGCTATGTGTCAAGCTCTGTTCTAGAAGTTAGGGATATGGCAGTGAACAAACATCAGAGAACCCGCCATTCTAATGGAGGAAGGCAGACAATCTAGGAGGAAGTAAGATAATTTTAGGTAGTGATAACTGCTACCAGAAAACAAAACACATAATAGGGGAGAGATTTGGGGAGGAAGAACTCTGGTTAGGGAGATTCCCTAACTCTGGTTAGGGAAGTGATTTCCAATGGACCACCTGTGAGCAAGAATTTGTTCTCATTGCTAGGACAATAAGGGGATAGAATAGCCCCTTCTAGGAGAGGTATGTCTCTAATTATATATACACAATTGATAATATGATTTAAAGATTATTTATTTGGTTAGTTTGGTTCATTTTAATAATTTCCAAGAGCCTCAGTAATTTTCCATAGACTGACTAAGTTGAGTTTCTGGACTGCAAGTGTTTAAAGTCAGACTCCAGAATGGAGTACCCATCCCAAAGTGCTGCCGATGGACTCCTGACCAGAACATTGTCCAGCAACTAGGATGGCCCTATTACCTATTACAACATCATCCTGACCCACAATTTCACAAATGGTGAGTTAAAATTTGAACTGTGAGTACTTCTGTATTCCTAGTCTTAACCCTTTATTAATTTATAATCACAAAGTTGGAGATATTCTCACTTGTGTGCTATATGATCTTGAAGTACAGGAATTGAATAAAACGGTTGGAAAACCTATACATAGGACCCAGATATGCACAATGAATAACTTAATTGTTTTATTTGTATTAATATAATTTAATATTAAATAGTAATGATTCAATACTAATGGCGATCATATAATGACTACTTACTCCATGGCAGGCAGGAGGCTAAGGAAACAATGTGCCTCAGCACATCTAATCCTCAGAACTGCCCTTTGAGTTCAGTAGCATCCCCAGGGTGAAAAGAGTATGCAATGTTAAGAACCCCTAGCTCCAATTACTAGCTGCATGACCTCAAGCAGAGCATTCCTCAGCTCTGAAATGGGAATTAAGATGCTATATACCACATAAATTGTATGTGTGTGAAGATTAAATGAGATAATGGTTATAAACTAATATTGAACGTGCTTAATGGGAGCTTTTAGAGTTACTGTTGTAAGTCTAAAATGTTCTGTACTGAGTAGAAATTTGGTAGTCATTCAGTTCCATTTTCTTTTTGCTCTCCATGTTTTTATATGACCAGTCTGGAAGGCTTCTGGCTGAATGTATGCCTGCTTACAATTTATCACAAAAAGAGCCTCGTGTGCACTTCCAGCCATTCCCCCAATCCCTGAAGCCGAAGGGAAGTAAGTATACGTAAGCCAGCTGGAAGGACTGTGTGAGCTAATGAGAATGTTTATAGCAGTGTGTGAAGAGTGAAAACAATAACATTTTGCTGTTTTTTCTTTAAGGTTTGTTTGGAGCATATATATCTGTTTTAAAAAGATTATTTATTTATCTATCTATTTATCTATCAATCAGAGAAAGAATAGTAGGGGGAGCAGCAGGCAGGCCCAACACGGGACTTGATCCCAGGACCCTGGCATAATGACCTGAGCCAAAGGCAAACATTTTAATTGACAGCTTCCCAGATGCCCCTGGAGCATATATATCTTAATAGATTCAAACACACTACAGAGAGAAAAAATTTTTTTGCTACACATAACTTTATTTTTCCTTTGGGTTAAGAAGCTTTATTACAAATTTGACAGCATGACCAAAACAAATAACACATGGATAATTACCATAAAGCTTTATGGATCTAAAAATATTTGCCATGAAAAATAAGTCACTGTGTATCTCTCGTTTTAAGAATCACAATGAGGAGCACCTGGGTGTCTCGGTTGAGCATCCAACTCTTGATTTTGACTCAGAGCATGATCTCAGGGTCATGAGGTCAAATCCCACATCAGGCTCCACATTCAGTGCAGAGACTGCTTGTCCCTCTCCCTCCTCAACTTGTGTTCTCTCTCTCTAAAAGAAATAAGTAAACTCTTTAAAAAAGAAAAAATCATAATGATACCACAATTTAGATTTATTGCCCACTTTTACAATTAAATATTAAAACCTTTTGGGGGATCCATGGGTGGCGCAGCGGTTTGGCGCCTGCCTTTGGCCCAGGGCGCGATCCTGGAGACCCGGGATCGAATCCCACATCGGGCTCCCGGTGCATGGAGCCTGCTTCTCCCTCTGCCTGTGTCTCTGCCTCTCTCTCTCTCTCTCTCTCTCTCTCTCTGTGTCTCTCATGAATAAATAAATAAGATCTTAAAAAATATATATCCAGCAATTTTACTTCTGGGTATATACCCCAAAGAATTGAAAGGAGGGTCTTGAAGAATTTGTACAGCTGTATTCATAAGCACATTTATTCACAATAGTTAAGAGGCGAAAGGAACTCAAGTGTCCATCAATGGATGAACGGATAAACACGATGTAATATATAAGTACAGCAGAATTTTATTTCAGTCTTTAAAAGGAAGGTAATTCCTAACACATTGTAAGCATGGATGAACCTTGGGGACATTATGCTAAATGAAATAAGCTAGTCACTGAAGGACAAATACTATATGATTCCACTTGTATGGATCCACTAATACCCCTTGAGTTGGAGCAAGGTTATTTTAAACTGAAGTCATTTATGACACAGCAAATGCAGAAGCCTTTCTGGGTCTCGTGTATCTGACTAAAGGCTTATCCTTCTGAGAGAGAAGCTGCCATAAATCCCTCTTTGGGGTAGTTTCACTCTCAGCCTGGACCACTTGCATCTGAGAAGTGGCAAACATGACAATATCATACTTTCCATTTGTTTTCCTAAAAGCTCCTTAGTCTTTTCCAGAGAAGCTCTTTCTTTGCTTTCCATCGCTTTCCCCTGTTCAGTTGGTATATAAACGTCTATCTCCAGCTCTTTAGGGAGCCTCTTCATCTGAATGCTCCTGCGTGAGTGTGTAAATTAATCTTGTCTTTTCTCCTGTAAATCTGTCAGTTAATTTTTTTTTTAATTTTTTTATTTATTTATGATAGGCACACAGTGAGAGAGAGAGACGCAGAGACACAGGCAGAGGGAGAAGCAGGCTCCATGCACCGGGAGCCTGACGTGGGATTCGATCCCGGGTCTCCAGGATCACGCCCTGGGCCAAAGGCAGGCGCCAAACCGCTGCGCCACCCAGGGATCCCAAATCTGTCAGTTAATTAATAGTCTCTAGATCACTGCATCTGAATTGGTAGGAAGTGTTTCCTCCTAGCACACTTACAAAGATACGTAGAGCGGTCCAATTTATAAAGACAGAAAGTTGAAGGGTGGTTTCCCAGGAGCTTAGGTGATAGAGGAATGGAGGGTTATTATTTACTGGGTACAATTTCAATTTAGTAGGATGAAAGAGTTCTGGGGATGGATGGTGGTGATGGGTGCACAATAATGTGCTTAATGCCACTGACCCGCATATTTTAAAAAATGGTTAAGATGGCAATTTTATGTATATTTTACATAAATATACATAATATAAATATATTTTTACAATAAAAATAGATTATTTAAAAATGATAAAATCATGACTCATGCAGATACAAAAACGAACAAGTGTTAAAGATTTATTTAACCGGCTAGTGAGGAGAAGTCAATTGAATAGGACAGAATGTACATGTCCAGAGACAAGAATTATTTTGCATTGCTATCACTTGTCTTCTGAAGTAGCTTAAAAACCATGAAAGACTAGGAAATAGTGAAGACTAGACTGAACAAGTAAGATATGAGCAATGCATAGTTTTTCACGGAAGTATCCTCTTTCCACCTATCACAGGATAGGGTCTGTCATTCAGCCAGCTCATTCACTCCAGACCACACTAGATTCAAGTCAAAGTCCAACACAGATCAAAATTGACAGAGCTATTTCACTAAAAAAAAAAATCCCAAACACAAATTCACAAAACGGTCTCTAAAAGAAAATTACAGACGAATCTCATTGATAAATACTGGTGCAATGGCATTGATAGTCATAATAGCATGTGACTAAGTGAGAAATACTAGAAATGCAAGGATAGTCCAATATGAGGAAATCTTTTAATAAAACCCACCATATTGGGGATCTCTGGGTGGCTCAGCAGTTTAGCGCCTGCCTTCGGCCCAGGGCTTGATCCTGGAGACCCAGGATCGAACCCGTATCGGGCTCCCTGCGTGGAGCCTGCTTCTCCCTCCGCCTGTCACTCTCTCTCTCTCTCTCTCTCTCTCTCTGACATGAATAAATAAAGTCTTTAAAAAAGACAAAACCAAACCTCACCATATTGACACAAAAGAGAGGAAGAGATCCCACATGATCATCTCCATAAAGGAGAAAAAGATGTAAAGGAAGCATATACTCAATAACCTGAAATTTGGATAAAGGCATTTAACAAAATTTATTTCTGGGTTATTTATAGTTTGAAATTCAAAATAACTGTCAATAAGAGACTTCTGACGGAATATCAGTATTTAAAATGATAATCTATTTTTAATAAAATGAGATAATTTAGACAGGCTATTGATTTTTTTTTTAAACATAAAAATTTTCCTGTAGGGACACCCGGATGGCTCAGGAGTGGAGTGTCTTCTGCCTTCGGGTCACGGCATGATCCCGGGGTCAGAGATGGAGTCCCACATTGGGTTCCTTACAGGAAGCCTGCTTCTCCCTCTGCCTATGTCTCTGCCTCTCTGTGTATGTGTCTCTCAAGAATAAATAAAGTAAAAAATATTATTATTATTATTATTATTATTATTATTATTATTATTATTTTTTACCATGTAAGTGACTTTAGCACTCCTAAGACTCAGATGCTTGGTGGAGATGGGCACTTGGGACAAGGGCAAGAGCTGGCTGGTTGCTGGCTTGCTGCAAGACCAACTGGCCATCATCACCAGAGGGGACACAGGTATCAGAAAGGCCATCATGACCAAGATCTTGCAGCTGGGGTGTAATGTGGTCATTGCGTCACGTAACTTTGATTGACTAAAATCTACTGCAGATGAACTGAGCCCACCAGGCTCAGGTCACTCCCATAAAATGCAACATCTGCAAAGAAAAGGCGGTGAACAATTTGGTCAAATCCACCTTAGATATTTATGGTAAGATCAATTTTTTGTAAACAATGGAGGAGGTCAGTTCAGGTCTCCTGTAAAACACATCAGTGCAAAGGGATGGCATGCTGTGATCGAAACCAAATTGATGAGCACCTTCTACATGTGGAGAGCAGTTTACAACTCCTGGATGAAAGAGCATGGAGGATCCATTCTGAATAATATTATCCTTGTTTAAAATGGATTTCCAGGACTTGTGTATAGTGCAGCTGCCAGAGCAGGTGTTTACAATCTCACCAAATCCTTGGCTGTAGAATAGGCCAGAACGGAGTAAGGAGCAACTGTGTTGCCCCTGGTGTCATTTATTCCCTGACTGCTATTGACAACTATGGCTCTTTGGCAAAAGACGTATTTGGACGGTTAAGAAAATTCCAGCGAAGCAAATTGGAGTTCCTGAGAGATCTCCCTATTGGTCTGCTTCCTGCTGTCTCCTGTAGCTTCTCTTATCACTGGAAAATTGGTGGATGGGGATGGGGCCAGTCTTTGTATATGGGAGTATTTGATATACAACTGGCCTTAGCGAGCGGGGGATATTTCTGTTGTCAAAAGGATGAGGGAGTCTTTCAGGAATAAAGCCAAGCTATGGAAACTACATATGTTTTTTATCCCCAAATGTCTTAGTATCTCCAGAATGCCCTTTGGTACTTTAGAGTTATAATAATTTGTACGGAAAAATCACTTTCTGCCTTTTGAATGTTATCAGTTATGCCCAAGCAGAAACTATTCCTGAAATAAATGCATTCTTAAGCCCCAACCAATGTTGTTTAGCCTGTGTTTAAAGACTTTTTTATGAATGAAATTAACATACTTTATTTATTATTTTTTAAAGACTTTATTTATTTATTCATGAGAGACACACAGAGAGAGAGGCAGAGACACAGGCAGAGGGAGAAGCAGGCTCCATGCCGGGAGCCCAATGTGGGACTCGAACCAAGGATTCCAGGATCACGCCCTGGGCCGAAGGCAGGCACTCAACGGCTGAGCCACCCAGGTGTCCCTCTAGAAAATTATTTTTTCACGCTATACGTCCACCTACCAAAAAGTCCTATTCATTGTGTATCATGGATACATCAGGGATTGGCATCTCAGTAATCAGTATGGGCCTTACCCTCACTGGGTGTTTTATTGGTAGTGGATTTTTTTCTTTCCTGTGTGATGCATCTTACAAATTCTTTTTTTTTTAAAGATTTTATTTATTTATTCATAGACACAGAGAGAGAGGCAGAGACACAGGCAGAGGGAGAGGGAGAAGCAGGCTCCATGCAGGGTGCCCGACGCGGGACTCGATCCCGGGCTTCCAGGATCACACCCCAGGCTGCAGGCGGCGCCAAACCGCTGCGCCACCGGGGCTGCCCGCATCTTACAAATTCATCTCTCTCAAAGCTATCCGATGTTTGTGAAGAGAGGAGCATTTTATTTTAAAGATTTTATTTATTCATGAGAGACACGGGGTGGGGGGGGAGAGAGAGAGGCAGAGACACAGGCAGAGGGAGAAGCAGGCTCCATGCAGGGAGCCCGACGTGGGACTCGATCCGGGGAATCCGGGATCATGCCCTGGGCCCAAGGCAGGCGCTCAACCCCTGAGCCACCCAGGTGTCCCTGAGACAGGGAAGCATTGCGGAGGGTTTGTTGCTGCTGGATTTGTGGGAAAGCTCTGAGAGTGGAGGTTGGAGGACGAAGAGTTAGCTGCCAGATTCTCCTGCTGCCTAAACCTTAACTGTGACAGGCAGTTTCCCTCACTTTGCTGAGCCACCTTTCACTGGAATCTTCTCCAAAGAAGCTCGTCTTTTTGTCTTAGCTATCTGTAGTCAACAATCTGGATACTGAAGACTAGATCCTTCTTTTTTTTAAGATTTTATTTATTTATTCATGATAGACAGAGAGAGAGGCAGAGACACAGGCAGAGGGAGAAGCATGCTCTTTGCAGGGAGCCCGATGCGGGACCCGATCCTGGGACTCCAGGATGGCGCCCTGGGCTGAAGGTAGGCGCCAAACCCCTGAGCCATGCAGGGATCCCCTGAAGACTAGATCCTTCAATAATACAGTGAGCTCTTGGGAGAGCTTCCTTTATTTATGTTCATCAGTTGGTTTTTGTTCTTGGGTCAATATTACTTTATGCAAATATCTGGTAAAGTTAGTATCTTTTAGCATTCTCTTATTTTGTTGTTTCTTCTAGATTAAAGTTATAATTATTTAGACAGATTACCAAAAATATTCTGATTATAACAATAAGTTAAGAATTTATATCTTTTCAATATTTGCTTTCTGCCCATTGACAAGTCTTTAGTTTTGTTAATTTTATTCCATTACATCAATAATTTGCTATTCTTAATTTTATTTCACATATTTATTATTAATGTCATCCCTAGTGATAGCCTGGTTAGGGTGTGGTTTCTTTCATGTGTCTAAGTTACTTTGCCATTGTACATTTACTATTCAGTTCTTGCTGGATATACTCAACATTCCCATCCAGTCACATCAATAAAAATATTCTTATTATATTAGCCTTTAAAATTTTTTTTTCTTTTAGCTTTCTATTGGTAAAAAAGGTAGAATCATGACTCTCATATAGAGTTATAAAGTGAATATATGAGGCAGATGTTATAGCCAATTCAAAAGAAGAATCCAAACAGTGCAGTTATATGACATAAAGGGATGGTGAGATGAATTATGAATAAAGATAAAACTGCTTTTCCACAGGTGGAAATTAGCGGAAAGTCACTACCAGGCTAGATAGAATTATATATCTATCAGTTACCTACAACATACAAGGAGTTACAAAATCGCACAAAGATAATGAACAGGAATCTGAGCTGATAATCTAGAATCTGATAATCTAAAAGGGTATACATTATAAAGGATGCATAGTTTTCCACTGAAATACATGGGTTTTTTTCTCTTTTTCTTTTAATTGCTATTGAGAGCACCAGCATTACATGTCATATTGCATTGGCCGCAGCTTTCCCAATGTTGATAGTGTGTATGCTTGTCCTAATTCAAACATCAACAAAATACTGATAGTGCTGCTCGTTCTGTCTTTGTTTCTCTTGGTTCTCATGATATGATCCGTGTCCATAGGTATAGTCACTTTGCCATTTCTAATTCTGATTAGTTCTTTTTCTCTTCTTTACAGTCTGCCTATTTTTCTCCTAATGCTGTTTTTCTGCTAATTATTTTATCTTCAAGTGCTCGTAATTATGCCCTTTCTTCTGCTGCCTTTGTGGTTGATTTTATTCTTATTAAATGAATTGTAGAGTTTATATGTTCGGTGTTCTTTAGTAATTGAAGAATCTGACTATGAATTTGCCTCTAACTAAAAACTTTACTTTACAGCAATGTCCACAATAGCCAAACTGTGGCAGGAGCCTCGGTGTCCATCGACAGACGAACGGATAAAGAAGACGTGGTCTATGTATACAATGGAATATTACTCAGCCATTAGAAACAATGAATACTCACCATTTGCTTCAACATGAATAGAACTGGAGGGTATTACACTGAGTGAAGTAAGTCATTTGGAGAAGGACAAACGTTATATGGTTTCATTCATTCGGGAAATATAAAAAATAGTGAAAGGGATTATAGGGGAAAGGAGAGAAAATGAGTGGGAAATATCATAGAGGGTGACAGCACATGAGAGACACCTAACTCTGGGAAACAAACAAGGGGTAGTGGAAGGGGCGGGGGGACGGGGGGACTGGGTGATGGGCACAGAGGGGGGCGCTTGACGGGATGAGCACTGGATGTTATACTATATGTTGGCAAATTGAACTCCAATTACAAAATATACAAAACAAATAACTTTGCTTTAGTCTCAAGAACTTTGATGTGTCCCTCGTGCCAAAAGGGAAAGAACACTTTCTTCCCCTGCTTTTCTTTCCAGCATTTCCTTTTGAAAATTTGTGATCCTAATCTTCTTTGTTCTTTTCACACATATGTAATCTTTTAAAAAGCTGAACAAGCCTTTTGCCAGTTTTGCATTCTAGGTGTGTCTTTCTGGAGCCACCTCTGTGAAAGGTGAACACAGAGGAGTGTGGGGTTCTGTCTCCCTAACTCTGTGGAAGTTTTGTCCAAGCACTTGGCTCCAAGTTTTAATTTTTCCTTTGGACTAAGACAGTTGTATGTATGTAATGGATTGTTTCTGCCTAGCTATCTAAAAGGGTGAGATTTCTTTATCATTCCAATTTCTTTAGCTGAATGCCTGTGATATGCATCATGGTCTGGTTTAATGCTTAATAACAAAACTTTCATTCTTGTCTACATTTTGTGAAGGGGTTGTACTGGGTTGACAGGAGATTTTTTTTAAAGAGTTATTTATTTATGATAGACAGAGAGAGAGAGAGAGAGGCAGAGACACAGGAGGAGGGAGAAGCAGGCTCCATGCTGGGAGCCTGACGTGGGACTCGATCCCGGGACTCCAGGATCCCGCCCTGGGCCAAAGGCAGGTGCTAAACCGCTGAGCCACCCAGGGATCCCCTGACAGGAGATTTTATTTAATTATTTCTCCCCCCCCAAAAAAATTTTATTTCTCCCAACAGTGTACTTTTTTAATTACTTTATTTATTTATTTATTTATTTATTTATTTATTTATGAGAGCCCAAGAGGGTGGTGGGGAGGGGCAGAAGAAGAGGGAAAGAGGGTCTCAAGCAAACTATATGCAGAGCGCAGAGCCTGGAGCCCTCTGCAGGGCTCAATCCCACAACCCCTGGGAGAAACCAAGAGTTGGACGCTCAACTGACTGCACCACCATGCAGCCCCCCAGCAGTGTCCTTTTGCTGTCTTAACAATCTGTGTGTTATGGTTGTTATTATCTAAAACTTATAAGAAAGTTAAAAGTCAATTTAAGTGATTGTCACGTTATATATACTCTGGTCCAAAATTTTGAAATCTTTTAAAGACATCTTGAGAAACATTTGTTGCTTTTATTTATTTATTTATTTATTTATTTATTTATTTATTTATTTTGTTGTTGTTGTTGTTGTTGTTGCTTTTATTAAGGACCATCTAGTACACTTGTGATTGGGACCTTATAATCATGACGATTACATTTTTCCAATGGTTGTTACTGATACATACTAGCACCACTGATGTCTATATGTCAATCTTATGTGACACAACCTGGCTGAACTCTATTATTCTGTAGGTTTGTCTAGGATTGTCTTGGATTTCCTGTGTAAAGAGTCATATGATCTACATTTATTAGCACTTTTGTTTCTTCTTTTCCTGTTCTCATACAACCTTTTTCCTTGTAAAAGTGTGACAGGATGTCCAGTACAGTGTTGAATAGAAGCGGCGATATGACATCTGAGTTAGTCCAGGCCCCACAGGAACCAGATGCTAAGATAGGAAAATGTGCAAGGATTTTACTAGGGGAGTTGTCTATGAAGGAAAATGAGGAAGGAGCCAAGGAAGGCTTGGAGAGCTACAGATGGACATAGGCGATGAGGCAATTAGGGAGG
Source organism: Canis aureus (assembly GCF_053574225.1). Classification (NCBI taxonomy): domain Eukaryota; kingdom Metazoa; phylum Chordata; class Mammalia; order Carnivora; family Canidae; genus Canis; species Canis aureus. The sequence goes on from NW_027554427.1 coordinate 68,887, forward strand.
CAAGGTGAGGTGGAAGTGTGCCAGATCCACCAGGCACTCTCAAGCAGGTTCAGCAAAGTCCTTGGCAAGTCCTCAAACCAAAGTGTCTCCCAGGAGCTAGTCTGTTGCACGCAGTCCTTGGTGCAGAGCAACACATGTGAGGTGTGGCCCTTGCTCCAGGCTGCCAGGGATTCTTGTGGGCAACAGGGTGGGCCCTGGATCAGTGACACTCCCTGAATTGGACGTGCAGGGTGCATCAGGTGTGCAGGATGTGAATGGTGGCTCTTATTTGACTTTAAAGGCAGTGTATATAGAACACCACTACTAAATATCAGGTTCAGGAATTTTCTTCCTATCCCTTACTTGATTTTCCTGTCGCCATTGACACAGTTAAATAATTAATGACATTAACCCTTCTTAAGAGAACGATTTGTCAGTGTTTCATTGTTTAGGACTTTTACATCCAGCTTCAAAAGTGAGGGGATCCCTGGGTGGCTCAGCGGTTTGGCAACTGCCTTTGGCCCAGGGCGTGATCCTGGAGTCCTGGGATTGAGTCCCGTGTCGGGCTCCTGGCATGGAGCCTGCTTCTGCGCCTCTCTCTCTCTCTCTCTCTCTCTCTGTCTCTCATGAATGAATGAATGAATGAATGAATGAATAAATAAATAAATAAATATCTTTATAAAAAAGTGAGATTGGCCAATAATTGCCAATATTCACTGTTCCTTAAAAAGGGACATATTATATTTCTCAGTTTTCTTGCCAACGCCATAATAGCATCATAGGAGTGGATTTCATAGCTTGGTGAGATTAAGAATGAATGTTTCCTGTCTCTGACTTCTATAGATTCTAGTTTTGTACTGTCCAAAAATGTAGCATGTAGCTACATGTAGCTATTAATTGAAATTAATTGAAATTAAATAAAACTAAAAATTGAGTTAGTCCCATGAGCCACATTTCAAGTGGTCTGTTGTCACATGTGTCTCATGGCTTTCACATCAGACAGCACGGGTCTAGAAAATCTCTGTCACAGCACAAAGATCTGCTCTGTAGCCTGGGTGGCCTTGGAGGGTAATGGGATGGGGCTACACTTCCCTAGGAAGTGTAGGAAGAAAGCCTAGGAAGCCTAGGAAGAAAGGAGGGTTTAGGCCGTGGAAAGAATATAAGTGACCTGAAATTAACCTGATGCTTCATGAGTGAAGAAAGAAAACCTCCGGTTAAGGACCATCCTGCTAAAAGATAAAAGGGTCAACCAGGAAATTAAGGAAGAATTAAAAAGATTCATGGAAACTAATGAGAATGAAGATACAACCGTTCAAAATCTTTGGGATGCAGCAAAAGCAGTCCTAAGGGGGAAATACATCGCAATACAAGCATCCATTCAAAAACTGGAAAGAACTCAAATACAAAAGCTAACCTTACACATAAAGGAGCTAGAGAAAAAACAGCAAATAGATCCTACACCCAAGAGAAGAAGGGAGTTAATAAAGATTCGAGCAGAACTCAACGAAATCGAGACCAGAAGAACTGTGGAACAGATCAACAAAACCAGGAGTTGGTTCTTTGAAAGAATTAACAAGATAGATAAACCATTAGCCAGCCTTATTAAAAAGAAGAGAGAGAAGACTCAAATTAATAAAATCATGAATGAGAAAGGAGAGATCACTACCAACACCAAGGAAATACAAACGATTTTAAAAACATATTATGAACAGCTATACGCCAATAAATTAGGCAATCTAGAAGAAATGGACGCATTCCTGGAAAGCCACAAACTACCAAAACTGGAACAGGAAGAAATAGAAAACCTGACCAGGCCAATAACCAGGGAGGAAATTGAAGCAGTCATCAAAAACCTCCCAAGACACAAGAGTCCAGGGCCAGATGGCTTCCCAGGGGAATTTTATCAAACGTTTAAAGAAGAAACCATACCTATTCTCCTAAAGCTGTTTGGAAAGATAGAAAGAGATGGAGTACTTCCAAATTCGTTCTATGAGGCCAGCATCACCTTAATTCCAAAACCAGACAAAGACCCCACCAAAAAGGAGAATTACAGACCAATATCCCTGATGAACATGGATGCAAAAATTCTCAACAAGATACTGGCCAATAGGATCCAACAGTACATTAAAAAAATTATTCACCATGACCAAGTAGGATTTATCCCTGGGACACAAGGCTGGTTCAACACCCGTAAAACAATCAATGTGATTCATCATATCAGCAAGAGAAAAACCAAGAACCATATGATCCTCTCATTGGATGCAGAGAAAGCATTTGACAAAATACAGCATCCATTCCTGATCAAAACTCTTCAGAGTGTAGGGATAGAGGGAACATTCCTCGACATCTTAAAAGCCATCTACGAAAAGCCCACAGCAAATATCATTCTCAATGGGGAAGCACTGGGAGCCTTTCCCCTAAGATCAGGAACAAGACAGGGATGTCCACTCTCACCACTGCTGTTCAACATAGTACTGGAAGTCCTAGCCTCAGCAATCAGACAACAAAAAGACATTAAAGGCATTCAAATTGGCAAAGAAGAAGTCAAACTCTCCCTCTTCGCCGATGACATGATACTCTACATAGAAAACCCAAAAGTCTCCACCCCAAGATTGCTAGAACTCATACAGCAATTCGGTAGCGTGGCAGGATACAAAATCAATGCCCAGAAGTCAGTGGCATTTCTATACACTAACAATGAGACTGAAGAAAGAGAAATTAAGGAGTCAATCCCATTTACAATTGCACCCAAAAGCATAAGATACCTAGGAATAAACCTAACCAAAGATGTAAAGGATCTATACCCTCAAAACTATAGAACACTTCTGAAAGAAATTGAGGAAGACACAAAGAGATGGAAAAATATTCCATGCTCATGGATTGGCAGAATTAATATTGTGAAAATGTCAATGTTACCCAGGGCAATATACACGTTTAATGCAATCCCTATCAAAATACCATGGACTTTCTTCAGAGAGTTAGAACAAATTATTTTAAGATTTGTGTGGAATCAGAAAAGACCCCGAATAGCCAGGGGAATTTTAAAAAAGAAAACCAAATCTGGGGGCATCACAATGCCAGATTTCAGGTTGTACTACAAAGCTGTGGTCATCAAGACAGTGTGGTACTGGCACAAAAACAGACACATAGATCAGTGGAACAGAATAGAGAATCCAGAAGTGGACCCTGAACTTTATGGGCAACTAATATTCGATAAAGGAGGAAAGACTATCCATTGGAAGAAAGACAGTCTCTTCAATAAATGGTGCTGGGAAAATTGGACATCCACATGCAGAAGAACAAAACTAGACCACTCCCTTGCACCATACACAAAGATAAACTCAAAATGGATGAGAGATCTAAATGTGAGACATGATTCCATCAAAATCCTAGAGAAGAACACAGGCAACACCCTTTTTGAACTCGGCCATAGTAACTTCTTGCAAGATACATCCACGAAGGCAAAAGAAACAAAAGCAAAAATGAACTATCGGGACTTCATCAAGATAAGAAGCTTTTGCACAGCAAAGGATACAGTCAACAAAACTCAAAGACAACCTACAGAATGGGAGAAGATATTTGCAAATGACATATCAGATAAAGGGCTAGTTTCCAAGATCTATAAAGAACTTATTAAACTCAACACCAAAGAAACAAACAATCCAATCATGAAATGGGCAAAAGACATGAACAGAAATCTCACAGAGGAAGACATAGACATGGCCAACACGCACATGAGAAAATGCTCTGCATCACTTGCCATCAGGGAAATACAAATCAAAACCACAATGAGATACCACCTCACACCAGTGAGAATGGGGAAAATTAACAAGAGGATGTTGGAGAGGATGTGGAGAAAAGGGAACCCTCATACACTGTTGGTGGGAATGTGAACTGGTGCAGCCACTCTGGAAAACTGTGTGGAGGTTCCTCAAACAGTTAAAAATAGACCTGCCCTACGACCCAGCAATTGCACTGTTGGGGATTTACCCCAAAGATACAGATGCAGTGAAACGCCGGGACACCTGCACCCCGATGTTTATAGCAGCAATGGCCACGATAGCCAAACTGTGGAAGGAGCCTCGGTGTCCAACGAAAGATGAATGGATAAAGAAGATGTGGTTTATGTATACAATGGAATATTACTCAGCTATTAGAAATGACAAATACCCACCATTTGCTTCAACGTGGATGGAACTGGAGGGTATTATGCTGAGTGAAGTAAGCCAGTTGGAGAAGGACAAACATTATATGTTCTCATTCATTTGGGGAATATAAATAATAGTGAAAGGGAATATAAGGGAAGGGGGAAGAAATGTGTGGGAAATATCAGATAGGGAGACAGAACGTAAAGACTGCTAACTCTGGGAAACGAACTAGGGGTGTTGGAAGGGGAGGTGGGCGGGGTGTGGGAGTGAATGGGTGACGGGCACTGGGGGTTATTCTGTATGTTAGTAAATTGAACACCAATAAAAAATAAATAAATAAATAAATAAAAGAAAGAAAACCTCCATCCTCCGTCACCCTAAGCTCAATCAGTGGGATTGTGGTGAGCTTACAATGTGCAGACTTGCTCTTGTAATGCACTTAAAATATGCCTCAGTTGCCTATTATATGTTGGTCCCTCAGACTACAGCAATGATAAGAGCAGACACCTCTTTTATTTCATGGAGCTTACAGTTTAACAGAGATAGACAAGAAGCAATGATACCTGTGTGTGTGTGTGTGTGTGTGTGTGTGTGTGTGTGTGTGTTTGAACGAGTGGGTGGTAGGGTAGAAGTGGTAGTACAAGAGCTATGAAGCAGAGTAGGATAGAGTCATCATTAAGGGACGGGAGTGTTATCCTATGTGAGTGTTCAGTGTTCAGGGAAGACTTCTCAAACAAGGGGAAATATAAGCAGAGACTGAAAGAGAATAAAGTGAGGGAGCCAGCCAAGTGGATTTCTAGGAGAAATCTTCCAGGCAGAGAGAAGAGTAAATGTAAAGGCCCTGAGATAGTTCTGGGCCCTGTGCCACCAGTGCCTGGGGTGGGGGGTTGGGGGAGACAGTCACAGAGTCAGGTTTGCAAGACCCAAACTCTGGATGTGGAGTCATGAATGGAGGGTGGAGCGAGGTCTCCAGTTCCTTGGCTAACATCTGTCCTGCGATGGACATGAAGGACTTGGAGCCTCCGTGCTGACTTGGGGGGATGCTGAGGCAACAAGTCTCCTGACTCTTCACCAGGTCCATGGAGATGAGCAATCCTGCACCACCCAAGATCCTGGAACTTGCAGCCCACAACCTCCTGAGCAATGAGGCTTCACCCATACCTGCCTTGGAAGAGTTCACAGTCAAGTACTTCCCACCACTGCTCATGGCTGCTTTTGCCAAAAGGTGGCGGCTCTGAAGGCACTGGTGCAGGTCTGGTCCTTCCCCTTTCTCCACCTGGGCTCCCTGATTGTACAGTGGCCCAACCAAGACAGCCTGCAAGCTGCGCTTGCCTGCCCTGCCCAGAGGACTTGTCCCAGGTAAGGGGGTTGCTGGACTGAAGTATGGGTGCTGAAAGAGCTCTGAGTTGGAGGTAGAGCTGGGAAGGAAGGGAGGGAGTACTGGAATCTGCTAGGGCTGTGAGTGAGGATCTCTGCGTGAAGTGGTTGATGGTGTAGCTGAAGAGCATTAAGGGGTGTGCTTTTTACCTTCTAGGGATTGTGGTAGAGGTTGTGTGAGGAATAGGGACTGGAAAGTAGGAAGGGAAAAACCCATTAGAGAGGAGAGGACTAGGGGGGCACCTAGGAAGGGCTGATGCTGAGACTGGGGACTTAGACTCCACAGTGGCCCAGGGCTGCTGCTGCTGCTGCTGCTGCTGCTGCTCTGCTTACCCTGGGCCCTGATGGGCTCCCCAGATGTCAGCATCTCCTCACACCGCTCTCATCTCCACAGGAGGTCAGAACTGAGGGTGCTGGATTTGACCTTGGACTCCGAACAGGTCCAAGGTAAAGGCGCCTCTGAGGCCCTGGCCAGGTTCCCTTTTTGGTTACCATTCACAGTGATGCCCCCGGCCAGGGCCAAGCCCAAGCCAGCAGAGTCTGCAGGAACTAGTGGAATTACACATGGATCTTTTCCTATGAAGGCCCCTCAAGTTAGATACATTCCTCTCTGGCCTCCTGAATAAAGTGGAAGGGAGCTGTGGGTCCCTGCCTCTCTGCAGTAGAAAGTTGCATATTAAAGAAATGCTTTTTAATAGCCTTATAGGGATCCTGAAAATCCTGAACCTAGATTTCATTCAGGAGCTGGAGGTGTTTGACTGGTTCTGGGCACTGTCTGAGCAGAGCCTGTTTGCCACCCAGCTGGGCAGGATCTGCAACCAGCAAGGCCTCAAGCTGGCCTGCTACCACTGGGCCTTCTCCTCTGAGCCTGAGCAGCCCTCCAGGTACTTCCTGTCATAGCTCAGCAAGCTGGGTCACCTTCAGAAGCTCTACTCTTACTCCTACCTGTCAGGCAACCTGCATCAAGTGCTCAGGTGAAGGGGTGGGCAGGGTCCTCTAAAAAGTACCCAGGATGCCCCCTCAAGTCAAGTCAGGGCAGAGGGTAAGACAGGAAGTGGTGGCTCTCCTTACTTGCTCATGGCATCGCAGGCAGTCTGGGAACTTGGGCTTCCCCTGTAGCCAGTGGCTGGGATCTCCTTAGGAAGAGAAATTTAATGGGGAAAGATGCATGCAGCGATTTCCTCAACAATACTTTTGGGCTCTGCTGAGTGCCTGGCATTGTGCTGGGCCCTGAGGAAAGAACTAGAGACAACACAGATCAGTCCTGGTATTTGTGCTGCCCTGGAGAGGAGTGTGCACGGCTCCCAGGATGATTATGGGAGGGAAACATCTGCTCTGTGCTGCCTCCCAGAAATTTCTGGGTGGAGGCCTTCTGCACACCCCAGCCAAGCTAAGCTCCCCCAAACCCAAACCTGTATAAAAAACAAGCTTATGCTATGGATTCTTTATGGTCATATAATCTCTTTCCAAACAGCTCCTGTCAGCAGTCCTACCAGGTACTAATGTGGTCTCCATTTCACCAGAGAAACTGTGTCGGGGGCGTTGGAAGAGAACCTAGGAGGTAGGTCTGTTGAGACTGGGCCAATCCTTGGTACACCAAAGGACATACTCCTAAATCTATCGGTAAATGGCAGCCCAGGTGAGGTGCTTGCCGCAGGACTGGCCCCGACAGGGACAGGCAGGTGTTTGCCGGCCCGGCCCTCCCCTGACAGAGCCGCACCCTCTCTCCTCAGTCACCTGCAGGAGCCACTGCACTCCCTGGAGATCCGCTCCTGTACGTGGGCATCACCTACTTGTCTCAGAACTTTTCACACCGCCTCCCTGAAGAAGCTGGATCTGAGTGGTGACAACCTGTCGTACATGGTCCCTGGGCCCTTGGAGACTCTGCTGGAGGAGGTCTCGGGGACACCGCAGCACCTGTACCTGAAGCACTGCCAGCTGAAGGACGCCGACCAGGCTGCAGAAGCTGTTGGAGACCATGCAGTGGAGCTGCCCGTGTGGCTACTGCAGCTCCAGAGGGGCGGTTCGGGGGTGGAGGGGTCTGGAAGCTCGCCTGGGGCCCCAGGCTTCCTGGGGGGTTCTGTGCTCTCCTTCCTTTTTTTTATTTTTATTTTTCATTTTTTATTTTGTGTGTGTGTGTGTGTGTGTGTGTGTTTGTGTGTGTGTGTTTTTTTGTGTGTGTGTGGTTTTCTTTTTTTGTGCTCTCCTTCCTCAGCTGCAAGCCTCAGCCCGGTTCCGACACCCATTTGTTCCCGTCTCCTGGGCATGTGACAGAGATTCCAGGAGCCCAGCCCTCGGGGAGCTCTTCTTTTCCTCAGCATGCCCCTCTGGACACTCGTTGGTTTTTTTCTTCTTGTCTTTGCTTCTGGGTAGAAGGAAATTGGGGGGATCCCTGGGTGGCTCAGAGGTTTAGCGCCTGCCTTCGGTCCAGGGCGTGATCCTGGAGACCCGGGATCGAGTCCCATGTCGGGCTCCCTGCATGGAGCCTGTTTCTCCCTCTGCCTGTGTTTCTGCCTCTCTCTGTGTCTCTCATGAATAAATAAACAAAATCTTAAAAAAAAAAAGTTTTCTTATCTGTAAACATGGGCTATTATTTATTCGTTTTTTAAACTTATTTTTTAAAGTTTTATAAGTATCCCCATATAGGTTTTCAAAAACTTTTATAGATTTTCACTAGATATCTTATAATTTTTTGGTGTGGTATATAGTTTTTATTATTAAATTTTCTGCTTATTACTGGTATATAGAAATGTGATTGGCTTTCATGTATTGATTGTATAAGTCACCTTGTAAACCTCTCCTGTAATTTCTGTTAATTTTTCAATTGATTTTTCTCAGTATTCTAAGTAGAAGATCATATTATTGGCAAGTAATTATGCTTCATTTCTTCCTTTCCAAACCTTATGCTTTTAATCTCTTATTTCTTCTCCTACTAAATTTTACCAAATGCTTTTTCTACCTCTATTGAGATGATAGTATTTTTTTTCTTTCATTTATTTTTGACCAAACCTAATTTCATTTACTTCAGCCTATGGGTTTTCTAGTATTAAAATGCATTGCTGGAGTGAATATAACCTGATTATGACATGTCCTTTTAATATTCTGTTGGATTTGGTTTGCTAAATATTAGTTTTGGATTTTGTATATGTCTTTTTTTTTAAAAGATTTTATTTATTTATTCATGATAGTCACAGAGAGAGAGAGAGAGAGAGGCAGAGACACAGGCAGAGGGAGAAGCAGGCTCCATGCACCAGGAGCCCGATGTGGGATTCGATCCCGGGTCTCCAGGATCGCGCCCTGGGCCAAAGGCAGGCGCCAAACCGCTGCGCCACCCAGGGATCCCTGTATATGTCTTCATTAGGTGATAACAGCTAATCGACACAGCTGTACTAATCACCCACCATATAGGGGTTTATTAACTCCTCCCTGTAGTTTTATCAATTTCTGTTTTATATATTTTGAGAATATTTTATCATGTGCATACATGTTTAGAATTATTACATCGTCTTGATAAATTGATCTTCCCCTCCTAGATAGTTCTATTCTAAGGGTCACAAAGCAGTTATTCCTGCATGCCTGGGGGAAGAGGGCCAGAGACTGAATGACTCTCCTCTACCCTGTCCTACCCACGTCTTGAGGATTTGGTCTGTTTCTAGTAGGGATCAATCTCAGTACTGGGGTGGGAACTCCACCTGGTTCCTGGAAGCCCAAAGTATTGGGATGGTCCTATTCCCCAAGAGGGGGCCTTGCCTCTTGGCTCCTACCTGATGATCGAAGGCAAGACATCTACCAAAGGAAGCCAGTCAGAAGCCTTTCCCAGACCATAGCTCATGTTGCCCAGGGGGCCCGAATCAGCTTCACTTCTTCCTATGTGTGCCTCAGCTAAGTCTGCCCAGTGAGGGCTCTTCTAGCCTCACATGCCCAAGCTTGGCATCTTCAATTTTCCTGAAATTATACAGAACACATTTTCTGGGGTTCTTGTATTGTGGGGCTCTATCACTAGGCAGAGGCAGAGTTGAGGATTTCAGGTTCTAATGCAGAGTTAGACCAAGGTTAGCACAGCTCTGGCTTCTCCAGAAGCAGCTTCTGAAGAGTATGAGTAGAGGCTTGAGTTTTCCTTCCCTGTCTTATGAGGGACAACATGCCTTGTAAATGTGCTCTCTAGAATTCTGTTTTACCCTGCAACAAATTCCATCCTGGCAAGGAACCCAGCCCCTTCCATGCACTTGGTACGTGCGATCTGGAACATGCTGGGAGGCAAAGCCTCAGCTCTTAGCCACCTGGAAGAGTTCCCCAAGAGCCTCTTCTCACCTCTGATTCTTGCTGCTTTTTCTAGTTGACCAAAGAGGCAGTGAAGGCCATGGTGCAAGTCTTACCCTTCCTCAAGATGGAGCTTGTTTCCATAACATTAGGGTTGAAGGCAAGTAGAGAAGGAGAGTCAGAGAGTTAGAGCCATGTGAGAAAGGAGAGGCTGAGATGGTACAAAGCTGATTGGGCCAAGGTTTATCAAGATGAGATTGATTAGTGAGAGCTATATACCTCCTATAGGTGGTAATATGGATGAGTACTAGGGATGGGAATGAGGGAATATCTGAGAGGGAAGAAGGATGGATGAGGTAGAGGAGGGACAGGCTGGCAACAGGGACATAGGCCTAAGGAAAAGGAATCTGGCCCTTGCTCGAGGTCTCCAACCTCTGCTGGGTTTATTGTGTGGGGGTACACTGTCCTAAAAGGCAGCCTCTCAGGCCAACCTCTCCCATCCCCACAGAAGGTCAAAGCTGAAGAATTTGACCTGATTCAAGACTTAGAACAGGATCCCTAGAACACATAATCATCTGTTCCCAAACAACAGCCATAATTGTGCAGTCCAGCCAGTGGCCCAGCCAGAGAGGAGGCGAGCCCAAGGCAGGGGAAGCACAAAGCAATAGAAAAATGCACAGATCTTGTATTGAGCTGTTTATGCAAGATGGATGAGTCATAGGTGCCTGGGTGGCTCAGTCAGTTAAGCATCCAACTCTTAATTTTGGCTTGAGTCATGATCTCAAGGTCGTGAGATCGAGCCCTGCGTTGGGCTCTGTGCTGAGTATGACACCTGCTTGAGATTCTCTCTCTCCCTCTCCCTCCCCACTTGCTCTCACACTCTCTCTCAAATAAGTAAATCTTAAAAAAAAAAAACAAAAGATGGACAAGTCCTCTATCTCCTAAAAAAGATCAAACTAAGCCTTGGCCCTCTACTCCTCTGCTGCCAGACTGTGTGGTCAAGATAGCATCAGAATCTTCATCAAGATGGTGTTGTGGGTGTTGGACTGGACCCAGACTTCCTCCAGAAGGCAGAGATGCTGGAGCGGGACTTTCACCCTTTTGCTATGAGAAGGCTTTGCCAGGCATGGCACCCGTGACCAAACTGAACAGGGCCACGATTCCACTAGCATCTCTCTGGGAAAAAGGGGTAGGACAAGATCTCAGCAACCTTGTTGTCCACCTTAGGAGTCTGGGCTACTTTGAAGCAAGGATTTTTTTCTCAGGTGAGCAGGGAACAAGTGGAAGTATCCTTTTAGACACAAAGGCCATGAACCCCTTGAATACTCTGAAGTATTCCCCCCGCCAAGCCAGGTGGGGACTATTCAGACACTCATCATAACTGGGAAGTTGCTGTCCTGGACTAGTTGGGGGTAGTAACCCAAGGGGAGGAGAAAGTTATGTCTGAAAAGCAACAGTCCATTCATTATTCTTCCAGTGAACATCTCTTCCAGAGACCATGCTAAGCATGAAGATTTCAGGGGTGCTGGTGGCAGCCTTGCCTTTGTGGAGGATCCAGTCTCCCCAAGGAAGGTGAGGGAACAAATAGCTAAATGGCAGAAGCCCTGCCTTATCAGTAATTGCTTTAAATGTAAATAGATTAGGGATACCTGGGTGGCTCAGTGGTTGGGCAACTGCCTTTGGCTCAGGGCATGATTCTGCAGTTCTGGGATCGAGTCCTACATCGGGCTCCCTGCATGGAGCCTGCTTCTCCCTCTGCCCATGTCTCTGCCTCTCTCTTTGTGTCTCTCATAAATAAAAAAAAATCTTTTAAAAAATGTAAATAGATTAAATTTTCTACAAATGGCAGAGATAGGCAAAATGCATTTAAAAAATTATTCATAGATATGGTTCATTTGAGATATAAAGACTCACGAGATACAGAGACACAGAGTTGAGATAAAAGAGTGGAAAAATATATTCCATACAAATAGTAACCAAAGACTGAAGTAGCTTATGTAGCTCTGCCAATATCAGAAAAAGTGCATATTAAGTCAAAAACAGTCTCGAGGGGATCCCTGGGTGGCGCAGCAGTTTGGCGCCTGCCTTTGGCCCAGGACGCGATCCTGGAGACCCGGGATCGAATCCCACGTCAGGCTCCCGGTGCATGGAGCCTGCTTCTCCCTCTGCCTGTGTCTCTGCCTCTCTCTCTCTCTCTTTCTCTCTCTGTGTGACTATCATAAATAAAAAAAAATTTAAAAAAAAACAGTCTCAAGACAAAAGTGGACATTATATCTTGACAACAGAGTCCAAAATGTATGAAACAAACATTGACAGAATTGAAGGGAGAAATAGTTCTACAATAATGGAGACTTAGTTATACCTTTTTCAATAATGAATAAAACATCTAGACAGAAGATCAACAAGGAAATTGACATGAAGAACACTGTAAGCCAATTCAACCTAGTAAACATCTATAGAACATGCCACCCAACAACAGAAGAATACTCATTCTTCTCAAGTGCACATGGGACATTCTCCAGGTTGACCATATGTTAGGCCACAAAACAAGTCTTCATAGATTTTCAAAGACTGAGGTCACCCAAAATATCTTTTCTTATCACAAAGGAATGAAGCCATAAGTCAGTAACAAAAAGAAAAATTTACAAGTGTGTGGAAATCAAACACACTCCTAAAAAGTCAGTGGGTCAAAGAAAAAAGCTACAAGCGCAAGGAGAAAATAGTGGAGAGGAATGAAAAAGGAAACACATAATGGCAAAACTTATTTTTTAAAAGATTTTATTTATGCATGAGAGACACAGAGAAGGGCAGAGACACAGGCAGAGGGAGAAGCAGGCTCCATGGAGGAGGCCCGACTCAGGACTCGATCTCAGAATTCCAGGATCGCGCCCTGGGCTGAAAGCAGGCACTAAACCGCTGAGCCACCCAGTCGTCCCCATCATGCCAAAACTTATGGGATGCAACAAACACATCAACCAGAGTCAAATGGAGAGCTGTGAGTGCCTATATTAAAAAAGAAGAAAGATCTCAGATCAGTAACCTAACTTTATCCTGAGTACCCAGGAAAAGAAGAGCATCTAAATATAAAGCTAGCAGAAGGGCAGCCCTGGTGGCTCAGCGGTTTAGCGCCGCCTTCCCTGGGCATAATCCTGAAGACCGGGGATCAAGTCCCATGTCGGGCTCCCTCCACGGAGCCTGCTTCTCCCTCTGCCTCCCTCTGCCTCTGTCTGTCTCTGTCTGCCTCTCTCTGTCTCTGTCTCTGTCTCTCTCTCTTTCTCTGTGTGCCTCTAATAAATAAAATCTTAAAAAAAAAAAAAAGCTAGCAGAAGAAAGTACCTACCTAAGCCCTGTCTTGGGTCCCACAGGCCCCCCACTTCTACGGTGCGACTCCACCCTTCCCTCCCCAGCACCCTGGGAGAAAGTCATCCTTTCTGCACAATGGTGCCCCTCCCCTGATCCTTTTCATCCCCACCCCACCCCACCGGCTGGGACATGGCCCCAGGGACCCTTAGCAGAGGTTGGCATGCAGGAAACCAGGGGCCTGATTGCCCCACTGTGAGTGGACCCCAGGGACAGCCCCATGAGCCCCTGCTGCTTCAGGGCCTAGGCCCTGACTCTACCCCTAAAGAACACTCTTGTCCCCACCCCCAAAGAATAATGCCAAGTGATATCCACAGAGAGAAATGAAATTGGAGTGGAAATGGGAAAAGATGGAGAACAACGCAGTCTTGGAGAGGGAGGAGCTTAAAAGAATAATGTAAGTAAATTCATGTCCATAAAATTGACAACCAAATGAAATAGACAAATTCCTTGAAAACAGATTTCAAAAGGTAACAGAATACACATAGAAAATCTAAAATGTCCTATATCTGCTAAAAAAATAGAATCTCTGATTTTAAATTTTCTCACAAAGAAAACGTATGCCTAGATGGTTTCCCTAGTGAATTTTTCTAAGCATTTAAAGACCTAATACTAACCCTATCTCCAAGGCCCCACAGCTGGAGATGAGCAGTCCACCATCTCTCCTATTCTCCCAGTGAGGCAGGGAGATTCTCTTTGTGCAGATCAGCTCCCCTCCTTAGCACTGTGCTCTATAGGGAGGTGGTCCTGTGAAGGGTGGCCTGGGTAGGGGCTGGAAGACAGCTCTGGACTCCAGGGAGCACTGAGCACCCACGGAGTCAGAGTTGGCGTCCTATTGCCAACACCCTGGGCATCTATCAAGGACATGCCCACAGCATCCCCAAGAAGAGATTACAGGCCCTGCTTCCTCAGTGGAGCCTGAATCCACACTGAACACACATGTATACACACACACACACAGAGCACAGGGCAAATTCAACCTTTACCAGCAGAATATGAGGGAGTACTGACTGGGCAGCCACTAAGAGTCCCTTTTGGGGTGTTGGAAATTTTCTTTGTCTTCATCTGGAAGGTGGTAACACAGGTGTTTGCATACAAATGGAATCATCATGTGTACATTAATGATGACTGCCTTTGCTGTCTACAAATTTTACATTAACTTTTTTTAGTCCATGGAAATGGAAGTTTACTTGTTTCCAGCACCACTTATTGAAAGGACTTTGCTTTCTCCTATTGAATTGCTCTGGTGCTTTTGTGAAAAATCAATTGATATTACATATGTTCATCCTTGACTGGCAGCTGTATTACATTTCATCGAGCTGTCTTTGTCTTCTCCTTATGCCCGCACCATGCTGGTATAAGGAGACTTGCTGGTTTTCTTTGTGAGAAAATTTGATGACTGCCTTATAGAAGGGTTGAGGACAGGTTATGTAAGTTCCCACCTGTGTTCTTCTCATTCAAGTATGTAAAATAAGCAGACTGACAAAATAAATTTGAGAAAAAAGTTACAAGTTTAGAAGATAGGTGCATACACACACAGATACACACACACAAGGAGCCAACACCTGTATAATATAGGAGACTCTGAAAAGAAACAAGAGGATAGTACAAAGTCAAGTACAAATAGTACAGATTTGAGAGACCTTTCCTTAAATTAGAAAAAACATCTTTGAAACCATATATTCCAAGGGAAACTGTAAACCTGAGAAAACTGATCCAAGTGACCGACACCAGGATGTATTCTAGCAAAAATCAATAAACTTAAAAAGAAACTTGGAGCATTGAGGCAAAAAAAAAAAATCACAAGAGAAAGAAAAATCAGATTATCAGACTTCTTGAGAGCAACATTTTATACCAGAAGAAACTAGAGTGATATATTTAAGATATTCAGGGAAGGAAAACATGAGTGAAGGATTTTAGGTCCAGCTACACTGACTTCCAAGGATAAAGACCACAGTTACCAATACGCCACCAGCAGCCAGGAAGGCAGAGATGCACGTGGAGCCAGCATACATAAGGTGTGAACACTAAAACCACAAAAATGCCAGAATTGACTTAAAATCATCATGGTGACAAGAAAGTAAGATTTACCCAGCAGATGTCATGAATGTGCTAGAAGAGCTAAAAGGTTTGTGTGTGTCACTTACTCCGGGGTCTGGAACTCTGAGCCATGCAGGCTCAACTGAGGCGTCATAGGATTGATAGTAGTAACTAGCTTTGTCCTCAGCTGAGAGCCCAGCAATAGTCAGAGGGACTGTGGTGCCCAAATTGGAACCAGAGAATGAGTCAGGAATCCTAAGGACTGGTTGTTGTTCTTGTAGATGAGGACTTCGGGGACCTGGCAGTTGCTGATGTGGCTTAAGATAACACATCCTGCAATGTTGCTGCCCCTTCCTGTGGAGGATACAGTGACCTTGTCTCTCAGGGATCTGACCTTGAGGCCAGCTGAGTCAGCATTGACTGGGCTTTGGCAAGAACGCTCTTGAGATCCCCCAGAACTGAGCACGCCGTGCCCCCTGCTGGGTCCAGGCCTCAGATCTTACCTCCTGGTGGGCAGAATGATCCCCAAATGGAATTAAAGAATAAAGGGGCTCTGGTGCTGCCTCTCTGCCAACTGGTCTCACCCTTTAAATCCAGTCTTAGACCTGGCCGCTAGAATAGTGTGGGAAACAGACCATAGGGCGCAGAGTGGAGACTAGGAGACCAGGAGGGAGATGGGCTTGGGTCAGGATGGTGGCCGTGGAAGCAGGGAGGATTGATTGCATCTCAGATATATTTTGAAGACAGGGATGGCAGGATTTTCAGATGAGAAATAAGCGAGAAAAAGAGAGGAATCCAGGACGCTGTCAGACACTGGGCTTAAGCAACCAGGAAGATGAAGCTGCCATTTTGGAGACGGAGACCTTGCCAAGGAGTGGGTTTGGAATCAGTTCCGTTTTGAAAATGAGTCTCATTATGACTTTTAATTCTTGGCATTTCTCGACCTTAATTTGACCATAAGATGTTTCTTTGTCCAGAGCATCTTTCAGGGCTCCTACTCAAAAAAGGCAGATTGGAGAAAAAGCCTACAGGGAGCAGGGGAAATGTGTGTCTGCTATTACTTAAAACATATTTAGGGACACCATAAAAGATATTGAAATAAGGCCATGAAAAGTTTTTTAAGCCTTCCATAATCCTAATGCTTTAACACACAAAAAAAGTTGTTTTTATTGCCCAATTCATCTTCCAGATGGATTTTTTTTCAGATAGATTTTCTATTCATTCATTCGTTCATTCCACAGTCACAGCATTAAAAAGAGTCGGCTATACGCTCATCTGCGAATTTGATTATTTTAATTATGAACAGCATATATATTTTCATATTTATCATTCCGTTTTTACGACCATTGTAACAGCTGCCTTTCTTGCTTTCCCGGTGGCGGAGAAGAGTAAGGTGGGGGGTTTGGGGAGGCCGCGGGGAGGGGTCAGGAGGCAGGGCCGGTACCCGCGAGCCACGGAACCCGCGGACGCGGACGTGCGCGCCCCGGAGGACAGGCGAGGGGACGCCAGCCGCGGGGACGCCCGCCGCGGCCGGACCGGAAGTGGAGGCTGCCGAGTCCGCCCCCCGAGCGGAAGCTGCGGCGGGAGCCCCGGCGGGAGCCGCGGCGGGGCTGCGGGTGAGCGGCGGGCGGCGGGAAGCGCCGGGGAGGTGGGCCCCCAGCCCCGGGGCGTGGGAGAGGAGGCGGCGCCTCGCTTTCCCGCGCCCTGCTTCCCGGCGGGGGCGCCCGCACCCCGGGGCTGGCGGTGGGGGTGCCGGGAGGTGGTGAGGGGCGACCTCCATCGACCCTCCCGCGGGGCTCCGAGGTGCGGGCTGCGGCCACAGGTGGGGAGACGGAGGTGCGGGGGGCCGCCTGCCGCCCCGGGCCCGGCCCGGCCTTGAGGGCTCCGGGTGTGTTTCTCCGAGTTGTTGGTGGACAGACTCGCCGGATTCAGTTCTCGCAGGTGAAAGGGAAGACTGGCCTTATCCTGCCTCTTTGCCACTCAGCCTTCGGGAGAGGACGTGGGAAGGTCCGCCCAGAGTGGGCTTGATGGCCGCGGAGCCCCGAGGTGCCCCTAGAGCCGCGGCAAAGGTCGCCTGGGCCTCGGCCGCATTGTTCTGAGCCTCGGTCCGCTCGCAGTCAGAAAACTGCCCAGGCCAGCCTCGAGGCGTGACGGGCCAGGCTGGAGAGAGCGGCGGCGTGCGGAGCGGGCTTGCGTGCAGAGGAGGGGCTTGCTCTCCGGACCCCGCGGCACCGGCTTAAGTGGCCAAGGTGGAGATCCTGCTCTCGGTGCTGTCTGCGCCACCGCTGGGCCTCCACCCCCAAGCCGAGTTCCGTTGTTCGTAAGACGGACAGGGGAGGACTTGGTGTACCGCGACCCCCGAGGGCACCCACCGTTGCTGATCCTGCTGCCGAGAGGAGAGTCCGCCGACCGACCGGCAGTAAGTGCCCACCTGACGCTCTCACTTCACAGTTCCAGTGTGTGTTGTTTGCTGTCAACACGCCCTCAGCACTGGCTGATTCTCCCTTTTGAAATGAGAGAACCAACTTCAGATGCAGCTTTAGCAGGCGACGAGATCAAATGTGATGAACCACATAGGTTATGGAAAAGAAGGCGATCACATTTCCCTTTAAAAATAACAGACATTTAAGATTTTATTTATTTATTCATGAAAGAGAGAGAGAGGCAGAGACACAGGCAGAGGGAGAAGCAGGCTCCATGCGGGGAGCCCACGTGGGACTCGATCCCGGAGCTCCGGGGTCCCGCCCTGGGCTGAAGGCAGAGCTAAACCGCTGAGCCACCGGGGCTGCCTTAAGATTTTTTTAAAAAGCAAAAACCTGGGGATCCCTGGGTGGCGCAGCGGTTTGGCGCCTGCCTTTGGCCCAGGGCGCGATCCTGGAGACCCGGGATGGAATCCCACATCAGGCTACCGGTGCATGGAGCCTGCTTCTCCCTCTGCCTATGTCTCTGCCTCTCTCTCTCTCTCTCTCTCTCTCTGTGACTATCATAAAAAAAAAAAAAAATTAAAGAAAAATGCAAACCCTTAAGTAATAATAGTACAGCAAAAGGGTTTTAAGATGGCATATGGTATAATGATGGTTTATAGAAGTTTGCAAACCACTGCTTTCAGCTTTTATTCTCATTGATTTCCCCTTTAAAAAAAAAAAAAAAGATTTTACTTATTTACTCATGAGAAACACAGACAGAGCCAGAGGGAGAAGCAGGCTCCCCATGGGGAGCCCAACGTAGGACTCAATCCCAAGACCCTGGATCACGACCTGAGCCAAAGGCAGATGCTCAACCACTGAGCCACCCAGACGTCCCTGATTTCCCTTTTGAAGTTGGAGTGTGCCTTAATAGAAAAATAGGCCCCAAGATAACCACCGAAAATTAATCAGTTAAGACTGCAGAATTCTTTTAACAGGTAGACCCTGGTGCAGTTAAAAAAACAAAAAAGTATCTCATAGAGAAGCAGGAGTTTCAGCTCCAACTCAACAAACTTTCCAGGTAACCTTTGGAGAATCTCTTTCTCTGAGTCTTAATTTGTTCTTCCTTGACACGTCTGTACCAGATCATCACCAGGGTCCCTTTCCCAGGATTCCAAATCCTTAAAGAAAGTCATACATTTTTCCCAGTAAATCAGTGATACTCAGATCATTACAAAGTCCTTATGCAGAACTGAACTATAAACTGTTGAACTAGAGCCAGAACTGCTAAAGACCTACGTGTAACAGTGTGGAACAGCAACTAGTCTGAGGTGGACAGGTGATCTGAAACGGGTATGGATGCCGGTGTGCCTTCGTGGGCGCTGTCGAGGTTTATCCCTAGCCCTGGATAAATGAGGTACTCCCTTTGAAGATGCTAGGACAAAATGTTTCTCTAAAGGGATCTGTAGAGAAGAATCTGTTATTTCCTGAAAGTGTTTAGGATCCTTAGGTACAAAGAAGAGTAGTAGAAATATAAAACTTCTAGAAATTTTAACACCATACGAAAAAAGGATGTTGAGAAGTGTTTGCAGTAGTCCTATAGATGTAAAGTCTGTTTTTAAAATTTAGGTATCTAGGGCAGCCCGAGTGGCTCAGCGGTTTAGCACCACCGTCAGTCCGGGGTGTGATCCGGAGACCCGGGATCGAGTCCCACATCGGCCTTCTGCATGGAGCCTGCTTCTCCCTCTGCCTGTGTCTCTGCCTCTCTCTCTGTGTATCTCATGAATAAACAAATAAAATCTTAAAAAATTTAGGCATCTATAAGTTTTTATTATTCACTTCACAGGTAAATTTTTTTTGATAGAGAAAACACGCACACATCAAAGCAGAGGGAGAGAATCTTTTTTTTTTTTTTTAAGATTTTATTTATTTATGAGAGAGACCCAGAGAGAGGCAGAGACACAGGCAGAGGGAGAAGCAGGCTCCATGCGGGGAGCCCGATGTGGGACTCGATCCAGGACCCCAGGATCACGTCCTGAGCGGAAGGCAGGCGCACTTAACTGCTCAGCCACCCAGGTGTTCCAAGGAGAGAGAGAATCTCAAGCAGACTTCCCACTGAGTACAGAGCCGGATGGATGGATACCAGACTTGATCCCAGGACCCTGAGATCATGACCTGAGCCAAAGTCAGACACTTAACCTGAGCCACCCAGGCGCCCCTCTTCCATACTTCTAAATCGTAGTTCTTTTTGACCACTTATGTGTGTCTACTGCACTAAATGTAACAAGTAAAAAAGGAAGTATGGTTAGCAGAAGGCCCCCCCAGGTCCAGCTTCCAGACCCTAACCCCACTCTTGCCCCCAGGTGGTTGCTTTGCCATTTCTTGAGTGTGTGTATGCGCGCATCCATAGATGGCAGTGCTTTGTACAGTCACACACTTCACTTCTTCATGTAATTTCTCTGAAACTCAATTCACGTTAGTATTTACGGAGCAGATGCACTTCTTTCTCATTGCTGCTTGGTGTTCCATTGTCTGCCACACTTTATTTAACAGTTCCTTGTTGGCATACCCTAGAACGTTTCTAATGTCTTCTGACTGATAATGCTGCAGGGGATTCCCCGGCGGTGTGTTACCCGCTGTGTCCTGCCTCAGGAACCCAGTGTCCACGTGGACAGTCTTGCCAGCGCCCACTGCTTACTTCTGCAGTCTCCTGTCCCCCTGCGGCCTCATCCCCCACGCCATTCAGGCCCCCACACCAGTGCCCAGGCACCTTGCCCTCTGACTTTTTTTCTTCTTCTTCCACCCCTGCTCCCCACTCTAGCACATAAAGATTTTAGACCCCACCAGCGCATGCCCTGCGTGGACCTTCCCACGTCCTCCCCTCCTCCTTGCCCATCCTAGAGTATCTTTCCCCTCACCCTCTCACTCCTACTCACCTGGCACATCCCATCCCTGCTAAATCTAGCCCTTCCCCTGCTGGCAGCTTGCCCCCAGTGCCATCTCCTGTCCTCACTGCTGACCTGCTGACATTTGTACTTCTTAGAGGGGCCCTCTGGCCAAGGACAGCCACTGCTTCCCACCCAGAGACATCACTCCAGCAATTCCCCCCTCACCTCCTGCATCTTCTCTTTTCCCTCTACTCTACTACTTCTATCCTCCTTACAAACATGCTGGTTTATCTTCCATCTTAAAATGTAAAAACCTACTCACTGTTCCTCTTCCCTCCTTCCAGGTCCTCTTGAGCTCACCCCCCTCAGGCTTTTCCCTTTGGCACTCCTGCATGAAACAGCTCCCATCAAGGTCACCTGGCGCCTGTAGGTCTCCAGACCCCAATGTCAGGTCTCCATTATCACCTCCCCCAGGCTGCAAGTATCTGTAGCCTTCGATGTGTGATGTGCAATGACTTCCTGCCTCCCCTCCCACCTTCCTCACCCCCGCCACCAACCCAAGTGCCTCTTCTCTGGCCTTTGAGGATCTCCCCTCTCCTGAGTCACCTTATCTCCCCAGCCCCCAACTTGGGCTCCTTTCCCTGCTCCACATGCCACCACGTGCCACTGCCTCCTCCATGGCCCAGCTGGCTATTAGGCAGCTCACATTTAACATACCTGACAGCTCCTGCATCTTTGTCCCAAACTGCTCCTTCCTCCTAACTTCCCATCTCAACAAATGGGAATCCCATCCTTTAGCTCCCTAGGCCAAAGGCACTGGAGTCATTCTGCACTTGCCTCACTTCCCCTTCTCAGTCCTGTTGGCTCTGCCTTGGGAATCAGCCCCAGACCCCAACTTTCCCTCAGCACCTCCATCGCTGCCCCCAAGGCCCAGTGACTCCCTTCTTAGAGCCAGAGGGATCTCTTGAACACTTGAAGTCAGGTCATCAGGCTCCTGTGCTACCTCCCAGTTCCCTCAAAGCAAACCCAAAGTCTGAAACTGCCCTCCCCACTGTCCCCCAATCCTCTGTGGGTCTTAATGCCTGGACTTTGTTCCATGTGGCACATAGCAACACATACTGAGCATGTAGTATGTGCTCAATAAATTCTGGTGGGGTGATTGAATTCATTCCCAGGGGTGGGATTGCTGGGGATGTGCACTTGTAGTTTTGAGAGAGATCGTCTAATTGCTCCGCACAGAGGTTGGTCCAGTTTTACTTCAGCCACCTACCTTCGTAGTTTGCCTGTCACCAGACCCTCCTCCACGTGTGCTCATCCTGTGATCATTGCTAGTGAGATAAGCATGAGCTCATTTTACTTCTAATTTGCCATTACAAGTGTTGTTGGCCATCATATCACAAAGGGCTAATTTCCTCATTATATAAAACAATTACTAAAAATGAGAAAACAGCAGTCTGGCTGGGGAGAGAAAAGGTAAAGAAATAGGAATAGACCATTCACAGAAAAAGAAAGCAAATGCTTTCAAACATGAGATATGTTTCTGAGCTTCTGAAATCCTTATGTATCTTTCCTTCATACCAAAGTTTATGTTTTCTTCTAGTATTTTTCTAGTTTTTTTTTTTTTAAGATTTTATTTATTTGAAAGAGTGATGGAGGGCAGCCCCAGTGGCTCAGTGGTTTAGCGCCGCCTACAGCCCAGGGCGTGATCCTGGAGACCCGGGATCGAGTCTCACGTCGGGCTCCCTGCATGGAGCCTGCTTCTCCCTCTGCCTGTGTCTCTGCCTCTCTCTCTCTCTCTCTCTCTCTCTCTCTCTCCTCTCTCTCCCCCCTCTCTGTGTATTCTCACGAATAAATAAATAAAATCTTTTTTAAAAAAGCCCTTTAAAAAAACAAAAGAAAGAGCGTGATGGAGAAAGAGCACAAGTGGTAAGAGGGGCAGAGGGAGAGGAAGAAGCAGGCTCCCCACTGAGCAGGGAGCTCGATCCTGGGACCACAGGATCATGACCTGAGCCAATGACAGACACTTCACTGACTGAGCCACCCAGGCACCCCTAGTATTTTTTCTAGTTTGATCTTTTTGCATAAATTTCTGCCAGCTCTGGAATCTGTTTTGGTGGCAATTCTAAAGTAGGAGTCTAGGGCAGCCCCGGTGGCTCAGCGGTTTAGTACCACCTTTGGTCCAGGGCATGATCCTGGAGACCCGGGATCAAGTCCCACGTTAGGCTCCCTGCATGGAGCCTGCTTCTCCCTCTGCCTGTGTCTGCCTCTGTGTGTGTGTGTGTGTGTGTGTGTGTGTGTGTGTGTGTGTGTCTGTGTGTCTCATGAATAAATAAATGATATCTTAAATAAATAAATAAAGTAGGAATCTAGCTTTAACCCTCCCAGCCCACCCAGAAGGTTGCCCAGTTGTTTAAGTAGCAGTCATGTTGTTGGGTTGGTTTTTTTTTAATACAGTGTCATATTTGTCAATGTTAAGGCCATATATATAGTGATCAAAAAGACAGCAGGAAGAAAAAAAAAAAGCAGGAATTCAATGTCCTGTAGCAATCATGGAACCAGTTGTCACAGTGGCCGGCAGTGATCCAGACCTCAGGCAACTCGTGCTGGTGTAGAATGAGACAGTAACTAACCGTGGCATGGTGCGGTCTATTGTAACGGACTCGGGGCAGCAGGAAATGCTTTGTCCCGCCCCAGGGTGTTGGGAGAGCTCTTTAACCAAGAGTTGGCACTAGAGCCAGGCCTTCAGACAGTCAAGCTGCATTCTCTGGGCTTGGTGGTACATTCCGAGCAAGGGAACAGAGGCTTAAGAATATGTTTTTCTTTAGATATGGTGTCCAGTTTAATTGGCCAGAGCATGATCTGCAATGCTAGAGATTGTGAAAGGCAGGCAGGAAGGTAGATTGGAGCCCATTGGAAAGGGGCTGTCGAGTACTACTGGGGTCTGGACTCCATTGTCCAATGGGTCTCAGGCCTCTTTTGGATCAGAAAGATCTAGGGAACATGGCCTGGCATCTGCATTTTATAAAATGTCCCAGGGTGGGGCGCCTGGGTGGCTCAGTCAGTTGAGTGTATGAGGACTCTTGATTTCAGCTGGAGTCATGATCTCAGGGTCCTGGGATCATGAGCCCTGAGTTAGGCTCCCTGTTCAGTGGGGAGTCTGCTTCTCTCCCTCTGCCCCTCCCCCGCCTGTGTACGATCTCTCTTTCTCTCTCAAATAAATCTTAAACAAAACCAGAAAATGTCCCGGGGCATCCCGATTCTCCGCTGAGGTGGAGGTACTGCTCTCAGCCCTGGGGAGCAAACAGAAGTGTGCCCTGGGTGGAGGGCTGGCCCTCTGCGCTACCCCAGCCTGTCAGTCCAGATCCAAAGGCCCCCAAGTCTTCCTAGCACGGATTTGGTGACATGACTGACCTGAGGTCAGGGAGCCACATCAACTTCTGCCAAAGGAACCCAAATTCCCAAGGTGTTCATTTCTTTTTTTCTTTTTTTTTTTTTTTTTTATGATAGGCACACAGTGAGAGAGAGAGAGAGAGAGAGAGGCAGAGACATAGGCAGAGGGAGAAGCAGGCCCCATGCACTGGGAGCCTGACGTGGGATTCGATCCCGGGTCTCCAGGATCGTGCCCTGGGCCAAAGGCAGGAGCTAAACCGCTGCACCACCCAGGGATCCCAAGGTGTTCGTTTCTAAGCCAGTTCCATTGCCCTGGTTTATCCCATGTCTTTTTTTTTTCTTTTTCTTCAGGTTTGTTTGTTTAAGTAAACTCTACACCCAGTGTGGGGCTTGAACTCACAACCCTGAGATCAAGAGTTGCATTCTTTACTGACTGAGACAGCCAGAAACCCCTATGTGTGGAGTTTGGGTTTTGGGGGGGGGTGTTTTTTTTAAGTAGGCTTCATGCCCAACGCGGAGCCCAACACAGAGCTTGAAAACTCACAACCCTGAGATCAAGACCTCAACTGATATCAAGAGTCAGATGCTTAACTGACTGAGCCACCCAGGAATCCCAAAGAAATTGTGTCTACTTGTGTTTTGCTTTTTGGGTTTTTTAAAAAGATTTATTTGTTGGGCACCCGGGTGGCTCTTTTGGGTCCTGGGATTGAGCTCCTGTTCAGCGGGAGCCTGCTTTTTCCTCTCCCTCTGCTGCTACCCCTGCTTATTCTTTCTCTTTCATAAATAAATTAAAACTCTTTTTTAAACATTTAAAAAATATTTATTTACTCGAGAGAGAGAGGGAGCATGTATGAGCAGGGGTAGAGACAGGGAGAGAGAAACCCAAGCAGACTCCCCACTGAGCATGGAAACTGAGGCAAGGCTCCATCTCACTACCTTTAGGTCAAACTTGAACTGAAACCAAGAGTCTGATGCTCAACCAACTGCACCACCCAGGCACCGCTGGTTTTTGTTTTTTAAAATGAGTTTCCTTCTTGGTAGAGTTTCCATTAGAAGCATTTGTTTTCTGTGTGTCTTTCTTCTCTTTAGGAGTCAGCTTTGATGGTAGTGTTGAGCTGCAGAAGAACAGTTTCTGAACTTCATCTCCATCCCCCTGAAACTGGAGTGTGAAGGGCCAAAGCCCCGGGCAGCTTTCAGACAAGATGAAGACCGTGCTCATGGTTGCAGAAAAGCCATCCTTGGCCCAGTCCATTGCTAAAATCCTCTCGGGGTAGGAAAGACAAACCGGCGGGTTTGTGGGAGGAATCACTAAACATGGTCATTTCTTTTTTTCTGGAGTGTGACTCCAGCCCTCTGGAATTGACTTGGTTCAGGACAGTGGGTGTTACTGAAGCATCTCAGTATTAGTTTTTGTGGGTGCATTTACTGCTACATTCAGTGTGCGGTCCAGGACTCCCAAAAGGTACAGACACCATTCACAGCGTAGCACCGGGCAGTCCACTGTTGCTCATAAAGCAGCACCCAGCCCTGGTAACTTACACAGAAAGAGAATTCACTAGAAGGAAGAATACAGAGCCAAGATCTCGCCCTGGTCTAAGTCTGAGGCCATGCCACAGACCGTATCGCCACAGGAGCTTTGCCACTGCCCTCAACCACTATAGCTGCAGCCTGTGTGCCTCATGTCACTCAAGAGCAGCATTAGGCTGGCCCTGGTATATAGCCCTACTGAGACACCAGGGCACTAAGAAAGGGGACATCTGTCCCTTAACTCCATCCTGGCCACTGGGGTAGTTGGTGGGGTGCTCCTTTCCTTCCTATCTCTGACTTGCCTCCAGATAGGAAGGGTGCTTGGGTGCTCTGGGTACCTAGAAATGGCCTATGTCCACCGTGACCTCCCCTGGGTCAGGACAGTGGGATGGTGTCTCTTTGAAGGGGAGGGGAGAGCTGAGAAGTGCCCGATCCACAGAAGCGAAGAAAGTTCAGCTGAGAGGCTGTCAGTGGGGAGCGGGAGCATGAGAAGACGTCAAGGGACCTGGTAATGAGGAGGTCCATGGAGACCTGGTGAAGTTTGAAAGAAGTGGGGCAGAAATGAGAGGAAGGGCCCAAGTGTCTGCTGTGGAGAGCCTTCAGAGAGGGTGCTCCTGGCCTTCAGCTGGCCCAGGGCCCTGCGTGGTGAGCATACCGTGCTGGTTGGTTAGCAATGAGTGGTGTTTCCCGGAGGACCACGACATTCGTCAGCACTGTTACATGCAGTGGCCTGAGGAACGCTGCCACTGACTGCTCTGGGGAAGGGGGACTCTGGCCCTGTGAGTGGTGGCTTCTGGGTCTGGGGCCTCTGTGGTGGCTGTGGCCTGCTGGAGCAGCCATCACTGTGCTTCTCTGCAGGAAACATGTCCTCCCACAAAGGGCTGAACGGAACATGCTCCGTGCATGAGTACAGCGGGACCTTTGCTGGCCAGCCCGTCCGCTTCAAGATGACATCCGTCTGTGGTCATGTGATGACCTTGGATTTCCTGGGTGAGCCCCCTGCACCCCGCCCAACCCCTATCCCACTGAGGGAAGCCCGGCAAAGTGCTGCCCCAAGTCTAGATGGAGCCAGGGAGGGCTCCAGGCAGACAAATTAGTGCAGAACCCATGAGTCCTGAGGCCAGCAGGTCCTGGGTCATCTAGAACCCAGGTTTTAGAGCTCAATGCCCGTGGGTCCCCATCCCAGAGGCACCCCTTAGTCACTGCATGCCCTATGCTCCTTCCTGTGCTTCCTAGAGGTGGTGGATGCCCACCTCAGAGGGGCTGGCCCATGCAGGCATTTGGGAGGTGAATGTGACTGTTGCCCAGTGGTCGTTTGGTGGCTGTCATTGTCATCTTTGTTATCTGTTACCTTGGAAGGGCCAGCATTAGTGACCCAGCAGAGCCACATGCAGGGCCCTGTGGTTGATGAGAGACTCCAGCCTAGGCTCTGTCTCATGCTCTACAGGCTCATGGGCTGGGACTGGAGCCTCTAGAAATTTCTGTTCCAAAAAAAAAAAAAAAAGAAATTTCTGTTCCACATGTGTGATGTGAGTCTTACGATAGTGCCATCCACTTCCTAGGATTGAGGACTCAGTGTGACGGTGAAGGAAGAGAGCTTAGTGCACAGCAAAGTCTCAATACTTCTTGTTGCCCAGTGACAACAAGGACATTGATTCAGTCGTGTGGCCAAGCATTTGGACTCTTGAGTTTTATCACCAGCCAGCAGGTGGGGAGCTGGGATTTGAACTTGACTCTGTATGACCCCGTTCTCCCAGGCTGTACGAAATGGGGACAAAAAGAAAGCCAGAGGGCTAAGCTTGCAAGCACTGAGCACTGAGTAGAGAAGTAGGTGGATGTACCAGACACGAAGCCCAAGAGACTGATTCCCCATGGGGTTCCCCTGAGCACCTGTCATGTGTGCAGTCAAGTGCTGGGTAGGGGGAGAGTTGCAGCTATTCAGGCTGGAAGAGAAGACAGAGGTAGGAGGGGTGTGGTTCAGTGCTCTGGCAAAGTGAGCCAGCCCAGGAATGGCGCTCCAGCCACAGGGCATGTCCTGAAGTGAGGCTGGAGCAGCAGCAGCCCTGCCCAGCGGTGGCTCCTGGAGGTGACCAAGGTGTGGTGTCACCTCAGCAGCCCAGGGGAATGAAGGCCCAGCTCTGCCTCCAATTGTGGGGTTCCCCTGGGCAAATTGTTCTCCAAGCCTCCCTCTCCTCCTGGGCCTATGACAATTGGAGAGATCAAGCTTGGTGAGCCAAGAAGTATGATTCAGCTGTCACTGTGGCTATGGTTTGTAGGAAAGTACAACAAATGAGACAAGGTGGACCCCGCAGAGCAGTTCAGCCAAGCCCCGACAGAGAAGAAGGAGGCTAACCCCCAGCTGAACATGGTGAAGTTCCTGCAGGTGTGTGGGAGTGCTAGGGCATGGGCACCTGAGAAGCCTCTACTCTGGGCCCTCTGCACTGCAGGTGGTCTCCAGAGTCCTCTCTTTCATGAACTGGAGGCCTTTGCTGGAAGCCCTGGGTGGGCCTCGCAGCCCTTTTTGCGAGCTCCCCCTGCTGGCCCACGAGGCACCTTTCAGACTGTTCTCACAACCATCCACTGGCCCACCTGGGCAGCCGGGTCACTCAGCCCTGGAGAGCAGAAATTCTGCTTTTTAAACTGTTTGTTGGTGGTGGCGGTTTTTCTAATCTTAAATGCACACACATTATGGAAAATATTAAAAAGTAGAAGGAAGAAAAAATATATAATCACACTACCTAAGACAACCACCATTAACATTTAGGCTTATTTCATTTCAGCCCTCTTCCCATGCAGTTTTGGGGGTTAAGATCATTTTGCATTTATAATTTCTTTGTGTCCAAAAAACAAAGTCCTGAGTGAAGTTCTCTGAGTGGCTAAGGCAGCCTAACTGCGTCTAGCGCCGCTGCTCAGCCCGGGCCCAGTCTGGGTGGCAGTCCTGCTCCATGGGGCTCAGGGTGTGGTTGGGAGCACCGTCGGTGGGCACTACGGGCCGGGCCACGGAGGGGCCAGTCACTGTGTACTCTGTGGCAGGTGGAGGGCAAAGGCTGCGACTATATTGTGCTATGGCTGGACTGCGACAAGGAGGGAGAGAACATCTGTTTTGAGGTAAGAGGGGGCCTACTGCTGTCCTTAGTTCGAGCCTTCCCACTGACCTGTCCTCGCATTTGCGCCATGCCGGGGGTGCGGCTGGGAATCTGCTGCGTTGCCTTAGAAATGCCTTTTTTCCTCCTTTAGTTTGGAAATTGCATAGACACTTTGAAATGTATGGACTCTGCCAAGGGCAGAGGGGTATTACCTATTCCCCTACTCGGGTGCACTGTGTGAGCAAACATACAGACAGAGGGCAGAATTTTCTCAGTGGATGGGAAGGTTTTCAGGCCTTCTGGGCACCTCTCAGGGACCTATGGCCAAGGCTGGTTGCCACTTAGCTACCTTTCTTCCTGCTTTTCTCACTTCCAGCCTTCACCGTCCCCTCCAAGATGCCATCAAGCCTCCCCCTCCCGTCTTGTTTCCACCCTCCCTGCAAGGACACAGGTGTCTGCCTCTCTTGTGGCTGTGACGCCCTCACGCGGCTCCTGACTGCAGGTGTCCCCTGGTGCAGCTCACGCTCCTGCCTCTTGCACCCCCAGTTCTCACCCGGAGCCTATTACACTTTGGGGCTTAGGAAATGCTTCCTGTGTGGCAGAGGGAGCTCAGGACACCCCAAGTTCCAGCACAGCACCCTCAGTCAACATGATCACGCTTTGTCCCTTCCTAGGCACTCTTGTCCCGGCCCCACCCCTACGGGACTGCTCCTTCCCTGGGGGCAGAAGCTCGGGGGCTTTCTCCCCTCAGCAACAAAGGCACCCCCCACCAAAGAATCTACATGGCCAGGGTCCAGTGTGACTCCCCTCCCACTGCACAGCCTTCATAGTGAGTCTGGCTCCAGGCCCCCTGCTGGGCTTAGTCCCTAAGGTGGGGGTCCCCTGTGCCCTCCCTGCTCCTGCCCTTTGTCTTTTCCTCTTCATTCTGATTTCCCTCCCTGGCTTTTCTTCAGCTTCTTAAGAGTTCCACCCACCCCTCCTTGCACTCTGCCCTCTAAAAAGAAGGGAAATGGGTCAAGTGGGGTGGATTGCATGACTGAGTTTCCCTGTGTCGTGGCATTAGCATTTCCTGGTTTGGCAAGGGTGAAAGCAGATAAGAGAAAGGATGGTAGTAAGGGGGGGTGTTTGAACAAGTTTGTCAGTGGAAGGAAAAGAAGCCGTGTAGCAGGAGTGATGTGGAGAGACAGACTTCTGGACAGGCAAGGAGGTGGAGGAGGGTCTGGCAGGATGGAGAGGAAGTCACACCAGCAAGGTTCAGCCCCAGAGAGGAGCCCTCACACGAGAGGCGTGGAGGCAGAGATTTGGAAGGTGAGTGACAGCTGGGCTGCCTCCCCCAGGTCCTGGACGCTGTGCTGCCCGTCATGAATCCAACCCATAGTGGCGAAAAGACCGTGTTCCGGGCCAGGTTCAGCTCCATCACAGACACGGACATCTGTGCTGCCATGGCCCGCCTGGGCGAGCCAGACCACAACGAGGCGCTGTCGGTGGACACCAGGCAAGAGCTGGACCTGCGCATCGGCTGTGCGTTCACCAGGTGCCGGCTGCCCTCCCTTTGGCCAGGGCTCCTGCCTCATGGGTCCCCATTTGCTGCCCCTGGGCCTGGTTAGTACTAGGCCAGTGTCCATATTCTAAAAACCCTGAAGGCAACTGTCTCTCTGGCAGGGTGTTTGCCTCACTGCATGGGTCTTGAGGAGAGGGTGGAGGGCATAGAATAGAATAGAAGGGTTTCCCAGCCCCAGGATGGGTGGAAACTCTTCTCTCTTGCCTTCCGTGCCATGTGTGCAAACACATGATTCCTCTCTACCCACACACACCTTTCCCGGCCCCTGTGCTGAGCCACGTTCTCACTCTGTCCCCTGTCTTCTGAGCAGGGGCACTGCCGCCAGCTGGCCCCATGCTGGACTCAACGTGGGTGATTAACGATGGTGGCTTTGAGTGCATACGTGACCAGAATATCTTTCTCTACCCCATGCCTCCTTGTAGATTTCAAACTAAGTACTTCCAGGGAAAATATGGCAATCTAGACAGCTCCCTCATCTCCTTTGGGCCATGTCAAACCCCTACCCTGGGCTTCTGCGTGGAGTGACATGATAAAATCCAGTCCTTCAAACCGGAGACGTACTGGGTGCTGCAGGCCAAGGTTTGCTTTCCCTTCCCTACACACGCTGGGTCTTTCCAGGTTCGGGCTGTGGACTCTGAGGGTCTTCTGTCATCATCCGGCCCATTAAACCCCCGAGGCCAAGGGCACAGGAGGGACGCCAGAGTGGTCTGTGGGGTGCTCAGGGAAGGGATCCCAGCCTTCATAGGCCTGAATGCATTGAATTTAGAGAGGCAAGAATGAACTCAGCCTTGAGGGGGAGGGGGCCGGGTAGATCATGCCTCAGAACGGTCAGCTGTGATGGTCAGGTCCGAGGTTTGGACCAAGGGCCATAAGCCACTGACTTTCAGACTTTTTGAAGTCTTAGAACCATTTCTCCAAATAATGCCGTCCGTGTAAGCTTCTTACAAGATTTAAAGCAATACAGAGCTGGTCTGGTTGACATAGGGCTGGGGGCCCCTGTAAGGACTACACCTAGTGCTGGCCAGGTGTCAGAGGGTGGGCAGGGATGGCATTTGTGACGGAGGTTCCAACACCCTTAAGGATACAGCAGCCTTGGCTCTGGGCTCCCCTTATGAGACTACTTGCCGAATCTCAGGGGAGAGGCCTGGAGTCAGGGCAGCCTTTCCTTGGGACAGGGCTGGGTCTCAGCCTACATATCTGTGCACCTCTGCACACCTGTATAGGTATGGCTGTGAGACCTCAGAGCCGGGACCATTTTCTTCCCAGAGGAGGACCAGCTTCATCTACCTCGATTCTCTTCCCTGGCAGTGTGTGCTCACCTGGACATTTTCTTTCCCGTCTTCTGCCTTTGTACTTTTTCCTATAGGTCAATGCCGATAAAGACAGATCTCTTCTTTTGGACTGGGACCGAGTACGAGTGTTCGACCGGGAGATCGCACAGATGTTTTTAAACTTGACAAAGCTGGAGAAGGAAGCCCAGGTGGGCCTGCCCCACGTGTATCTGTCACGTTTGCTCGGGGCAGGGGTAGACCTTGGATGCCTCTGGCTAGAAGAGTAGCTCGTGACCTAGGGTCCCATCTTTCTTTCCTTTCTGGAAATAGACATCTTGTAGAAAGATGGACAGTTATTGATGCAAGCGGTAACTGTGTGCTACATCCCTGCTCTGTACCAGGCATTGCCCCACATCTACGACCTGCAGCCCCTATCCATGTGACCCCAGGGGCATTATCTCTTTTTGGCAGGACTCCATTTCACACCAATGTGCCTTTTCTGTGATACGGACGCTAACAACTCTAGAGGGACCTGTGTGCATGTCAGTGAACTCGGCCGAGGTCACACAGCTAGCATGGGATATCCCAGCCTCAGTCAGCTTTCCTGGCCTTTATGGTGCTGTGTTTTTTACTCAGGTTTTTTATGAATTTGAGAGTCATGTGCTGGGCTTTTAGGAAGAGGGTGATGCCACCTGGCAGGGGGCTGGCTGCCTGGGGTGGGGGCAATTCCACCGCCACTGCAGTGGCCCACAGCCTTACCAGCTACCACAGTCGTGCAGGTACGGCCTGGCCTTCTTCAGCTGCCTTCTCGTCCTTTTCAAGCTTTCCTTGGGTGCCCTCTGCTTAGACATGCAATTGATGCAGGCTTCCAGAACTTCCTCCAAAGCTGCTTCACACTTTTTCTTTTTTTTTTTTTTCTTAAGATTTATTTATTTATACATGAGAGACACAGACTGAAAGAGAGAGGCAGTCATAGGCAGAGGGAGAAGCAGGCTCCTTGCAGGGAGCCCAGTTTGGGACTCGATCCCAGATCCCAGGATCACAACCTGAACCGAAGGGCGCTGCCCAATCGCTGAGCCATCCAGACGTCCCTGCTTCACGCTTTTATCCTTGATCGTGTTCTCAGGATACCCCTTGCCACCATCTCCAGGTCTCACCCATAGTGATCCCAGCTTCCACTGCAGCACACACCCATTTTGGACTAAATTTGCCCCCACATTTGTCCTTCTGGAATCCACAAGGCACTGCCCTGATGCATGGCTGGTCTCTGTGGTGTTAGGAGGGGCAAAGCATCACAGTTGTTTGGATTGTTTTAGCCACAGGCAAGACAGTCCTCTCTTCTGACAACCGTTCAGCCCAGAGTTTGAAGCTGATTGATATTTTATTTAAACTACATGCTGTTTACAAACATTTCAAAACAGTTCCCAACATTGGAAAATTACAAGATGTCACATAAAAGGCCTGATTTGCAGCTTTTGTTGACAAACTAGAAGATGTAGCAACACCAGTAACCCCTGGTGGGAGCACTTGGGTGCACCGAGAGGCAAGTGGCTGCCCAAGGTGGGCCTGCACTCCGTGGCCTGCCGCAGGCCTCACCTGCCGTCCCAGTGGCCTGGCTGTTTCTGGCTCCTGTAGGATGAGTTTGTAACCCCTTCTCCTGGCTCTTCCCCATTCCCCATATTTACCAAACAAGACCCTCACATGTGGTAGACCTGCAGGTTCAGATGGAAAGGGTTGCACTGACTAATGCAATATCTCCAACATTTCAGGAATAGGGAAGAAATGGTCATCATAAAACTGTGGGGTGGGTTAGTTGTTGCTAAATGCCAGCAGAGCACTAGGAGAAAATGGTGGGTGCAGGACAGCCAACAGATGTGGGAGCCAGATGGCTTCTATGGCAGTGCTTAGAGAACTTTGCAACCTGTGGCCAGAGGGAAGACCAAGATCTGTGGCTGGAGTGTAATGGAAAAACAAGGTGACGGATATTACAACCCCCGCATCTCTGACACCAAAGTCAGGCTGTGACAGGGAAGGCATGAGACCTGCGACTTGGCATGGGCATGTCTAGCTGAATGCACTTGAGAACTTATAACTCCGAGTCCCTAAAACTCTGGGCCAAGGGGCTTCCTCCTTCCTATAGGTCTGGAGCTTCCAGCTTCACCTGGAGACATTGCAGAGACCGCACCCAAAGGCTGGTTCAGGATTATGCGTGCCTTACTCAAGAAATGTCCCAGATCCCATCATTTCTTTTGGACTAATAACCAATGTTAAGTATCAAAGTGTCCTGACTAATGGCTATTGTCTCTGGATGACAGGAAGGATAACTAAAAGGACCTAGGCAGTCATGCCTAGACGTGTCTTGAGGTGTTGGATCAAGAAGAGGATAAAAGGCTGGATGGAGAGAATTTATCAATCCTGGTGCAGTCCCCCATGATTCAGACCAACTTAGAGTTGGTCCTGATGGGATAGTATCTGAAACTTGGATAAATGGGATCCCAGTGTCAAAAAGATGGGGATGCTGGAACAGAGTCAAAATGGTGAGAAAGAAGAGAGAGGGAGCAAGAGCAGGGGGGAAGGGCAGAGGGAGAGGGAGAAGCGGACTCCCTGCTGAGCAGGGTGCCTGATGCCGGGTTCCATCCCAGGACCCTGAGATCGTGACCTGAGCTGAAGGCAGATACTTAACCAACTGAGCAACCCTGGAGCCCCTGTTTTTGTTATTTTAACTGGGCTCCACACCCTACATGGAACCCAACATGAGGCTTGAACTCACGATCCTGAGATCAAGACCTAAGTTGAGATCCAGAGTCAGACACTTAACTGAATGAGCCAGCCAGGTACCTCTAATTTGTGGTTTTAATTCTCTAATGATTGATGATGTTGAGCATCTTTTTATGTATTTGTTTGCCTTCTCTATGTCTTCTTAATGAAGTATCTATTCAAAAATTTTCTCATATTAAAACTGAATGGATTGTTTTCTTATTAATGGGTTTTGAGACTTCCTTATATAGTCTAGATACAAGCCCTTTATCAGGCATGTGTTTTGCAAATATTTTCTCCCAGTCAGTGTATTCGAAATTTTTAAAAGATAATTTATTCATTTATTTGAGAGAGAGTAAGCATAAATGGGGGGGGGGGGCAGAGGGAGAGAAAGAAGCAGGCTCCTTGCTGAGCAGGGAGCCCAATGTGGGGCTCCATCCCGAGACCTAAGATCATGTCCTGAGCTGAAGGCAGACATTTAACCAACTGAACCACTGAGGCTCCCCTGTATTTGGATTTTCTTAAGAGTATCTTTTGAAGAGCAGACATTTTTTTTTATTTTTATGAAGTTATCAACTTGTTATTTTATGGACAGATAGTACTTTTTGCTGTATCTTTAAGAAATCTTTGCCTAACCCAAGGTCACAAAGATTTTCTCCTGGAAGTTTTATAGTTTAAAGTTTCTATTTAGAGCTGTGGGTTGTTTTTGAAATAGTTTTTGGATATGATGCTACACAAGTATTTGTCAAAGAGAGGATGGTTATACAAATGTGGTAATCCGGGGATCCTGGTGGCGCAGCGGTTTAGCGCCTGCCTTTGGCCCGGGGCGCGATCCTGGAGACCCGGGATCGAGTCCCACGTCGGGCTCCCGGTGCATGGAGCCTGCTTCTCCCTCTGCCTGTGTCTCTGCCTCTCTCTCTCTCTCACTGTGTGCCTATCATAAATAAATAAAAATTAAAAAAAAAAAAAAAACGGGACATAGAAGGACGCCCGGGTGGCTCAGAAGTTAAGCATCTGCCTTCAGCTCATGGCGTGATCCTGCACTTCTTGGATCAAGTCCCACATCGGGCTCCCTGAGGGAAATCTTCTCCCTCTGCCTCTGTCTCTGCCTCTCTTTCTGTGTCTCTCATGAATAAATAAATAAAATCGGAAAAAAAAATTAAAACCAGGGCATAAAGAGCAATAAGTTTGACTCCCAGGAGATTCATCCAGGACCCTCTTGGTATTCCCTTGCCCCGTTGTGACAGTAAAAAGACAAGTGCCACAACCCTTGCCAAAAGAGGCCTGGTGAGCTGGGGCTCAGAAATTTTAGAGATGAAGGTGTGAGGAAGGCCACCTGGCAACTTAGCGAGGAGGACAGCAGAGTTTGTAGGGACCTTGAGGGGAATCTGCAACAAATAATGCAGGGAGGACAAGATGAGTATCCATCATAGCCCAAGACCAGCTGCAGTGGCCAAGGCCATCATTTACTCACTGGTCTTCCTCTTCTGAGTCTTCCCCAGGATTAGAGGCCACTGGAATCTCAGGGGAGACCCTTCCCACATAGGTGAAGTGCATTCAGGCGGTGCACGTGGTCAGTTGGCCAGCAATAGATCCTGGATTTTGTGGAGGAGAAGAGGAGTGACCCATTGTTGGCTGCACTCAGAAGCCAGAGGCCTCATCTCCTCCTACCTGCTGGGCAGAGGCCCGAGGCCTTGGGCTGAGAATCTCCACAAAGGGAGAAAGCAGAAGTCAGTGTGACAAGTAGACTGTGCTTAAACAGCCACCTCAACTACAGAGGGAGGTTGATGAGGATCGTTCAGGTGCAGATGCGCAGCGGGGAGATGCTTAGTGGCTTCAGGTGGGAGCAGCTGTAGGTGGGAATGGCTCCTCCTCAGAAAGGCATTTGGGAGGAAGGCTGACAGGCTGAGGGGGAGGGCAATGGAGGTCGCCTCAGAGTGTGGGAGTTCTCACTGCCGACCTTTGGAGAACCTCTTTTCTGTGTCCTCTGCAGCCATCAGTAGAATATACATCCCTCATGAGGAGTCAAGTAGTTGGACTGACTTTTTTGCTGAGTGAGAGGGGCATGAGGGAGGGGCAAGGGCAGAGACACCCCTCTGGGTTCCAGGCATGTGGCTCTTCTTGGGCTGTTCCTTCAGAGAAATGGGACATTTCAGAAGCACAGGGGAGGGTTCACACACAGCCACTTCTGCAGCAAGGGCCCTCCTGCTTCCGAGGAGCTCTGCCATCAGAACAGTTGGTGGTTGTGACAGGGGCCTGGTGTGCCCTCCTGTCCTGCCTGCTCCATAAGCTGCCTCCCGGGCCTCAGCTCTGAGCAGGTGCCCCTTCCTGCTCATACATAAGTGGAGCATGCTCAGTTGGGTCATAGTCCAGTGTTTTGGTGGTTCTAAATGCTCATGTACCAAACCTGCCCCAGCGCATTCCCCTTGTGCCCCACAGAAGAGCAGCCTGCCATGGGATGTGAGGGCTGAGCACTGCTCCAGGGAGCAGCAGAGCAGTCGGGGTGGGAAGTAGAGGAAGGTCGGGCCCGGGTGTGGATTGCTGGCCATGCTGGTGGTGGAGGTAAATTAGCATTTGGTTGTAGAGCCTCCTCGAGTACCACAGTGCTGGCGGGTGGCTCTGGCCCTCGCCTGGGGCCCTGCCTGCGGCTGTTGCTCCTGAGGCCTCGTGGGTTCTGCAATTGATTTCTGATTTCACCACCTGTATAGGCTTAGGTGTTGGCTTCTGTAGTCTGCACACTAGTTTCCCAATCCACCTTTTTCAGATTCTAAAAGTTGGCTTTTCTTGAAGAGTGGGGCTAATTCATTCTCCTTGACTTTATGGTCTTAGCTATTCCTTTACTTCATTTAGGGTTTCAGGAGGCAGCTGAGAGCACTCAGGCTCAGTTGTCCATGTGTCATCAGAAGTTCACTGAGAGATTCTCAAATGTGTCAGTCTGCTCTTGTTCCTAGAAGAAATGCTTTGTGATTCTGTTCAAAGAACACCAATTAGTTCTTCTTAGTAATGTTTTAGTAACGACCTTTGTATCTACTTATACTTGAGATGGTACATTTTAAAGAAGATTTATTTACTTGAGATAGGACAAGCGGGGAAAGAAGGGCAGAGGGAGAAGCAGACTCCTCGCTGAGTGCAGGGAGCCCCATTCGGGGCTCAATCCCAAGACCCTGGGATCATGACCTGAGCTGAAGACAGCCGCAGAGCTGAGCCACCCAGGCACCCAACGATGGTGCTTTAATGTTCCCTTCTCTTGTCTTTTTCTGACATTTTATGTCAAAAATTCACTAGCCCCATAAGAGGGGTTTTTTATGTCTTCTTGATTTTTTAAAAATAATTTTCTAGTCTCTGAATTGCTCTGAGCTTGGTAGAATGTGAATAGGAACGTATTCCATAGAGCAGGAAGGAGGACAGATCTGAACTTGTGGAAAGTTGCCGTTACTGTTTTAGAAGCTCTGCTTGCCAGAGAAGGCAAACAAAACCTCAGGACCCGACCTCTTACCACTGGACTGGGGTAAGAGATGGGTTATTCTGTCCGGCTCCTTGAAATCACCTTGGAGATGGTGATGATCTTTGGGAAAGTTCAGGAAATTAGGTTTGGAACAATTTATACTCTCTGAAGTCCAATAAAGAATGGAGATGAAGCCATAATTGTTTTCCTTCACTTAGCTGGTATTAAGGGACACTGGGTGAACCTAGCAGAGAAAGAGCTGAAGATTTAGGACTAGAAGTTGTAGGATGGCAGGAGAGGTGGAGGACCGCCTAGGGTCTCCCTTCCTGCTAAGATGGGTGGTTGAGGCTGAGTGTCCTGTGCCAACAGGAGGAGGCTGAGCACTGTGAAAATCTACTTAGGCTTTTCCCTTAACCTTGTGCCAGGTTGGTGGAGATGAGTGGACAAGACCCTCTCAATCTCTTGGATCTTGCAGCACAGAGCCTGCGGAATGAGAAGGCCTCAGCTGTACGTGACCTGGAAGAGCTCCCTGTGGGCCTTTTCCCAACTCTGTCCACAGCAGCCTTTGGTGGGGGACACACGAAGACTGTGACAGCAATGGTGCAGGCCTGGCCCTTTCCCTGCCTCCGTCTGGGACCGTTAAGAGATCAGTCAAGAACTCAAGACCTCTTGGAAGCCGTCCTGGATGGGCTGGAATTGGTTCCTCCTAACGCAGTTTGGCCCAGGTAACTGGAGAGTTGGGGTGCTGGTAGGGGCACAGTGAATTGCAGAAGTGGGAGCTGGATTCAGGGATGTGGAGTCCAAGCATGTGCTAGCCTCTCCTGGTGGTGCAGCATCTGTCATCATGAGGCCCTGAGGCCATTGTCAGAGTCCCTCCGTGAAGAGAGTCCTGGCATAGTTCAGAGCTGATCATGCTACTGAGGTGGTTAAGAGTGTGGCTGGGTTCCTGGGTGGTATCCCGGCAACGTATAATGTGGGGAAGCAAGGAGGGCACCTAGAAGGCGTAGTGGACGGCAGAGGGCAGGGCTGCTGGTTGGCACAGTGGTGGGTCCCCCGCTGCTGCTGGTCTCCTGCTGGCCCCGCTCTACAGGCCTGAAATTCCTCATGTCTGCTCTCCTCCTCATTCCCCACAGGAGATCAAAGCTGAAGGTGCTGGATTTTACCCATGACGTTGAGCACTCCAACTGGGAGGAGTGCTCGGAGGCTACTCCTGCACCCTTTGTCATCACTCACATGCTAGAAGAGCCGGAGGCGGACAAGCTGACACCCAGTTACAAAGAACAGCCTTAGCATCACCGAGAACCCGAGGAAATACACAGAGACCTTTTCCTAGGTGGTTTGTTCGGCTTCTTCCACCTGTCTGGGTTCCCCTCGTACATACTCCAGAGAGTTGAGAAGAACCATGGCGGTCTGCGCCTCCACTGTCAGACACTGGTCATTGTCCAAGTGCCATTCCTCAGCCTTGTCGAGATCCTGGGGATGCTGGACCTGGAGACCATCCGGGAGCTGAGGCTTCATTACAGGCGTACGTTCTGCTCCCATTCTGACCTAATCCAGTTTTTTACCCGCGCAAGGGTAAATGAGCAACCTGGGCAACCTCATCATGAACGACATCCCCTGGGATTTCCCTGCAGACTGTTTCTTTTTGCTGAGTCCACTGGGCCGCCTCTAGAAGCTCCATCTCATCTTTGGCTGTCTCTCGGGCCAGCTGCATAAGATGCTGAGTGAGTGTGCGACAAGTCCCTCTGAAGGGCCAGGGGCCAGGATCCCTGGAGTCGTCCCTGAACCCCGCTGCGTCGGAGCAGAGACAAGCCTGGATTTCCAATCCTGTGAGGCCGCAGAGTCACTGAGGACACAGACTGCAAGGCTGAGGTCTTGGACCAGCCAGTGGCTGTCGATTGCTATAGAAGAGAAAGATGCAGGTCTGAAATTGGCCTGTCATTCACTCTTTCATTCATTTTCACGCACTCAGTCCGTGCCAAGCAGACAGCTAAGAATGGATATGAAACTCTGACCAAACTCAGGGTCTCGTCTTCCTAGAGCTTATGTAGAGAAAGTGAACCAGGATGGTAGGTTGTCAGGGTGGTGTTTGAGGGAGGGAACTGCCCCCTCACCAATGTCTAAGCTCAGCTGATTTGATGAACTCCTTCCTCTCTTTTGTGTCTCACAGACTTCTCTGTAGCCTGCCCCCCCCCTACCCCCCCGAATACAGAGCTGTTCTCCTGGGGCCTGGTCTTTGAGTAAATAGAAGCATGGGGAACCATCTTCCCAAATTCTCCAGCCAGTAAAACCTATGCTTTACCATGTGTAGGAGCTATAGCTAAATTTCATTAATTCAGCCACACTTTGTGGAGCATGTGCGATAATTGTGTTGATGGGGCTTATTAGGAAGCTAAGGCTGAGAGGTGCCTGACTCCATAGTCTGCAAACAGAGAGGTCCCATGGCCAGCGGGGATGGGTTTCACTCCACACTCTGTGGTCTTAACCACTACAGAAGCCTGGCTCCCACCATGTGCATCCAGACTCGGGTAGGCATTGTGCCAATTTCTCAGGCCAGATTTCTGGATCTTTCCCAAATGTATCTAGTGGGACACTCGAGTTTCCAAGAAGTGACTGTGTCTGTCTGTCCACAATGGCCTGCAAAACCACTGGAGACGCTGGTGATCAATGGATGCAGGCTCATTGAGAATGACATCACCTACTTGTCCCAGAGCATTCGTGCCACCTGCCTGAAGGAGTTGGTTCTCTGTGGCAATAACCTGTCCCACACGGTTCCTGGGCCCCTCCAGGTTCTGCTGGGGGAGGTGTCTGGCACTCTACAGCACCTGAACTTGTGCAGCTGCCGGCTGAAGGAAGCCCAGCTCCGAACCCTGCTTGCCTGCTCTGTGCTGCTGCTCGAGCCTCCCCTCGCTCGTGTTCTACGACAATGTCATCTCC
Organism: Canis aureus; assembly: GCF_053574225.1. Taxonomy (NCBI): domain Eukaryota; kingdom Metazoa; phylum Chordata; class Mammalia; order Carnivora; family Canidae; genus Canis; species Canis aureus. The sequence continues at coordinate 109,318 of NW_027554427.1, forward strand.
ACATCGGGCATCACGAACGTGCTTCAACAGTTAGGAGGGTTGAAGGAGCTGAAGCGTGTGCAGTCCCCTGTTCCTGCTGAATGTGTTGTATACTTGGATGAATACAGGTGGGGGAAGCTCAACAGAGTGGAACTTGCCCGGGTGCACGCCAAGTTGCAGGAAATGTTGCAACCACCCCAGCGGGCCGACATGGAGTCAACTAATTCTACCTCAGTGGCCTGACAATGAAAACGCACAGCTGACCTGATGGGGAAGAGGAGCAGCATCTGTCCTGGAGCTGTGGTTGTGGATTTCCCGGATGGTGTGGCTTCAAGGAAAACTATCAAAACAAGAAAACACAACCAACGCTCCAGTGGGGACTGCTGTTTCTGGATCCAGCTGGGGCTCAATTCTTCATGAAATCGACAAGCACTGGTCAAACATGGACACTGTGCAAGTGTTCTGATGCTGCGTATAAAAGGACAACTTCGCCTGACACTGGTACTTCTAGTCTGTTTACCCAGTTTCATTTCATTATGCTTCAGTATTCCCACTTTGAACAACACGCAGTTGGGTGAGTGAATTCTCAAAACATTAGTTTATAAAGTGAGGTCAATGAAATGTTCATCAAAGGAATAGGTGAACGTGATACGATCAACACGGAGCGTTCATTCAACTATTTATTCAAATATTTGTTGACTTCCTGTTTTGTTCAGAAACTGCTCTCACCGGGAAGACGGTGTAAACATTCGGGGTGTCTGCTCTCCAAGAACTTAGCTTTGAAAGAGGATGGGGCCCACTAAACCAAGTCAGCAGACCCGTAAGAAAGCTGGTTTCAAAGGAGCGCTGTAAGAATGACAGAAGGAATACCAGTCTGATGAGGGCTTATTGGAGTTAGGAGCACTATGAGATGATTGAGAATATGCATCAGTCTCTGCCCTCAGTTGCTGGCACAGAGCTCCTGAAACCTTGTCATTTCCTAAGTAATAACACTAGGAACATCCTCTGTTCCAGCATTTGGTCTTTGACCCCCATCCCTGACAGAGGGCTTTTGTTCTTTTAAGATTTTATTTATTCATGAGAGAGACAGAGAGAGAGAGAGAGGGGCAGAGACACAGGCAGAGAGAGAAGTAGGCTTCCGCCCAGGGAGCCCGATGTGGGACTGGATCCTGGGACACTAGGACCACGCCCTGGGCCAAAGGCAGGGTAACCCACTGAGCCACCCAGGAGTCCCCAGAGGGCTCTTGAAAGCTTTATAAATTCCCAAGTGATAAGGGTGCTAGGATCATCTTTTGTTCTAATGAGGTGGCTCAGGCTGTGCTCTCAGATGGCTCCCAGATGGGACTGGTCCCCAGAAAGATGAGGCCATGATTACGAGCTTGGAATTTTAGGCCCCATCCCTCATCTTCCAGAGCAGGGAAGAGGGGCTGGAAATGGAATGATTGATCATGCCTATGTGAGGAAACCTCCCTAAAACCCCAGTCATAGGGGACTTGGAGAGCTTCCACCTAGATGTACCCCAACACCACAAGGACAGAAACTCCTGCACGTCCTCCCCCCGCCAGGACTTCACCCTGTGTAAGTCTTCATCCGGCTCTTCATCTGTATTGTTTGTCCTTTTATAACTGGTAAATGTGTTTCCCTGAGATCTGTGAGCCACTGTAGCAAATTACTCCAACCCGAGGGGGTGCTCATGGGAGCCTCTGATTTGCATCCAGATCAGACAAGTTGTATAACCTGGGGACTTAACTACTATTGGCATCTGAAGTAGGGCGGGGGCGGTCTTGTGGGACTGGGCGGGTAAGTTGGGATCCGCCACTATCTCCAGGTGGATGGTATCAGAGATGTGATGTGACTGAGTTCTCATTGCAGGGAAAAATCGCCTCACGCCTAAAGTGTCAGAAGTCACTTGTGTGAAGAGTAACGGAGACACAGGAGAGACTCCCAGCAGGGAAGCCCCAGGTTTTTCCCTTTGAAGGAGGTAGACAGAACTGGGGTTTTCCTTTATAGCCCCTGTTCTTTTTGAGGGGGGTTGTGGTGGGGAAGATCAGGGAATTGAGGCTTCTGTGTGAACCTTCTGATGACTCATAGGTGAGTGTTGAGAAGCACCCAGATATGAGGAGAGCTGGGGACACCCCTCCCAGGCGGAGAAATGAGAGAGACGGTGAGAAGGAGTCAAGGAGATGGAGGCTTCACTTTGAGTAGTATGGATAGGTTAACAGTATTTTTCCAATCCAGGAACTTGGAATGTCTTTCCATTTATTTGTGTCTTTGAAAATTTCCTTCATCAGTGTTTATAATTTTCAGCATACGAGTCTTGCACCTCTTTTGGTTCCTAAGTATTTTATTCTTGCTGTTGTTATGGTAGATGGAATTGTTTTCTTAATTTCTTTTTTAGGTATTTCATTGTTAGTCTTTCGAAATGTCTCCAATTTTTATATGTTGATTTTATATTGTGTAAGTTTACTGAATTTTAGTAGGTTTTTGTGGAAAGTCTTTACACTTTCCTACATATATGATCTTTCCACCTGTGAATAGATAATCTTACTTTTTTCTTTATGACTTCTATACCTTGTGTTTCTGTGTCTTGCCTGATTGCTCAGGCTAGGACTTCCAGAACAGTGTTGAGTAGCAGTAGTGAGAGTGGAGATCGTTGCCTTGTTCTTTCAGGTTTAACGCACTGGTTATATTAGCTGTAGAGTTTTCATAGATGGGCTTTATTGTGTTGAGGTTTTAGAAGTTTTACTGAACATGAGTTGGTGTTGAAGTTTGTCACATGTTCTGCGTCTGTTGAAATGATGATGATGTAATATTTGTGTCTCATTGTTTGTATTGTGTCTCACATTGATTTGCATTGATTTTGCATGTGTGAGGCCAACTTTGAATCCCAAGGATAAATCCCACTTGGTCAGGGTATAGGACTCTCTTGATGTGCTGTTGAATTTAGTTTGTTAGTACAGTTGACCCTTGAGAACAGCATGGTGGATACGGATGCCAACAGTGAGAAATCTGTATATAACTTTTGTCTTCCCCCAAAACGTAAGTACTAATGGCATACTATTGTGAGAAGCCTTACCGACAAGAATAACACATATTTTATGTTATATGTATGATATACTGTATTTATATAGTAAAGTAAACTAGAGAAAAGGAAATATTAAAAAAATCACAAAGAAGAGAAAATAGGGGTGCTTGGGTGGCTCCTTCAGTTAAGAGTTCAACTCTTGATGTCGGCTCAGGTCTCAATCTCAGGGTCATGAGTTCAGGCCCTGCATTGGGCTCCACGCCCAATGGAGTCTACCTTCAAGGGTGTGGGGGCACCTGGATGATTCAGTTAAGCATCTGACTCTTGATTTCAACGTAGACCATACATGATCTCAGGGTCATGAATTCAAGCCCCAGTGTAGACTCCATGTTGGGCATAGAGCCTGCTTAAGATCCTCTCTCCCACTCCCTCCCGCAACTTGCCCACCTGCACTCTAATAAAAAAGAGAAGATAGGGTCAGGGTACTGTATACATACTTACGTGAGTGTACTGGCTCGTGACAGGAATGGTGGCCCCGAGATGGCCATGTCCTGCAGCCTGGTAGCCTTGGCTCATCAGTAGGTCACTGGGTGGGTCTAAAGGTGGCAGCAGTATCTTGGAGGTTCAGTATAGCTGCCCCATCTGCCTGCTGGTGTACCACAAGCCATGGTCAACAGCTACTGTAGCCAAACTTGAGTGTGCTGGCCTCCAGGAGGCCATGGGGCCAGGGCACCACTAGGAGGAGGAGTCCACACCCAGCCCAGGAGGGGCCCAAGGCCTGCAGTCACACCTACTGCATGGAGGACTTGGGAGGGACGAGGGCACCAGGGGTGTGGGGCTGTCTTTGCGGCACTGTCTCTGCCCTCTGGGCACTTTCTACTTTAGCCCAGCCTTCTACCTGCCAGCCCCAGGAGTTCAGCCCAATCACCCCATTAGTACATGATGTGACCTGCCCAGTCCTGGGACCTCCTGTGGTGGGCGGATGCTGGCAGCCTCACTGAGCCTCTCTAGGTACTCAGAAGGCAACAACAGATGGGACGTCTGTGCTAAAGGCCTTCAGTTTGGTCCTATGCGGTTGTAAATAAATGCCTTGTGGCTTAATGTTGGCAGCTCTTTGAGAAGCTACATTTAAGTGAACCCATGCAGTTCAACCCTGTGGTGTTCACAGATCAACTGCATATCCTGTTTTTTTCTTAAACATCTATTTCTATGATAAAGGTTACTTTATGAATTAGGTACCGTGAGATATTAACGATAAAGCTAATATACAAAAAATTGTAACAACATGGCCTAAAAAAAGTTATGTGAATGTCTCTCTCTCACAAAATACCTTATTGTACCGTACGCACCCCTTTTCTTATGATGATGTGAGGCGACGCAATGCCTGTGTGATGAGATGAAGTAGGTGAATAACGTAGGCCTTGTGACGTAGTGTTAGGCTACTGTTGATCTTCTGATCTTACCTCAGAAGGAGGAGGGTCATCTGCTTCCAGATTACAGTTGATCACAGGTAATTGAAACCATGGAAAGCAAAACCGTGGGTGAGGGGGATTACTGTCTATCACTGTGATGCTATGATGTGGGGTGCATGTGTATTTACAAGTCTTATGTTTTACTTCTGGGTTAACCCTTTTATCATTACATAATGGCATTCTTCGTTTCGTGAGACCATTTTTAACTTAAAGTCCATTTTGTCTGACATAAGCAGAGCCACCCTTTCTTTTAGTTACCATTTGCATGGAATATTTTCCATTCCTTCACTTTCAGTCTGTGTGTATTCTTCAATATACCACAAGTCTCTTATGGCAGCATGTTACTGGTTCTGGTTTTATTTATCCATTCAGCCACTCTATGGCTTTTGAGTAAAGAGTTTAATGCTGGGGCACCTGGGTGGCTCAGTCGGTTGAGCATCTGACTCTTGGTTTTGGCTTAGATCTTGACCTCAGGGTCAGGAGATCAAGCCCCATGTCTGGCTCCACGTTCAGGAGAGAGTCTGCTGGGATTCTCTCTCTCTTCTCCCTCTGCCCTTGACCTGCTCACATGCATGTGCACTCTCTCTGGAAAAATACATCTTTTTCTTTCTTTCTTTTTTTTTTTTTTTAATGAGTTTATGGGCAGCCCCGGTGACTTAGCAGTTTAGCGCCACCTTCGGCCCAGGGCGTGATCCTGGGGACCCAGGGTCAAGTCCCATGTCAGGCTCCCTGCATGGAGCCTGCTTCTCCCTCTGCCTGTATCTCTGCCCCCTTCTCTCTAACTCTCAGGAATACATTAATAAAATCTTTAAAATATAAAATAAAAAAGTTTAATTTTTAACATTTCAATAATTATTGATGGATAAAGACTTAGTATTGCCATTTTGGTTGTTTTCTTTTGCTATTGTGTTCCTTTCTTTGTCTTTTGCTGTCTTTATTATTTGGTCATTTTTTTTAATAGTAATTTGCTTTCATCTTTTGTGTCTCTATTCTGGATTTTTTTTCTGCATTGGTACCATGAGAGTGTTCTCAATGGCATCTAGAATGGTGAACCCTTCCCAGAAGTTTTCAGTTTACTTAGCCTATATCCATCAGAGGAATCACTGTGGAAGCTGTAGCCTTACAAATTTATTTATTATTATTTTTAGGTTTTTTAAAGAAATCTCTAGACCCAACATGGGGCCTGAACTCACAACCCTGAGATCAAGTCACATGTCTTCCAATTGAGCCAGCCAGGCACCTCCAAAATTTGTTTCTTAAATAATAAGACCTGAAAGTCATACTTATTCCTTGATCCATGCACTACAGAGCAGATGTGTAGCAGTCAGGAAAACATTAATGCCATTGTACAACTCCCATCAGAATGTGTCTCCAAGTGTATCGTCAGCGGTGATATTTTGAAAGGAATCTTTTTTTTCCCCCTTGAGCATTAGGTCTCAACAGTGGGTTTCAAATATGCAGTAAACCATGTTGTGAACAGGTGTGCTGTCATCCAGGCTCCATTTGTCGAGTACACTTAGCATAATTCATAAAGGCACTAGGATTTTTGGAATGGTAAATGGGCTTAGATTTCTACTTCAAGTCATCAGCTGCATGAGCTCCTAATAAGGGAGTCATCCCCTCCTTTGAAGCGTGCCATGACTTCTCTTGTGTAGCCATGAAGTCCCAAATGACATCTTCTTCCCATATGTCTGTTTGGTCTCTGTTGAAAATTTATTGTGGGGCTCCTGGGTGGCTCAGTCTGTTAAGCATCCTACTCTTGGTTTCTGCTCAGGCCATGATCTCAGGGCTGTGAGATTGGGCCTTGTGTTGGTCTCTGTGCTCGGCGTGGAGTCTGCTTGTAGTTTCTCTCTCGCTCTCCTTCTTCCCCTCCCCACTGTGCACTCACGAGTGTGCGGGTGGGTGCTGTCTCTCTCAAATCTTAAAAAAAATTTGTTTAGTGTAGGCACCCTCATGAGTTGTCTTAGCTTGATCTGGGTAATTTGTTACCGCTTCTGCATCAGTACTTGCTGCCTCACTTTGCACTTTTATGTTATAGAGATGGTTTCCTTCCTTCAATCTTAGGAACCAACCTCTGCTAGCTTCAGTCTTTTATTCTACAGCTTCCTTATATCTCTCAGCCTTCCCAGAATTGAAGAGCGATAGGGCCTTGCTCTGCATTAAGTTTTGCGTTGAGATATTGTGGCTGGTTTGATGTTCCATCCAAACCACTAAAATTTTCCCCATATAAGTGGTAAGATTCTTTTGCTTTCTTAGGATTTATGTGTTCTCTGGAATAGCCCTTTCAATTTCCTTTAAGAACTTTTCCTTTACATTCACAATTTGGCTCACTGGCACAACACACCAAGCTTTTGACCTCTTCTCTAGGGATTCAACATGCCTATTAAGTTTAATTGTTTCTAGCTTTTGGTTGAAAGTGAGAGATGAGGGACGCCTGGGTGGCTCAGCGGTTAAGCATCTGCCTTTGGCTCAGTTCATGATCCTCGGGTTCTGGATTTGAATCCCACTTCAGGATCCCTGTCATATTCCTGATCTTAGGGGAAAGGCTCCCAGTGGTTCCCTACTGAGAATGATATTTGGGGTGGGCTTTTCATAGATGGCTTTTAAGATGCTGAGGAATGTTCCCTCTATGCCTACAGTGTGAAGAGTTTTGATCAGGCATGGATGCTGTATTTTGTCAAAAGCTTTCTCTGCATCTATTGAGAGGATCCTATGGTTCTTGATTTTCTCTTGCTGATATGATCAATCACATTGATTGTTTTAGGAGTGCTGTACCAGCCTTGCGTTCCGCGGTGAAATCCCACTTGGTCATGGTGAATACTCTTCTTAATGTATCATTGGATCCTATTGGCTAGTATTTTGTTGAGAATTTTTGCATCCGTGTTCGTCAGGGATATTTGTCTGTAATTTCCTTTTTGGACAGGTCTTTGTCTGGTTTTAGAATTAAAGTGATGCTGGCCTCATATAACGAGTTTGGAAGTATCCCATCTCTTTCTATCTTTCAAACAGCTTTAGTAGAATCTGCATGGTTTCTTCTTTAAACATTTGATAGAATTCCCCAGGGAAGCCATGTGGCCCTCGTATTTGTGTCTTGGGAGGATTTTGATGAGTGCTTCAATTTCCTCCCTGGTTATCGACCTCTTCAGGTTTTCTCTTTCCTCCTGCTCCAGTTTTGGTAGTTTGTGGTTTTCCAGAAATGCGTCTATTTCTTCTCCATTGCATAATTTATTGGTGTATAGCTGCTCAGCTCATAATATGTTATTATAATCCTTTGTATTTCCTTGGTGTTGGTGACCGCTCCATTCTCATTCCTGATTTTATTAATTTGGGTCTTTTCTCTCTTCTTTTTAATAAGGCTGGTTAATGGTTTATCTATCTTATTCTTTCAAAAACCAGCTCCTGGTTTTGTTGATGTGTTCCACAGTTCTTCTGGTCTCTATTTTGTTAAGATCTGCTCAAATCTTTATTAACTCTCTTCTTCAGCTGGTGGAAGGTTCATTTGCTGTTCATCTCCAGCTGCTTTAGGTTCAAGGTTAGCTTTTGTATTTGAGTTCTTTCCAGTTTTTGGATGGATGCTTGTATTGTGATGTATTTCCCCCTCAGAACTGCTTTTCTGTATCCCAAAGATTTTGAGTGGTTGTATCTTCATTCTCATTAGCTTCCATGAATTTTTTAATTCTCTAATTTCTTGGTTGACCCTTTCATCTTTTAGCAGGATAGGAACTCCAGTTTGGATTGCATCTCATTTAATTGATTTTTAATTTTGGACAGATTAGATCGAAATTCTACAGTCATGAAGTCTGTTGAATCCTTTATGCTTTTTTCCAGAGCCACCGGTAGCTTCATAATTGTGCTTCTGAATTGGCTTTCTGACATTGAATTGAAATCCAAATTCTGTAGCTCTGTGGGAGAGAGGACTGTTTCTTATTCTTTCTTTTGTGGTGAATCCTTCCTCCTAGTCATTTTGCTCAGTGCAGATTAGCTAAAAACAACTAGTACAGGAAAAAGAAGAAAGGGGGCGGGAAACAAAAAACAAGAAGGGGTATCCTCTGATTTTATATACTGTAAGTGCCTAGACTTAGCCTTGAACCTTCTAGCGCTGCTTGGACAGGAACTTGCTCTTCCCCTGTCCTTCCAGCTGGTCTTCTGGGGGAGGGGCCGGCCATGCTGATTCTCAGGTGTGTGCACATGTGGGACATGCTTCGCCCCCTAGCAGGTGCAAGGCTCCGTGGGAGCTGTTTATCCCGTGAGGCCTCTGCTCACTGGCGGCCCCTATCTGTCCGAGGTACTAAGTGACACTAGGAGGAACAACAGAAGCGGCGGCCAGGTCATCTCCCGCAGTAACTCAGTCTGTAGGGGCCTGGCCATTCCAGGGGCGGTTGAGAATCGGTGGTTGACAATCAGTGCTGAAAATTCCCCGGTGCCAGGTTTCTGTCATGTAAACGTCCACCTAACAAGGGTCAGTGGTGGAGTAACTAGGAGGTAGGACCAGGAGGAGGAGGATGGAGCTTTGAAAGCAGTATTGGAGTAGGTCCCAAAGGTGGTCCTGCGCATCCGTGTCGTGAGGGGCCTCGCTTTCACTTAGAGCTGTGTACCCCGCGGGTGGTGTGCTAGGAGTTTGGCGGCCGTGAGGGTCATAAGGGCCACCGTATCGGGACCGGTGCACTTAGGCTGTAAGGTTTTTGGGTATAGTTCTTGTAGCAGGACGCGATCCCCTGGGGCCAGGGCTTGGGGAGTATCTGCTGTGGGTTCCCCTGGAGTCGGGCTGACTGAGTCGCATGGGCCCGCAGGAGGGCTCTTAGAAGAGTTAGGTAAGGTAGGCAAGATAGGAGCAGAGGAGGCGGTGACGGGAAGATTTTGAGTGACCAGGAAGGGCCGCCCAAGAGATGCTGAAAGGGACTTAGACCCCACGGCCCTCTAGGGGAAGCTCTGAGCCTTGTTAAAGCCAGCGGGAGGAGGGTGGCCAGGACGGGCGGGCTTCAAGGGCAGTTTGGGGAGATGTCCCTCGAGAAGGCCGTCGACCCGCTCTCCCTTACCCGAAGACTGGGGTTTCCAGGTAATATTTAGGCTCTCGGAGACTTGCTGGGTGATGCTGGAGATGAGGCCGGGCCGTTGTCGGATGGTAGGGTCCGCGGGAGGCCGAACCTCGGAATGATGTGTTGGAGGGCTATGGTGGCCGCCGCCTCCGCAGTGTCCCGAGGTATGGAGAAAGCCCCTATCCACCGTGTAAAGGTGTCCACTGAGGCTAACAGGTAGGGAAAGGATTTATGGCGTGGCACGTGGGAAAAGTCAGGCTGCCGGTCCTCGCCAGGTTGGTGTGCGCAGAGCTGGGGATTGGGCCCTGCCGGGCCTGCGAATTCCCCCTCGAGCGTTGACCGTGGAGCAGGGTTTGCAAGACTTCGGCGCCTCTCCGGTAACCTGTCGCACATGTGGAGGGTGGAAAAGGGGTTGTAGGAACTGGTGTAAGGCCTTGGGCCCGACGTGTAGGGACTGCCGTATGTCTGAAACGATCATGGGGGCTGAATGGTCTGGAAGAGCGAGTTTCTTTGGAATGAAGATGCGGCCTTTGTCCCTGGCGATTCCTCCCATCCTTTTGGGTGTCTGTCTGAGTTTCCTGGTGTGTGTAAGAGGGGGACTGTGGTGTGTGGAGGAAGAGAAGGGGAGCTGGTGGGGGTCTAAGGCAGTGGGTCGGGCAGTGGAGAGTCGGCTTTGTTGTTGCCTCGGGACACCAGGTCCTTGGAGGGTCGGTCCACGACAGTGGACAGTGGCTACTTGAGTGAGGTTGTGGGGTCTGAGGGTCTGGGCTGAGGGTCTCCAGTAGTTGTGAAATGAGGTGCCCATTGATTATGGGTGGTACCCTTGGTGGTAAGACACCCTCGCTCTTGCCAGAGGACAGAATGTGTGTGTGTGATGAGGGAGGCGTATTTGGAGGCAGTGTATGTGGTGTCCCGAGGGGGAGGGCAGCCGCCTCCAGGACGGCATCGAGGGTAAGCAGCTACGGCGTAGGCCGCGTGTCTCTCTCTGGCCGTCCGGGGCGATGAGAGAACTACCATCCACAAAGAGGATTCATTCGGTCAGGCTTCGGGAGGGCTTGATAGGAAAGTCCCGACGTGGAGGAGTCAGCTCCTGCAGGAGTTGAGGGCAGGAATGGGAGGGTTCTGAGTGAGTCGCGGGGGGAGTACCCACCCGCAGGAGGGGAGCAGGATTTAGACGAGAGGTTGGTGGGTGGTAGATGTCCGGGTTTTCGATGAAGAGGAGAAGATCAAGTTGGAGTCTAGAGGGGTCCAGATGAGAAACAGATTTCTGGCTCAGTAGATCTGTGTCCCAGGCGGTGAGAGGAGAAAACGGTGAGGGGCCTTGTAGAGTGAGTCTAAGGGCCTCCATATGCACAAGCTTTGTAAAAAGGAACATTGTTTGGAAGGAAGACAGGTATTTGCACTTGGGGAATTTCATACTAATTGATGCCTGAGAATTCCCTGACATATTTGAAATACTTCACCTTTACCCCTCTTGAGAAAGCATAGAGCTTAAAAGGTTAACACAAGCAAAAAATAATAATAATAATAAATAGAAAAGTTACTTACTGAAAGAAATCAGTCTTGTCTGTAAATTTTGACTTATTAAGAGATTTCCCACACACAGATGAAATACTTAGGAAGCCCTGTTTATGAAATGGGGATGAAGGTTATTCATCAGGCTAAAATGAAAGGATAAGAAAACTTTTAGGTTTTGATTAGTTTTAGAATATAAGATATTGGGGCACCTGGATGACTCAGTGGTTTAGTGTCTGCCTTTGGCTCAGGTCGTGATCCCGGGGTCCTGGGATTGAGTTCTGTCTCCCTCTGCCTGTGTCTCTGCCTCTCTCTGTGTGTCTCTCATGAATAAATAAATAAAATATTTTAAAAAAGAATATATAGGATATCATTCCATGAAGGTTACATATTGATATATCCAATGTTTTCCTGATTCGTCAAAGATTTAGGCAACATTAAAGCTGATCTTATGATGTCAACTGTAAAAAGGAAAAAAATGCTAAATACTTTACTTTTAGCAGTGATATTTTGATAATCCCTTGAATTAAATATTTAATTACGCATTTATTTTTTTCATGTATTCAGTAGGTGCTTATCACTGCCTATTTCTTTTTTGTGTTTGCTTTTGTTTTGAGAGAGAGCATGCCATCGAGCAGGCAGGGGGGAAGGGCAGGAGACAGGATCTCAAGCTGACTCCAAGCAGAGCACAGAGCCTGGCCTGGAGGGCTCCATCCCAGGACCCTGAGATCAGGACCTGAGCCGAAACCAAGAGCCAGACGCTGAACTGACTAGCCACCCCAGCACCTAATTCTATTTTCTCATTGTGGCCAAGCCACCTCTTTTCTCATTTTATTTCTTTGACCCTTAACTGCCAAAGCATTAGGTTAATTTTAAGCATTCCAGCTGATCTCAACATGATAATTTTGCTTTCCCCATTAGCTATGGGCTCCTCCAGAAGGATAATGGCTACATCTTTTACTGAGAATAACTTTAAAAAGTTATTCTCATCAAGTAGGGAAAGGATGGGACTGTAGATAGGGGAAGAGAAGGGTCCCCAACTAGGCTCTGGGGTTTTTCAGGTGTGCAGATACTGAGACAGAACAAAGACATAGATCAGGAAAATTTAGACCACCTTATCCTAATTACTAGGGTTAAGATGTTTTTCTAAGAATTGCATTGTAACCACAGAAAAGAAAAATAACCACAAAACCTCATCAGGCCTCAAAGGAAAAGTTCACTGTAAAGAATAACCAGACCTACAACACATACCTATAGATCATAGAACCAGACCTACAACACATATCTGTGGCTCACAGATGTCACAGGAACAAAAACTCTCATGATCTATGAGCATCATATCTAGTTCCAGGCCACTGACCTAACCACCAGCGAGCTTGGTAAAGTCCTAATGAAAGGCCAGAGATGAAAAGCCCTCACTGGCCACTCGATTGGGACCACCTCACTCCTGAGAGGTCACTCTGTGTCCATGTTTAATGGAACTCTATCGCTTTGCCTGCTCTCCTTTGTGAAATTCATTCTTCGACTCTGTGAGACAAGAACCTCACTCTCCTGCTTCCGTATCACCACATGTAGGGCATTGACCGAAAGTAGTTGCTTCTTATTCCCTTGCCTCCTTTTTTTTTTTTTTAGTGAAAACAAATATCTTTTAGCTGAGCTAAAAAATATATATTTCCAGGTACCACTTGCAGTTAGGTGGAATGAGGAGATTGTGGATGAGACTATAGGATAAAAAAGAAAATGTGATTTGTTACTCCCAGGAAGGAGTCTTTAAAACTGAGGAGAAGTTGGGATCCCTGGGAGACGCAGCGGTTTGGCGCCTGCCTTTGGTCCAGGGCGCGATCCTGGAGACCTGGGATCGAATCCCACATCGGGCTCCCGGAGCATGGAGCCTGCTTCTCTCTCTGCCTGTGTCTCTGCCTCTCTCTCTCTGTCTGTGACTATCATAAAAATAAATAAATAAATAAAAAATAAAACTGAGGAGAAGCAAGAAGAATCAATGAACTTCTTTTGTTAATGGCAGCATGGTTTACACAACACTAACATCCTGTCAGTAACAGTATAAATCCTACATATCCAGCCAATTCCACATATCCCCCATAGGTTCTGTACAGACACAAACCCTAATTACACTTATACTTACTCGCTGGGAACACTGAATTATTGCTCTGAGGGAGAGTAAGCGTGTGTGAGAGAAAATATATACGTATCTGATGATCTCAAATCCTAAAATCTACTTACCCTGGTAGTTTCTGATTTCCTTGTCATACAAGAGAGTGAACAAGGCTCAGAAGTACTGAGTGACTAGCTAAGATAGCCCTGCTAACAGGGATGGCCAGCACTGGAATCCATTCCTGGTCCGCTGTCCCCGGATCCCACAGAGTGATCTGCAGACAGTGAAGTCTTACTAATCTAAGAAGCGAGAGGTCCAAATTCGGAGCTACCAGAAGAGCTGGAAAATAAATAGGATCCCTAAATTAGGAACCCGTAAGTGGGAAAGCCGCAATATTTGAATAGAAATCCCCCTCAAGTCTTTCGGCAGAATTCTTAACTGAGTAATGCAAGAGTGTGCTTAAATTCATCACAAATAAACAATGGAAAAGCTTAGAAGTCTAAACAGAGATTTCAGAAACTCCTGAGTAGGATAAACTAAAATTCATAGAATTCTTGTCCCAGCATAATCATACCACCAGTAGTAAATACTAAGTGAAGATCTACAAGCAAAAAGGAAATAATAGATAAGAATTCATATCTGGAGGAAGGAATGATGAAACGGTAAATATATGGGTAAATATAAATAACTGCTTTCTTTCTGTCTTTAAATACTATAAAGAAAGTCAATGGTTTAAGGCAAAAGTTATAATAATGTGTTCTCAGGCCTATAATATAAGTTTAAGTTAAAGCATGACAACAGTAGTGAAAGAAATGGAATAGATTGTTAAATATGATTATGGGACAAATAGATAACAAATAGTAAGAAGAGCAGGCATATCAATAATTATATTTTTGCAGTAAAATCTCCAAAATAAAAAGCAGATATTGATAGACTAGATTAAAAGTAAGACCTAATTATGTCAACATGTTGTTTATAAGAAAAGACTTTGAATATAAAGACACAGGTCACTAAAACAATGGAATACCATATAAAGAATGGAAAGGAAAAGATTTTGAAAAAACATTCCATGCAAACACTAATGGAAGGAAAATGGCCTATGTTGCTATCAATGAGTTTCAAGAAAAAGAACCATAGGAAATATACAAAAGTCATTTCAAAGTGAAATCAAGCAGCAGATCATCAATAAGATCTAACAGCCCTGAATGTGTGCATAGCTAGTAACAGTGAAAATTAATAAAAGGAAAGGAAGAAGGAAACAAATGTACACTCCTAGTTGGAGAATTTAGCAATCCACTATTGGGAGTTGATGAAACAGCAAAAACAAGTAAGAATAGAAAATATTTTAATAATACTATCAACCAAGTTGATCTCATTGGTGCTTACACAACACTCTCACCAGCTACTGTTGCACATAGTCCTTGCCAGTAGAACCATGCACAAAATAAGCTGATGTAAAAGGCATAAACAAAATCTCAATAAATTTCAATGAATTTTTAAAATATAATCTTATTTCTAAGCACTTAGTTAAATTGCAAATCAAAATAAAAAGATATCCAAACCAAACAAATATTTGGCAATTGGGCATCACTTCCAAATACCACAATCAGAAGAAAATTAGAAGCAAAAATTAGAGGTGAGAATTTTTTTTTCACTTTGAAGTGAAAGAAAATTAAAGAGAGCGAAAAGACAAAATCAAAATACTCAAAATGTATAGAATATAGGTGACACCTATACAGAGAAATGTATTGCATTATGTGCTTATAACAGCAAAAAAGGCAATAATAATCTAGAATCTAACCTAGTTTAGAAGAAAAGAGCAAATCAAATTGAGATAAGAAACAGATAATAAGCAAATAATAAAGACAAGAGAATAGATCAATGAAGTACAACACAAACGTAGAAAAATAAATATTAATTGTGAAAAAAATAGTAAAGTTGATTAAACTCTTAGAAATAATAATCATAAAAAGAAAAAAAGAAAAATATAAATTCATAATACCAAAAATGAAAGAAACCTTATATTCTGAAGACATTTGGGGATAAAGAGATTATTCTAAACATGTTTATACTAACAAAAAATTTAAATAAAACTGACAAAAGATGAAATAGGAAATATGAATAACTTCATTATTTTATTATAGCTAATACAATGTATGAAAAGGTACATCCCAAAAGAGATACTCAAATGAATCATTGGGGACAGCCCAGGTGGCTCAGTGGTTTAAGCGCCGCCTTCAGTCCAAGGCGTGATCCTGGAGACCCAAAATCCAGTTCCACATCGGGCTCCCTGCATGAAGCCTGCTTTTCCCTCTGCCTATGTCTCTGCCTCTCTCTCTCTCTCTCTCTCTCTCTCTCTCTGTGTCTCTTAAATAAATAAATAAATAAATAAATAAATAAATAAATAAATAAATAAAATCTTTAAAAAAATGAATGATTGGGACATGAAAATAAGCTCAACAGTACCAGTCATTAAGAAAATGTGAATTAAAACCACGAGATATCACTATAAACCAGTAGAATAGAATTAGAAAGACCGTATTTCAATGATACGGTGCTTCCAGAACTTTCATGCTTTGTAGGCAGTACAATTTCTTTGGAAATGATTACTTGTTTTGTTTTGTTTTGTTTTTATGAGGTTACACAGACTCTTATTATATTATATGAACTATCCATTTTATTCTTAGGCATTTACCCAAGGGAAATAAAATTATATGCCCACAGGGGAACTTCTACAAGACTGTTTATAGAAGTTTTAACTTATAATACTTCCAAGTTGGAAGAAAGCCTAATTTTCATCCAGAGGTGAATCGACAAACTATATGCATGCAATGGAATGCTATTGATAAATCGAAAGAACAGACAATTTATACTGATACAGACAACAGGAATGAGGAATATACACTGATTTTCATTAATATGAAATTATAGAGCAGAGAGAGGCAATCTGTACAATGGAAGGCAGATCAGTGGTCATCTGGGGCAGTGCCTGGGTTGGGGAGGGGGTACTCATTGATAATGGACCATGTAGGAATATTTTGAGACGATGAAAATGTTCTGTATCTTGATTTTGATGGTGATTTAATATGTTTATATTTATAAAAATTCATCAAACTGCATACTTACAAGTCATTGCATTTTATTTTCTGAAAACTTTATTCAATATTGTTAAATAAAATATTTAACTATATACAAATAACACTTTAAATGCAACTTTACACAGCAATCAGGATGAATGGTCATATTTTGCTCCTTTTTTTTTTTTCCACTGGAGGATTGGAAAGATAAAAAAAAATCTTTCTGGCTAAAGATGGAGACTATAGTCGGGACACCTGGGTGGCTCAGCATTTGAGTGTCTGCTTTCAGCTCAGGGTGTGATCCTGGAGTCCCAGAACTGAGTCCCGCATCGGCCTCCTTGCATGGAGCCTGCTTCTCCCTCTGCCTATGTCTCTGTCCCTCTCTGTGTGTCTCTCATGAATAAATAAATAAAATCTTAAAAAAAAAAAGATGGAGACTACAAACCTAAAGACTATATATTCTAAATAAGACAATCAGATGGATAATTCCCTGTGAGTCATTAAGCAACTAATTTAAATCTCTCCGATCCTAGGTTTGCTGAGTGATGGCTACCAGACTCACCATGTAGCAAGTACCTGTTTTAATTATTAAGCAGAACTCCATACCTAGCTAAAACAACTAAGAGTACAAAATAAGACATAAGTGTCTTAGGTCAAAGTAGTCCTCATGATGCATTCTTTACAACTAAAATATCTGGCATATGTGTATACAACATATAAACTGTACTGAAAGCCCCATTTTCAATAAAATGGGCCTATGTCAAGTACACTCATCTTTAGAGTAGAAACAAAATCTAGGTAGGAAAGCCTATAGCATGCCTTGTTCAAAGATTTTCTAAATTTAGCTGTTCTAAACTATATGATATGTATGAATGATTAAAACTCTGACCCATGTTTTCTCCGTATCAAAGTTTTTGTCTGGGAGTGAGCTACAGGAACTAAATCGAACTATTCTGGATGTGTGACCTCCATGAGCTCCCAAAGTGAGGGCTAATTTGCTAAGAATCAGGCCAGAGGAAAAGTCACTGGCCTAAGAATAAAGAGACCCATGCCCTACAATAAACAAAACAAAACAAACAAAAAAACCTCTCAGTAAGAAAAGCAGTGGCTAGCTTCATAATAAACAAATCACAGCCAATTTAAAACCTATTAAAGTAATAATCTCTTAATGAAGAATGCAGATAAACCCTTCTAATGGTTTTTGAAAAGATGTATCCAAAAAGGTTTATCAGTAACCTCAAACTTTTAAGATGAGATAGTTCTATGAAGAAAAAGTAATGCAAGAAGGAAACAGAGCTAGGGAAGAAGAGATGGAGACCAAGAGGCAGAGGGGACACATCAGGGCAGATAGTGGGGAGGACGCTGCCCTGCCCTATGCATCACTTCCCACATACACACTTCACTGAAACCTCAAAAAAAAAAAAAAAAAAAAAGCAAAAACTTGCATGTTTCCAAGGATTAGTTGCTTTTTATGGATGTGAGATACACACACACACACACACACACACATCCAGGGTTTTTAAATTACTTCTACTGAAAAGTTCAGTCACTGATTTCAATGGGATGTAGAAACATTTACTACAGGTGATGGAGAGATTATGTTGTCTCATACAAAACAAAATGATATATATATATATATATATATATATATATATATTGTTATTTATGAAGAGGATGCTACATGTTAAAATTATTAATAGTGTAAGTATAATTTTCCATTCCATAATTTCTATCATAATAATCATAAATACTATAGGCCTTCTATCTAGTTTAAATTTTTAAAAAACCAGTAAAAAGTTTAAGACTGGTGTCTATATAGAATCTTTGAGATTCTTTAAATCTCAGACGAAGATGTGAAGTAAATTATCTGTGGCATTTTTACAAAGTACATGGTTTTGATACAATATGGATTTTTTTTTTCAGGAGACTAAGTGACTAAAATGCAAAATTGGACTGAATCTCCAGTGAAAATATGTTTGAGTGGCATATGGCAACCTAATATATTCCCATTGCTTTGGAAAAATTAATTTTGGATTTGTATGCTTGTTTTCCTTTAGTCTCCACGAGCTCTGATTTGCATTCCAGATAAATCAGTCGACTAAGCATAAACAATTTCTGATGTTTGGACATCGCCCTGCTTTGTAACGGTGATGTGAAGATGGAAGAGCCGCAAATGGCTGTGTTCTCCCCGCAGCATGCCCCATTATCTGAACAGTATGGAGAGAGGAGCGGGAAGGTTCTGTAATTGCAGCCTGTGACATCCACGGAGATGAGGAAGGGTGGGACTGTCCTGCACAGTTGCCCAAGCCTTGTTTCCGACTTCCTACACCACTCACTGGGAAAGTCTCCCAGGAAGGGGAGTCTTGAGCTCTGGGGAGAAGTAAGTATTTGTTGGTCACACAGGAAGACAGATATACCGGGGAAGAGCCAGAATGTTCCGGATGAGACACTAACTCCAATTTAAGGTTCCTGCAATTAGCACCTGCCTATTGACATATATCACTCTGCTATCTTCCCATAAGAGAACCCAGGGAAGATGCCAAGCCTTCCTTGGGAATTAGCCAGGTCCTTTGTTGGTCACCAGATTTGATGGAAGTTTGAGAACTAGTGGTCTACATGAGACAAAGGGGCACTTGTCCTAACCCCTAACGTTATGTAGCTAATAGCACTGCCCTGCTCTAACAAAGTACCAAAACTTGGCAGTTTAGAAGCAACATAAATTTATCATATAGTTCTTAAGATCAAAAGTCAGGATTGAATCTTGTTTGGTTAAGATGTAAACAAGATGTTCCTTCTGGAAGTTCTAGGGGAAATAGATGCTTTCCTTTCCCAGCTTCTAGCCCCCTATCTCCCATCTTCAAAGGCAGCAGCGATTGGGCC
Organism: Canis aureus; assembly: GCF_053574225.1. Taxonomy (NCBI): domain Eukaryota; kingdom Metazoa; phylum Chordata; class Mammalia; order Carnivora; family Canidae; genus Canis; species Canis aureus. The sequence goes on from NW_027554427.1 coordinate 128,415, forward strand.
AAGTCCTTTTTAGCTGTATCACATCATCATTGACTATCCTGGTCCTTCTTGCACTTGTAAGGACAATTGTGATTGCTTTGGGCCCATCCAGAAGATGAGGAATAATCCTCCGATCTCAGGTCAGCTGCTCTACAACCTTAATTTTACTTGCAACCATAATTCCTCCTTGCCATCTGATATATCATATTTATATGGTCTGGAGATTAAAATTGGGATGCCTTGGAGGAGAGGGAATTATTTGCCTGCCACACCTACTAACATTCTAAAAATCTGAATAACTGAGTGATATGGAAAGTGAAGATTTAAAATGCTCTTTTAAAGGTTCTTGCACTCAGAACCTTGCCAAGTGTCACTGAACCACTGCCAGAGATGAGGCACAGGAGGTACAATTCATTTTAATAAGCTTCTCCTTCCCATGTAATGTATAAAGATAGAAAGCAGATGGGGGTCTGTCTAGGGCTGAGGTTGGGAGCAGGGGTTAACTGTATGGGCACAAGAGAATTTTGGGGGGAGGATGATAGAAATGTGCTGAAACGGGGTTGGGGTGGTGATTGTATAACTATATACACTTAATTTAAAAAACGATTGAATTGTAAATTTTATAGGAAATAAACCATACCTCAAAAAGGATATGAAAAATTTCACTTTGCTTTCTCACACATACATTTTATTACAATTGTAAGGCTATCATTTGTGACATTATTTGGAATTATTTGAGTATCTGAAAAGCATGAAACTGAGGCACTGTCCTTGAGATCGTTTAAGTGTGTCCATTTCTTACATTTTTTCTAAAATTACTCTATCTTAAAAAAAATAAAATAAAATAAAATAAAATAAAATTACTCTATCTTCCCTCAGACTTAAATGTTAAAGACACGAACAGACATTGATATTTAAAGAACTTATAAATGTTTTCCACGATTTAGGGAAATTCTAGTAGGTGTCCTTGATGGCAAAATACAGGTCTTGGGAAAACGATGTGAAACGCCATGCTGTCATTCCCTGAGAGGGCTTCTGGAGTGTTCTGTCTGCAAACAATCATGTGAGCCAAGCACATGTAGACATCTGCTAACACTGACCCTTCTCTTCACCTGAGATGACCGGGCCCTGCCAGTGGCACAGGAACAGCAGAGAGGCATGGCAAGCCTTGATGACTATGGTTCTTTAACCATGTGCAGAAATGGCACCAAACCTAAGCCCTTTCCATGCCCCTTCCCACCTGTCCCGTCATACATTGTCAGCTACATCACACTAGGCATGGATAGACGGTGAGGTTGTGAAAAGGCCTGGTGGGAGCTGAGACCCAGATCCAGGCCCACATCCCCTCACACACCATTCCAGTCTGGCTTAGTGGCAGCTGGGATCATCCAAGAAGACTCCACACCCCAACCTCTCTTGTCTCCTTATTCATAGATTTCTACTTTCTGCCCAGAATTCAGTTACTTGGAAAGGTCTTTACGTGTTACTGTGTCATTTATTCCATGTGTCACCCAATATAATTATGTATTTACTTATCTAATTAGATTTACTGTCCACATTCTTCACCTTGTTCATTTTTATGACACAATGTGTTGTATACGGCCCAAAACAGAGTATGTTACGTACGCTACTTACAGATGGAAAGAATGGACGAGTAAATGGAAAGTGTCCGAAGGCATGACTCTGCCAGTTACTTGGTGTGGACACTGAGTAAATCGCTCGCCATCTCAGAGCTTCAGGTCCTCTTCTGTCTAAGATGGGAAAATAATAACTTCCCTGCTTTCCTCAAAGGATGACATGGGGGTGAACTTACACACATCTAAACCTCGCAGAAATATAAGAAATTGACCTCCTGTGAAGAAAGAAAGTGGAGAAGTTAATCCAACAGAGTGATAAGATGCTCATTGTTGCAATTAGGCTACATTTACTAAACTGAGGGAAACGACTGTGGATGACATTATATAGATCTCAGCCGGGCACAGAGATGTTTCCCTCTTCCCTCTGATGTGCAGCTTATCCAGAAGTTCAGTTGGACTGAATTAGCAGTCTCCCCTCCACCCCAGGTGTGTCTCCCCGAGTTCTCCCAAGAAGTAGGAAATAGGCCTCTGATCAAGCCTCAAAGGCCTTCTTACAGGATCTGTGGCTCAGGAACCTGCAACCAGCTCACCGTCCCCGTATTTAATGATTGAGAGCCAGAACCTGATATCAGGACTCCAAGCCTTGACGTTAGTCACAAGAATATTGTGTAATTAAAACAATTCCACTGAAACTAACCTCATTTTTCTATCAAGTGGTAGAAAATACAGGGAGAGAGGATCTTTACGATCATTGCCTTTATATATTGTAATTGCAAATCAAAGCAAGACCAAGTCATTTTTGTAGTATCTTTTCAACTCCCAACCATTTCTCTGAATTTGCCCACAACCTATTGGTAAAGCTGTAGGATGAATTCGGAAATGGTGGGTATCAATTGCGAGAGGTAATGGCAGTTCAGAAAAAATGTTGTCTGTGTGAATTCCAATTATAGAATTCCTACCCCAGGTATACTCGGTGGCTCTGTCATTCATCTTACTTTGTGCTGCCCACAAGTCCATTGCCTAGAGGAATAAAAATAAAGGAATGCAGTGTCTTTGGTTAAGGCCTCTGAGGCAATTTTTTTATTGAATCAAACTAAGAATATCTTTCCCATTTAATGCGTAATAAAAGCCACGGGTAATGTATGTCCCGATTGCTATATAAATATAGTGTATGCTATTTTCAAGGGAACAATTATTTAACCCATGATGAGAATATATATACAAAAACTATGTCAGCCAGCGAACTTTATCCACTCCATGGAGTGCAGGCTATAATATGCATCTAATTTGATATGCAGCCAATTAGCTTTGCTCAGAGTAGTCCTACCTCCTTATTGTTTTGTTGGCAATCCAGGGACCCAACGCCATCATTCACCAGAGGACAATCTTAACACTGAGAATGCCACTTGGACAGCCAACGACAGAATTAACCTAAGTCTCCACATGTTCTCTCAACTAGCCAAATTTCAGTGTAAGTGGTTCATTCTCTTCATGACATCAGTTGCACTAAAAAGTTTGATACTTGAAATTAATTATCAGCTCATAGTACATGAACTTATCCAATCACTTCCCATTGAGAAACATAGTATAAGGGCACATGGGTGGCTCAAGCAGTAAAGCATCTGCCTTTGACTCAGGTCATGGTCTCAGGGTCCTGGGATCGAGTCCTATATCAGGCTCCCTGCTCATCAGGGAGCCTACTTCTCCCTTTGCCCCTCCTCCTGCTTGTGCTCTGTCTCTCTCTCTCTCTATCTCTCTCTCTCTCTCTCTGTGTGTCTTTTAAAAAAGAGAAGAAACATAGTAGAGAAATCTTAAGGGAGTGAGAAAATACTCATCAGATATTCAATAAATAATTGCTAACAAAAACTCTATTCCAGGCATTGTTTGAGGTGCTTGAACAAAATATAATGATGAAAAATATTAAGTCCACACCAAGCAGCCCTGCAATAGTGGTATAGAGTGGCTAGAAAAAACTTACTTAGAGGTTTCTGGGTACAACAGGGAATGATCTATAAAATTAATCATCCGGTTTCCATATAGTAACTGTTGTCATCAGGCTTCCTAGAATCTGCTTATAAAAGTTTCCAAAATTCAAATAATAATAATAAAACTTCCAGGTTTTCACTAGCAGCTGAAATGAACTCACTATTCCAAGAAGAAATGCATCAGTTCTATTCCCTTTCATGCAAATAAGAATAACTGTAATAAGATTTGTTGCAAATTCATAATCTCTCCTTTTATGGTTACTCTTTTGAAACGTTTACTTGGTTTAAGTCTAGACAGAACCAAAATCTCCAGTTTTTCAGTAAATTAACCATTGGAATGTCTGGAAGAAACAGACAGATCACATCCCTTTTATAGGTCATGTCAGGATTGTGCCCAATAATGCCAGTATTAAGTAATGAATTTGGCAGTTTCGGTATTTTCAAGGTATGAGTGCTGTCCTATGTGTGCGGTGTTTAGATTTATTTCCTCAAGCTATCTCTAGAACAACATATATGTTTGAATATAGTGCTTAAACAATAAAAGCAAACAGTGATACTTAAAAGTGTACTTGCGCATGTTTCTGTATAATTTCATCCTTCCAATAATTGAAAAAATATATATTTTTAAGATTTGATTTATTTATTCATGAGAGACACAGAGACACAGGCAGAGGGAGAAGCAGGCTCCACGCAGGGAGGCTGAGGTGGAACTTGATCCCAGGACCCCGGGATCATGCCCTGAGCCAGAGGCAAAAACACTCAACCGCTAAGCCGCCATCCAGGTGTCCTGAAAATATTATTAAAAACTTTTAATTTGTACTGTGGAATGCTTCAAAAAATCTTAAAAAGTTGTTCCAGGTGGTTTCAACAATGATAAATTCACAGCCAATATTGTTTCATTGTGTCTCTAACTAAACTACTCTTACTACTCCCTGGATTTTTTTGAAACAAATGTAACTCACGTCATCCCATATCAGTATGTGTCTTAAAGATAACACTTTTTCATCATAAACACAATACTGTTATCCCACCTGAAATAAAATCATCAATTTCTTGGGATGCCTGGGTGACTCAGCGGTTGAGTGCTTGCCTTTGGCCCAGGGTGTGATCCTGGAGACCCTGCATGGAGCCTGCTTCTCCCTCTGCCTGTGTCTCTGCCTCTCTCTCTCTCTCTTTCTCTCTCTCTGTGTGTGTGTCTCTCATGAATAAATAAATAAAATCTTTAAAAAATAATTAATTTTTTCACTTTGTCAAATACCAGATTATGTTCAAATTTCTCTGAATGCCCCCATTTTTCTGTTTGTTTTATCAAGATGTAAATATAGTCTGTAACTCTGAACTAATAGTTGTGTCTCCCCAACTCTTCTCATCTACATAGCTCCCTCCCTTTATTTTACTTTTCCTTGTAATTTTTTGTGGTTGTTGTTAAAGAACCAGGTAATTTTCCCTAGGAGGTTTTCCATAGTCTGAATTTTCAGAGAATATCAACCACAGGAATACTTCTCTAAGACTGTATTTCCCGTGTATTTATTGTTATATCCAAAGATGTGATCAAGTTTTTTATGGGAAAAATCCGTAGGTATTTTGTATGCTTCCCTGAACATCCGTGTAAATTTTGTCTTTTTCTAAGGTTAAGTGCTATCGATATCATTGCCAAGATGCTCTACATCATGAGGGCTGGATAGTATTAATATCACAATTCTGCTGCATCTTCTTTATCAGCTGGGATACCTTTATCGAGGCATACTTCACTTATCAGTTATATGGTTAAACAGAGGCATAGTTTCCACACACACAAAAAGCAAAATAAATGGTTCTTTATTGTTTTCTTCCAGTTTTAAACAGTGACCTGGAGATGAATACCTTTGAGGATCTAATGTACAGCATGGTGATGAGGGTTCCTCATTCTGTATCGTATACTGGGCATTTGCTGAGAGGAGAGCTGACGTGTTCTCACACACAAGACAAGGATAAGTATGTAAGGTGATGGGAGTGTCAACTTCAATGTGGTCATCATTTCACTATATATACAGATCAAATCATCACATTGTACATTTGAAATACAATTTTATTTGTCAATTAGACATCAATAAAGCTGAAAGATATAAAATAAAGTCATGAATTGATTGTCTAGTATGATCGAAGCTAGTTATGTATCATTTTAAACTCCTGCCCTTAATCATATCTGATGAGTTCAATCCATTGCAATTATTCTTATTGATGATTGAATTATCTGCTTGGTGACAGGAGATATTTTCCACAAATTTGCCTCTGAATAGTCTTGCTGTGACCCTAGCAGAAGTCTTTGATAACTTTCTTACTACTTGATATGACAATGTGTTCTGGGATTATCTCATAAACTTCTTAATATCCTGAACCAGAATTGAAAGAAACCATTTCTCCAGGAAGCACTATTCCTTTTACTGGACAATGTTTTATAGATACTATAACAGGTGGCTAAGGGTTCCTGTGGTTGGTGGTTATTTTTCCTAGTTTTTTTTTTCCAGTGAACAGACATGAATAAATATTAATTTTAATTAGTAAAATATAAAGTTCAGGCAAACAAAAATATAAGATTTTTACTATAATTTTTGGTTTTATGTATATCATCATCTTCTTTCATTTAAAATCTACCCTCCACATCAACCTAAATATTTGTTTTACTGCACAACAGACACACATACACACATAGAGTGTAATATCTATCTACCTATCTATATGTATCAAATGTATACACAACACTCAGAATAGCAATAACAGCACTTAAAGTAACACTATCATTGCTAAAACAATTTGTTTTACTTTTGGCTTCTTACATCATGGAATACTCCACCAGGCATATCAGGAAAAGTATTGGAGTTAGAATCATTTCAAGTTACCACTTCCTGTGTGTGTTAAAGCTCCAATTTGATACACGGGCTCATTCATTCCATTTGGCCTTCAATGTTAGGTGTGTCTTTATTTAAATTTGTCTTGTAATTATTAAAATAGTAACAGGTTTCTAAAGTCAAGACTAGAAAAAAAGATGTCTTCAGAAAAAGGAGCTACTCTCCCTTCCAGCGTGTTCCATTCTTATGACCCATAGTAACCACTTTTAGATTGTTTTCTTCCATTTTGAAACATGCAAATCTATTCATGCACACACACAAGAACAGTTATCCCTTTAGGCAGCGTGCTATGCATACGGCTCCCCACCTCCCCTTCTACAGTTAATCATGGGTGTTGGAGGCCACTCTTACTCTGAATAGTCCTCATTTCTGCTTGGTGCTTCAATATATGCATGCACCACAGTTGATTTAACTGGTTCTTGGAGGATGACCATTTGGGTTGTTTCCAGAGTTAAAATGTTGCTATAACGCACAGCTTTGTCTATGTATCTTTCTGTAATGCTGTCAAGTGACAGGGGTTCCTCAGGGTGGAATCTCTGGATCAAAGGGTAACTGTGACATACTGTTAGAAATTGCCAGGTCGGGATCCCTGGGTGGCGCAGCGGTTTGGCGCCTGCCTTTGGTCCAGGGCGCGATCCTGGAGACCCGGGATCGAATCCCACGTCAGGCTCCCGGTGCATGGAGCCTGCTTCTCCCTCTACCTGTGTCTCAGCCTCTCTCCTCTCTCTGTGTGACTATCATAAATAAATAAAAATTAAAAAAAAAAAAAAAGAAATTGCCAGGTCATCCACAGAAATGTGCCTTTTATATTCTTACCAGAAATTTTAAAATATACTCACTTTCTGTTATTGATATGGAAACATGCTCAAATTCAAAATTAATAATTCGGAAATTCAAAATATAATAAAATATAAATAAAGTTATATATAACTATATCATATATAAATATATAATAATATATGTGTAAATAAATTCAAAAATAAAAAATAAAATAAATAAAAAATAAAAAATAAAAAATAAAATAAATTAAAAAATATAAGTGAGTTTTCCAAATTCAGTCTTTTCCTAGTCTTCTTATGGTCTGCCACAGAAGTGTCCATTTGGAGATATATATAATTTAAAATTCTAGCTCACGTAATGGAAGCTACAAGATAAGACCAGATGTATCTTAGACTCACTTAGCCTCACAAAGGAGTAGATGCAGCCAGTCCTCTGTGCACTCATTGAATGATGTTAACAAAAAAGTGACATGATTGGGTTCATATTTAAAGAAATAGTTCTAAAAATACCTCACATGCTTAGGGTTGCATTGTACAGAAAGAATTAGTTTGGTACAGAGAAGATGTGGTTCTTAATAGAGGTGAGAGGACTCGGGGCGCCCTGGCGTCTCCGTCGGTAGAGCATCTGCCTTCAGCTCAAGTCATGATCTCAGGGTCGTGGGATCGAGTCCCACGTCCAGCTCTCTGCTCAGTGCGGAGTCTGTTTCTCCCTCTGCTCCTGCTCATGCTCTCTCTCATTCTCTTTTCAAATAAATAAATCAAATCTTAGAAAAAGAAGGAGAAGCAAGAGGACTCATAGGTAGCAGAACTGACGGTTATGAACTGAATTGTCCCCTTTCCCCCCCACTGCCCAGATTCATATGCTGAAGTCCGAACCTTCAATGTGACTACATGTGGAGATAGGGATGCAATTGAGATTAAATGACTTCTGGGGCGCATGGTGGCTCAGTCAGTTAAGCATCCAACTCCTGAGTTCAGCTCAGGTCATGATCCCAGGGTCCAGAGATGTGCCAGTGTGGAGTCTGCTTCAGATTCTCTCTCCCTCTCTGGCCGTCCCCCTCCCCCATCAACAAAAGGAGATTAAAGGACTTCTGAGGGTGGGATCCTAATCTGATAGGATTGGTGACCTTCTAAGAAGAAGAAGAGAGAGAAGCAAACAGGATCTTCCCCTGATGCATTAAATTGGGCCCTCCATCCCTGCTCCTCCCCCCTCCATCCTTGCCCCTCCCCCCTCCATCCCTTCCCCTATTGCCCCCTACCCTCTCTGCCTCCCCCTCTCCCTCTTCCTCCCATCTTTCTCTTCCTCACTCCTTCTCTTCTTCTCTCTCTCTGTCTCTCTCTCAGTGTGTGCACTAAGGAGGCCACATGAGAACACAAAAGGAAGGTAGCCACCTCTCTTGAACCAAGGAGAGAGTTCTCACCAAGAACCAGATTTGCTGCATCTTAATCTTGGACTTCCCAGCTCCCAGAAATTAAAGATATAAATGTCTATTGTTTAAGACACCCAGTCTGTTTTTTGTTTAAACAGCTCAGGCTGATGAATGCAGTGACTGAATTACTGGATTCCATAGTCCCAATGCTCCTCTGTTCTGGGAGACACAGTGTATTCACCAGAGGAAGAGGGTGTGTGGTCCTCTCGATGCCTGCTTCCCACTCAGAGTGTAGAAGAGCCTGGAGTTTCAGGGACCCCTCAACTATCTGTCAGTTATCCTGCTGCCTCTGGGTTTCCAGATTATTGGGGTCTATCAATTCATTCAAAAGTACTTACTAGACATTTCCTACTTTCCAGAGACTATATTGCTTTTGTTAGTAAGACAAAGGCAGTCTATTCCCTTTTAGAGATTGAGAAAACTTCGTTGCTGCTCCTGGCTCACTTAAGTGTATATAATTTTAGTGCTTCCAATTTTTTCAGATATTTTGTCAATTCCATTGGAGAATGAGTATAGAAAGGAGGTAAAATATTGTAGTATCTTCTTCTACTTAGATCAAGAACGGAAGGGACTCCACACTACTGCAGCATCCCAAACTCCTCTAACTTCTAAGTATAGGAAAAGTCCATGAAATCCCATTTATTTCCTTCATGAAACTAGGGCCTGGGGATAGATTTATGACTAAGAAAGAAAACACTAATTTAAATGTGATTTTTTTATTATTAGGAAATTTGTATTTGAATGGCAATTTTCAAATTGACTGCAGACATTTGCTAGTAAGAGGGCAGTAAGTTACTTTTGCCTGGATCATCTGTTAATTGGGCTTTAAAAACCTTGGATTCTCAGTCAATACAAATTCTCATTTGCATTTTTTTTATAATAAATTTATTTTTTTATTGGTGTTCAATTTGCCAACATACAGAATAACACCCAGTGCTCATCCCGTCAAGTGCCTCCCTCAGTGCCTGTCACCCATTCACCCCCATCCCCTGCCCTCCTCCCCTTCCACCACCCCTAGTTCATTTCCCAGATTAGGAGTCTTTATGTTCTGTCTCCCTTTCTGATATTTCATTTGCATTTGGATGAGGAGTCAATGTGCATACTGGGTTCTTTCCTTGAAAAGGTTGAAACCAAAAAAAAAAAAAAAAAAAAAAAGGTTGAAACCAACATGTCCCATTGTAACTGCGAACAAGAAAGGGCCTTCCATGAGATTTGTTCCTTGAAGGACAATCATAGACTGTTATGCTTTTAACAATGTAATATCTGCTTTTATCACCTAATGAAGAGGTAGAAGTACTATATTTACAGCTCTTTCTAAATGAAAAAAAAAAACATTGTCAGTTCACCTTATGTTTCCCTTTCTGTTTCCAGTGTGTTTCTACTCAACCAATGAAAACAGAAAGTTTAAAAGAGAGGAGATTAATCAGCATGAGAGACATGGATATACCAGCCCTGCCATATGGGAACAGTCATTGTGATGCTGTGATAACACTGCTCCATCAGGGGCCACAAGCTCATGTGAGACAGAGATGCCACTGTCCATCCAGAGGCTGGTGTCCCCAAGGCCGGGCGCTGGGCTGCACACAGGTGCTCATCAAGCATCCCAACTACAAAACAAGAACACAGGGAGGAGCCCTAGCACTTCACATGACTTCACATGTGCCCTTTCTCCTTTTACCTTCAAGACGGTTTGAGATTGAAACTCAAGCAATGTAGAATCATAAAAAAGAAAGTTGATGTATTTCATTACAAACCGGTAGCTCTGACTTTTTTAAAACCTCAAACCTTACTCCTGGAAAGGAAAGGAAGTACTCTGGGACATATTGGACTTAGCTTTGCCCTCTGACACAGCCACGATCCTGACTGAATTCTTCCAAACAGGGAAGCCCGCATGGGTCTCTATTCTTCCCACCCAGCTCTTCTCAGGGAACACCTCATCTTGGTCCTGGTAGCCAGCCATCCTCAGGATCCTCAGGGTTAAATGTAAGGATTCTTGAGATGGACCATCTGAGCTTGACTCTCGGACCCACTACCTCCTACTTGACCTGGGGCGAGTGGCTTCACTGCTCAGTACCTCAGTCTCCCCATCTGGAAATCTGGAACAATAAAAGGCAGCTAGGACAATATCAGATCAAATATTACAGTTTCCTGTAGCTGTACTTCTTGACATGTTGCTTAGAAAGAGGCTCAGTTAAATTCTGGCCTTTACTTTATCCAGAGTGTATCAGATATAAACGAGTAATCAAGTCAGTGGCATTTGAGATATATCTCCACTATACAAAGATATCTCTTCTTAGTCAAGGGAAAAGCCCCTTGGAGAAACATCTTGGGTCTGGAGTCAAACAGTTCTGAGTTATAGTCATGGTGCTACCATCACCAGCAAGGGAACCCTGTGCAAATCTATTCGCCTCTATAAGCATCAATTTCCTCAGGAAGAGAAAAGAAAAGAAGGCTAATTCTCATAATTCTTATCTCACATAGAGTTTTTGTGGGTTTTCTTATGAAAAGAACTATGTCACATGGAGGAGCTTACTAAATTTCTAGCATGTGAAGGTTAATCCATTTCTACCTGTTTTTATATCACAGACATGTTGTATATTTGAGTCTAGGGCACACGTTAATATCCTCTCCAATTATGAGATGACACAAAACATGGACAGAGGGCAAGAAGATATTTGAAATGAAAAAGCAAAGAGACTGCACCATTGCTGTGTCCTCACTCTGCTGCATCTCAGCTTAGAGGAGCTCAGAGCCCTGTCGTCTGTGGACAAGTAATCCCTGGACAGTCAAGAGGTCCAGAATTGTCCCTCAGTCTGCAAGGGCCTTTGACTGAGGACAGCTAACGGTCATCACCAGGTCATCACCCACACCAATATGAACCTCAATGCCATATTTGTCGGTGCTGTGGGGTCCCTTCTGTGGCCATGCTTGCAGGCTCAGGGATTGCCATCTGGAGTCCAGTAATCTAACCTGGTCAGTCAGAAACAAGCCTGCACGAAGAATATTAGAAACCAAACTCTGGCAGCGCCACCCTGGCCAGCTTTTGCATTTATTACTGAGCTGGGAGTTGTTGAAGGAGTCATCTGACATGCACAGTGCTGCAGGTACCAAAGATACTATGCTGAGGGAGGTGGACAGGAATACTATTCCATGGAATCTCACTGAGGCAGGGAAGAGGAATCCACATCTGAGTAGAACCTGAGACATACAGAGGGATGATGCCGTATATTGTGAGGCTACCTGAAGGATAGTAAATACCTGACATGCTAGAAGATATTGAGACAGGAAGAAAACAGTGGAGATGAGGTCACCAAGGCAGCTACAGGACAGTCCATGTAAGGTCTTGTAGGTCTGGGCAAAGAGGTTAAACTGTGTACTCCATATGAAAAGAAGCCATTAAGATGTTTTAAGAAAATGATGTGCTCGAATGTGCATTTTTAAAAAGATAACTTGAGTTGTGTGTAGAAAAGGATGTTAACAATAAGTATGAAAGCAGCACGAATAGTCAGAGGCTACCTCAGTGACAATGGCCAGGCAAGGTTGGTAAAGAGAGGGATCCCACAGATGTTGTAACTAAACCTTCCTAATGGCTTGGATTTAGGGAGTGAGGAAAGAGAAGTGGAGTCCAAATCCTATATGACCATGAGCAAATGGATGAATTGAGTACAGAGATTGCAGATGGGGAAATCTAGAAGTGGGGAAGATTTTTCTTTGAGGAGTAATACCAAGAGTTACCTTTTAACATGTTGAGACAGTAATTAGATTTCTAAGAAGAGGGTTAGATAGAAACCTAGAGAGTACTTATTTGGCTAGAAATAAATTTGGAAACTATTAGTACTCAGTATATAAAATCATGAAGCTAAATGAGATCACTCTAGGTAAGGACATGTAGGTTCTGAGAATCTCAAATATTTCAATGTTAGAATAAGGACACAGCAAATTAGAACAATATAGACTGACTCATGGAATGAGAAAGAAACGGGGAATGTGGTAATCCTGAAGCAATGTGAAGAAAATATTTCAGGGAGAAGATCAAATGATAAGACAGGTCAAGTAAGATGAGAACTCAGAAGTGTTAAGACAACAGAAAATTGCCCATTTTTATAAAAATAGTTTTGGTGGAGTGATAAAGATAAAAACTTGGTTAGTATGCAAAGTGAGCTATAAGAAACTGGAAATATACACAAATATTCTTGTTTAAAGATTTTAAAGTTTATTTTAGAGAGGGAGAGAGCAGAGCTAAGTGGGTACAAGTGGTGGGGAGCAGAGGGAGAAGCAGACCCCCCTCTGATCAGAGAGCCTGACATGGGATTCGATCCCAGGACTCCAGGATCGTGACCTGAACCAAAGACAGATGCTCAACCCACTGAGCCACCCAGTTGTCCCTATACACAAATATTTCAAGAAATGTTCTTCTAAAGGGAAACTGAGACACACATCAGCCTGGACAGTGGTGTGAGTCAAAGGAAAGAGGTTTAAGATGAATGATAATAAAAAGTTTGTATTTTGATGGGAATGATGCAGGGAAGAGGGGAAATATAAATTGAGAGAGGAGACAGTGACAAACGGAGCACTCTTGAGTAGGTATGCTTTGTTTCAGCCATCCTGCAGGTAGTTGCCAGGAGGCTAGAGAAATCCTCATGATTGCTTGTGTTTGTTTGTGAAATAAAAATTTGTCCCTGGCAAGAAGTGGAGGAAAAGGTGGTTTGAGGAATTAGGCTGAGATGTGAAACAGTTGTCTCCAAGTATGAAAAGGGACATTACCAGGGAAGAGTATTAGCTGGTTGGGTAGCACTGAGGATCTCCTGATTGTTGGGATGTTAAATCAAAGGTAAGGGTGTATTATATCTTTTTAGCTTCCACTTACTTCCACATAAGTGAAAATGCGGAATAGTAAGAAATTTGGATATAACTGCAATCCTGGAATTAAAATTTGAGTATTATTAAGAGAGAAAGAATCCAGGTAGTTATGGGTGTATGCATTAGAGTAATTAATGTGACGGGTCTCAAATTGAAGAGAGTGAAGAGGAAGAAAGAACTGGCCAGGGCATAAAATAAAAGCCGTTGAGTCAATAGGTACTAGATCTTGGCAAGATCGTATGTGTTAGTGTTCACACTAGAATATATGAGCTGGAGAAATAGGAGATGGTGTTGGAAATGGAGATTTCAGAGGCAGATATTGAAAATGACTGTGGGAATGGGAGAATGAGGTGGAGTTGAACAAAACTTTTATTGAACAATGAGGAAGAGTCCAAAGACCAAACACAACTTATGTGGACGTCAAAGTCTCTTTACAGATGAATAGAATAGAATAGAAAGAAGAATAGAATAGAATAGAATAGAATAGAATAGAATAGATCATAGAATAGTGGAAAAGAAGACACCAAGCAAGAAGTTAAAATTTCCAGTGAAGAAGGAGGTGTTTGCAAGAATGTTAGTGACCAATCTTGACCCGCATGAGGCAAAAGTTTCTAAGGGATGGAGTTTCGTTAATGAAGGAAAAAAAATCAGGAAGCGGTGATTATTAGCATGAAGAATAACTGCTCCACCTTTGGGACTTGTCAGAAGAAAAAAAAAGACAGACCCCACTTGAAAGAGATGACCTAGACCAAAATGATTCAATATGCGAGGCAGAAGTTAAAAGTATAGAGCTTTTTGTTATTGAGTTTGGAGTTTCAGGGATCCATCAAAGTCTTTAGAATATCAGGAAGGAACAGGAAATTGAGGTAGTCTAGGGACCTCAATGTATCTTTTTAAAAAGTAATACTGAGTAAATTTTTATCCCTAAGTGAACTGTTATATATTTCTAAAATCATAATTAATGAAAAGTAAGTGGCCTCATGGAAATGTCCTTTTGATACAGTATTACAGTGGATAAAGCAGTGAACAGAATTGCACGGGTGTTCAATGTGGGAATACTCTCCCGTGTGTGGAAAATCCCTCAGAGAGAACACGCAACATTGTCTATGTTCATGACTATGAAAATAGTCATGCTGAGGTGTGAAGGTATTGAACTCTTCTTCCGTTTTTATCCAGCAAAATTTAAGGTCAACATTCTATCTTTGAATAATTGCCCCTACCCTGTTAAATATCTTCAATGGAAACAACTAGAGTTTCTTAAGGACTATATACTCAAATAGTAACCCTCGCTTTCTATAACACAGACGTAAAATGATGGAAATTGACATTTCTCACTGTTGCAATTATAAAAACTTAACCATAGGTTAAGTTGACTCTTCAAAGTGACTAGTGAACTCTTACTACTAACAGAATAGAAATAGGAATGAAGTGAGACAATGTCTTCAAACTGTAAGAAATTATGTCTAACATGAAAAGATGCTCAACATCACCTGTCATCAGGGAAATACAAATCAAAACCACAATGAGATACCACCTCACACCAGTGAGAATGGGGAAAGTTAACATAGTCAGGAAACAACAGCTGTTGGTGAGGATGAAGAAAGAGGAACCCTCTTATACTGTTGCTGGGAATGCAAACTGGTGCAGTACTCTGGAAAACAGTGTGGAGGTTCCTCAAGAAGTTAAAAATAGAGTCACCCTATGACCCAACTGCACTACTGGGTATTTATCCAAAGGATACAAACACAGGGATTAGAAGGGACACCTGCACCCCAATGTTCACAGCAGCAATGTCCACAATAGCCAAACTGTGGAAGGAGCTGACAAATTGACAAATGATTGGATAAAGAAGATGTGATCTATCTATACAATGGGATATGACTCAGCCATCAGAAAGGATGAATACCCACCATTTACATTGACATAGATGGAACTGGAGGGTATTATGCTGAGTGAAGTAAGTCAATCAGAGAAAGACAATTATCGTATGGTTTCACTCATATGTGGGATTTAAGACACAAAACAGAGAATCATGGGGAAAAGAAAAAATAAGACAAAATCATAGAAGGAGACAAACCATAAGAGACTCTTAACTATAGGAAACAAACTGAGGGTTGCTGGAGGGGAGAGGGTTGGGGGGATGGGGTAACTGGGTAATAAGCATGAAGGAGGGCACTGGGTGTTGTATAAGAGTGATGAATCACTGAACTCTACCTCTGAAACTAATAATACACTATACGTGAATTAATTGGATTTAAATAAAATAAGATAAAAATGTTTCTAAAATTAAATCACCCACCTCTAGTTTTCTTTGCCACTTTTCCTAGCTAATGAACACAGACAGTTCTTACATTGTTTCCTCTCTAAAATTACATGGGTATCTGTACTCCCAACATCCCAGAAAGATAATACAAACAACAACCAACTAAAAAATTAAGTATCAGCTTAGAATCGTGAATCATCAGGTCGATAGCATCAGAAAAATTCCCTTGTTTGTAGATTTGTTTTATCCACTTGTAATAATTTAAATTTGCTTCAAAAAGTACAGAGATGTAAAACATGTGCTTAGAATAAAATATAGTTTTAACTAAAACCTTCTAAATGTTTCACTTCAGCATGCACTGCATTTTAAACTCCTTGTTTGGGACGCGTAGGTGGCTCAGCAGTTAAGCATCTGCCTTTGGCTCAGGTTGTGATCCCGGGGTCTTGGAATAGAATCCCCCATCAGGCTCCCTGCAGGGAGCCTCCTTCTCCCCGTACCTATGTCTCTGCCTTTCTCTCTATGTCTCTCATGAATAAATAAATTAAAACAAATTTAAATTCCTTGTTTGTTTGTATATGAGGAGTTTATACCTGAGCCAAAGTGAAATGACTCTGCAAGTGACGTTGGGGTCTAGGATTAGAGCTCCGTGAACAGTCCCTGAGACTTCATATCCTAGATACCAAGCTAATGAAGAAAAACCACAAGTTGCAAAACTTGTCATTTTGATGTATTTGTGACATCAAACTCATAAGTAATACTTGCCTAAGACATTTTCCTCTTATGGGCCATAATTATTAATTGGCTATCGTCCAAAGTAATAAACACTTTAAAATATTTCATTATTTGCGACATGCGGGATGGCACATATTCATGAAAAAGTCAATACACAGGAGCACCTGGGTGGCTCGGTCGGTGAAGAGTCTGCCTTCAGTTCAGGTCATGATCTCAAGGTCCTGGGATCGAGTCCTGCATCCAGCTCCCTGCTCAGCAGGGAGTCTGCTTCTCCCTCTCCTCCCCTGCTCACACTCCTCTCTCATAATTAAGTAAATAAATAAATAAATAAATAAATAAATAAATAAATAAATAAAATATTTAAAAACAATGCCAACACACTTTTGGGTACAGTGTGTGCAAGAAGGAAAGCCATGGTTTGTACTCTGAGTGGTAAAGTGAGATCACTGAAGTCTGTCCATATAGAGAACCAGGCTATGGATTAAGTGCAAACTGTGGGACATACTTTGCATTATCTTTATTCACATAAAGTAACCGGATATGAAATCATTTTTAACTATGCAAGTGGTTCCCAGATTTTTAATTTTAAGTTTTATTAAGGCTTTTAGTGATGTACAAAGAAGCTTGAACTTCATTTTATCCAGTGTTTGAATTCATTCCCTTTCTAACTTTATCTTCTAAGCACCCTCCCAAACCAAGAAGTGTTTGTTGGATTTTGTAGTCTATATTCAAGCACAGAGGGGCATAAAATACATTATATTGATACATCAGGTCTATTAAATATGTCTTTACAGACTCTACTGCGCTACCTCGAGACCTGCATTGGAGGTGGCATTACTTTCTGTGTTTGTTTCCAATTACTGTTGTAACAAATTATTTAAAACTCGGTGGTACAGCACAACAGATTGATTATTTTATAGTTCTGGAAGTCAGAGTCTAAAATCAACATTCTGGAAGGAACACCCATCTCCCTGTGTTTTCTAGTTTCTAGAGACCAGTTGCATTTCTGGGCCTCTGCTCCCACCCTACATCTTCGAGCCAGCCCTTGTACCTTCCCCATTCCATTGCTGAACTCTGCTTCAATCCTGGAATCTCCGCATGATTTTCCCTTCTCTCTTGTGATTACACCAAACCCACTTAGATAATCTAATCTTAAAAAAAAAAAAAAAAGATAATCTAATCTCTCTCAAGATCCCTAATCACACTGCCATATAAGATAACATATTCACAGATTCTGGGAAT
Source organism: Canis aureus (assembly GCF_053574225.1). Lineage (NCBI taxonomy): Eukaryota > Metazoa > Chordata > Mammalia > Carnivora > Canidae > Canis > Canis aureus. The sequence continues at coordinate 146,150 of NW_027554427.1, forward strand.
TACATAGCAGAGACCATTAAGGCCATTATTTAGCCACCGTGGGAACATAAAGATAGGGTACCATTTGCCGAAAGCAGTACCTATGTTAACAGCTGTCTTGACCTGGGTTCATTGCTGTAGTTTTCAAATAAGCAAAAATTATTTTTTCCTAGGATAGTCAGGCCATCTTTTTGACTCTCATACTTGTCGTGAATTACTTGTGTTTATCAACTATTTTAGGCACTGTGACTTTTCCCCATACAGAAAAATCAATGCTATAATATAGTAAGTAGTAAATGGTTAAGAAATATTTTTAAATGAGCTGATACTTTATCTTGAAACTCCCAGAAAAGACAGATACAATAACAACCTCAACCAGTATAAATCTCCTTGGAAAATAGCTGTTGTTAACATGTACAATTCAAATTTGGGCATTTTATTTCTGCTAACAATTGATAGCTATATTTTTACCTAATACATGATACTTGAGCCTACCATCACTTTTTCCTCGAATTTAGGCCATTAACGATTTTTTCCTAAATTTTCTGGTAAAAAAAGTTATTTATTTTGAAGATAAAATTATTGTTTTAAATGCTTTATTGAGCTCACAGGTCTAATTAATTGAATCTTCAGCTTTGGTATTTAAAATTAGGTCAGAGAAAATGTCTTCAGTTATAGGTTTTATTATTAAAGATTTATGAAATACTTTAATAATTAAGCCCAAAATTCTCATTATATGGAAAGGTTTTCTGGCCAGGCTGTGCTTAACCTCCTACAAAGTTGAACAACAGAACATTCCATGATGAGCTGAGATGGTAAGAGGTGACGAGGGACCTAAATACAGGAGATGTCAGATTCTCTTTATAATTTACCATCTCCCCAGAGAGACGTTTGCAAATTCCATGTCTTCTAAAATATGACAGTAACACTTTGGGCAAATGTCATTCTTCCTCATAAGTAGTAGATGCTATAAAAATTTCAGCAAGCGATGGCCTATAAGACAAACCCGGTGCATCTCCTGTATGTAAGACCCATGAGTTAAGAAGAGTTTTTACATTTTAGTCTATAATCAATCAACATACAATCAACATACATAGAATCAACTCACATATACCAGGTAAAGGTACTGGTATCACCAATTTTAGTACTTTAAAAAAATTCTAGAAGACAAATTTAAAGCCCTTATTACAGGAGTTGGAACCAATGGAAACTGGATTGAATTTTAAATCAGTAATTATTTAGAAATATGTTAGTTGCTTAACATTTAAGAGCCAAAATCTCTCTTCTTAAGTAATTTTTATGGGAACGGGATGAGTACTAAAGATGATTGTTCACTGCTCAACCATTAAATCTTCCTGTAAAATAATAATAACAGCTGAGCTACATCCCGGAAACTGGATAAATCAGGTACTTCCATCCTCATGCAATAGTTAAAAGACAAACAAACAAGGATTTTCTTCTCTTTTCTTTTTTACTGCATAATTCATTTGCAGTAAAAGAGAATACTCTCATTTTTGTATGGTAAAAAGAAAGATTTTAACTGAGGTAATTCCTTCATAGACCTCAGATATATTTTAAGAAGTAGTTGTGGTCCTAATAGATGAAAATTATACATTATACATAGATACATTATATAGAATAATCTGTTCATTGTAATATATAATTATCTACTAACAGATAGAGATACAGACATACACACAGATATAGACATATACCTACAGATATACAAAAGATATACATATAGAAATACAATTTATATAGATACAAGTTGGTACAGTATAAAGATACACACTAAAGCAGCCAAAGGCACACAGATTAAACCAGCGCTAATGGAAAATATATTTTCTCTATAGAAATGTTAAAATCAAAGCTCTGGCAAGGCTGAATTAGATTGTTATTACTAAATAAATGGCTTTCAAACTTTGGTAGACATCTAGAAATGTCTGTAGAAATTATAAATAAAAAGTGGTATCACTATCTTAACAGATTCTGAAGTAGTAGACTTGGGTAGGTTCTGGTCATCCCTATTTCTTCTATTTTCATAATGATTCTGAAGTGATCCAAAGTTTAAGAAGCCTTGAATTAGAAACAATGCTATATTTGGTATTTAGATCTGTCACTGTCTCTCCATAACAACTGGAACAGAAACTCTGAGTTTGGGGTCCAGGAATCCACAGTTTTTAAAGATTTTATTTATTTACTTTTAGAGAGAGAAAAAGAGAGTCCTGAGATGGAGCCCTGTGTTGGCTCTGCACATGGCTCCCAGTCTGCTTGAGATTGTCTCTCTTTCTCTGTGTGTGTCTCAAAATAAATAAATAATCTTTAAAAACAAAAACTATACCAGATACCAGGAAATTAGGGAATTCTCACAGAAACACAATCAGAGCAGTAGACCTGAAAAAGCTTAAGTAATAAGGATAATCCTGTGGCTAAAGCAAATAAAATGATTACATAAAACATGAGTTATCAACAATCACCCTGATCAAAAGAATTACACTGAGAAGTAATTTCCATGTGGCAGAGCCCAGAAGAAAACTGAAGGACAGAAGCTGAAGCCCAAATCCAGTCAACTCCCAAGATGGGGAGCCCAACATAGGACTTGATCCCTGTACCTGGGATCACACCCTGAACCAAAGACAGACGCTCCACTGCTGAGCCCCCAGGCATTCCAAAAATGTGTATTTCTTGAACATGGGATGCCATGTAACGTCACATCGAAGAACCTGCTTTACATAGCAACAAAGATTCAATAATGGGTGAGCCCCCAAATACAGAATTGGTTAGTCACACTGCTCAGACCCTGTCAATCTTATGGAACAGAGTGTTATAGGCACAGCCTTCTTCCAGGATGCAATTTGCTCTAGTTCAGAGTTGTATACGGTGAGAATGAACGGGTGTGGGAGGAAAGAGGTTGGGGCAAGAGTGGCCTTACTCATTGTCATGTGCAACATCCCTGTTGGAGAACATGTTTCCCATCCTCACAAGTCTGGGCCCTGTAGCTTCAGAGGTCTGGTTTACTAAATCAGAATGCACAGCAAGAGTTTCTTTAAACTTAAGAAATGTGTGCTTCCTGGGCTCTTGGGACTCTGTGACAACCTAACAGGTAAGGAGCTGTCACCTTAGTATATTTCCTAGACAGTGGTCATCAGGATTGGGGGCAGGAAGAAATATGTTGACACACAAGTGACCCACTTGGGACCCTTGGGACCCCTTGACCAGCTATGCTGGTAAAAGCAGAGTCATAGCTTGAGAAGAGAATGGTGACTAGGAGCTCAGGCCTCTCAAGAAGAAGAGGTCTGGGTGACACTACCACGTACGTCCCTGAGACCAGCAGAGATACTGAGAGTGAGAGCACTTCTGAATTGACAGAGGAGGAGGAAGACAAGCATCAGCTGTGAGCCCTAGTCTATATTCACCAGGGAGAGCTATCATTCATCCAACTATCATCCCTCTCCTAAGTGTTTCTGTGAATAAAGTCTCCCTGGAATATTAGAGGAACTATTCTCTAGATTTATGTCAGAAAATGTACCCTGGAAACACAAGGGGCTCATGATAACATCTGCAGTGCTACCTGCCCGGATTCCACCCTGGGGTGAACAACTTACCACCCCGCCATTGTTGGGTTGTTGGGGGTGCACCAGCAGTCAGTCTTCAGTTATAGATGTGCTTCAGAACTGCCTCATTTAAAATCAGCTACCCAGCCCAACGACATGTTCCCAGGTTTCTGCTCCTCAACCTTCAATATATCGGTATATTATGTGGTGGGTTTTTTCAAATTTTAAATGAAAAATATATATGCCTGCTGAGATCCTAAGGCATTAATTTTATGAGAAGCCCATGGAATCATCTGACCAGATTGCCATTTTTCCCTCTCTACAGTCATGCCATTATTGTGTGGCAACCAGAGCATCCACATTCAATATTGTCCCTTTTCAGGCTGTAACTCATTGGTCAGAAGAGAGTGTCTTCCCTAACTGGACCAATCAATCCCCGAGGATGGTCCCTCTGTCTTCCTTGTGACTGGCGCTATAAAATATGAACCTTGGGATCTCTCTCAAAACTTGTGATCTATTGGTTTATCAATAATAATCTCTATATAAGAGTATGGAACCACAAATGTTGGAGAGGATGTGGAGAAAGGGGAACCCTCCTGCACTGTTGGTGGAAATGGGAACTGGTGCAGCCACTCTGGAAAACTGTGTGGAGGTTCCTCAAAGAGTTAAAAATAGATCTGCCCTGCCACTCAGCAATTGCACTGCTGGGGATTGACCCCAAAGATACAGATGCAATGAAACGCCGGGACACCCGCACCCCGATGTTTCTAGCAGCAATGTCCACAATCGCCAAACTGTGGAAGGAGCCTCGGTGTCCATCAAAAGATGAATGGATAAAGAAGCTGTGGTCTATGTATACAATGGAATATTCCTCAGCGGTTATAAATGACAAATACCCACCATTTGCTTCCATGTGGATGGAACTGGAGGGTATTATGCTGAGTGAAATAAGTCCATTGGAGAAGGACAAACATATGGTCTCATTCATTTGGGGAATATAAAAAATAGTGAAAGGGAATAAAGGAGAAAGGAGAAAAAATAAGTGGGAAATATCAGAAAGGGAGACAGAACATGAGAGACTCCTAACTCTGGGAAATGAACTAGGGGTGGTGGAAGGGGAGGTGGGGGGGTGGTGACTGGGTGACGGGCACTGAGGGGGGCACTTGATGGGATGAGCACTGGGTGTTATTCTATATGTTGGCAAATTGAACACCAATAAAAAATAAATTAAAAGAAAGAGTATGGGTTTGAACCAAATGAAAAATGTGTCATCATTCATTCATGCATTCACTTTGCTTTTCAATCTTTCTTTTTTTTTTAATTTTTATTTATTTATGATAGTCACAGAGAGAGAGAGAGAGAGAGAGAGGCAGAGACACAGGCAGAGGGAGAAGCAGGCTCCATGCACCGGGAGCCCGATGTGGGATTCGATCCCGGGTCTCCAGGATCGCGCCCCGGGCCAAAGGCAGGCGCCAAACCGCTGCGCCACCCAGGGATCCCATCAATCTTTCAATTACATGGATAATATTTTTCTACCCTGGAATAAATAATTCAGTTATAATCTTCATGCATATTAGTCATTAAATTATAAATGTATTATAAATATGTATATGTTAATATACATATTTGATACATGTAAAATAAATAAGTACATTACATTGCTTTATTATTAACTTATTTTAATCTAAGAGTACTAGAATTCTCAGTTTTTATTTGAAAAGTTCCTTTCAAGTCTAATGATTTCTTTGTGTGATTCATAACTTTTTACTAGTTTCCTAACATTTTATATCATTTGAGAAATAGTCACAATTTATACTTATTGACACACCATTAAATGTCATAAGAGAGTAAATGTTGACATGTTGATCCAATAGTCATATTAATGGATACTACTAAAGCTTAACCATTTACTGCAAAACTTTTAATAACTAATTTGTGTTCAGTTATCTATATATACAAATATATTTATTATACTTATTTATATTAGTTTTAAGTACTTATAGATTCTGCTGTTTACTTTTATCACAGTATAAAATTAAATATTTGTCTTTAATTTTCCTTAAATTGAGAGAGAACTATTCCTATTCATGCTAAAAAGTACTCATTTTTTCCATTAGACTCAAAAAATGGACATGCAAACACAAGAACAAAAGCAAATGATGTGCTCTCTATGCTAAACACATGAAGTTCTACAAGAAAGACGACTAAATCATGATTAAATGTTGTTTAAATCCTATAAAACACCACACAGTATCTGGCATAAATTTCTCAAAAAATATAGCTAACATACAATTTGAAGTCATCCAGTGGGAGGTGGGACTATTTGGATGCCTTATATCTCTTGAGCACTGCAGTGCAACTCCCAAGAGATCATGTTTTAAATTAAATATTACCTATGAATATACAGTGTGGCAGCACGGTGCCAGCAACGCAGCAGCCCTGACTGACCTCCACTTAGAGTTCTCCCATCACGGAGATCTAGGCTCTCAAGGGAATAGAATAAATCCAGAAGCTGTTTCCCAGTGGTTAAAGCAAACTGATAGAGCTTGGAAATCACGCTGTTTAAAATTGTATTGATACCAACTATGTAAAACACATGGTATGTGCTTGGTGAAAGCATACAATTGTGAAGCAAATATGAATTCCATTCTCAACAACAAATTTTTAATTGAATGAGAGATCAAAAAGTTTACATAAATGGTCACTAGATTTAATAAACGCTGTCCAAATCGGAAAAGAGTTGCACCTGCTGCACTGAGCAGAAAAATCAAGCACGGCAGGAGAGCAGTCTTGCCCACAGCTGGTTGGGGAGGGACCGCCACAGAGTCTGTAGGGATCATAAAGCCAAAGAGAGGAACTGATTTACATTTTAAAGCTTTATGGGAGTTTGCAATATTTTGTTTTTATTACTGACTTTATTCAAAAGCATACTAAAGATTGTTCCCCATCCCCAATTTGGAGCACTTTGTTAAAAACACAACCGTGAACTGTACGTAAGAGAGAAACACGTACTTATCTTCCAAGAGCAGAAGAAAGGATTCCAGTGGTGTGTTGTTTTAAGTGTATTTTCCCTGGCAAGTAACTGTAACCAAGGGAAGCAGTTATTGATCTGAAGAGGAGGGAGAGGGAGGGGGGTGGGTATTGAAATTGGAACAAGCTGGCCTATTCCAGCTTGTAGCTCTCTGGGGCAGCAGACCTCCTCTTGCTCCGCTTCGCTCTTGTCAAAATACAGTTCAATGCTGCCTCCTAGCTTTTGGAAATGCTTTCACCTCTCCTGCACTTGCTTCCCTCAGGCCACAGTTATCTATGATCTGGCACCAGGTCCAGCTCTTGCAGAAAGCACTGGAGCAACTGCTAGGTCACAGTCCCCTTTCCTCACCTGAGTAGCCTACTGAATCTCCTCCCCAGGCCAGAAATACCATCCTTACCCTAGGACTTAAAAATATTTAAAACTAATAACTCTTTCTGTTTTTTTTTTTTCCTCGAAACTTCTCTCAAACATCTAGTTTTTTCTCTTCCAGACAGTGGTAATTATATAAGCTTGAGCCTTGGTCTCATAAACTCTTATTCCAAACCTTCCCTTGTTTCTCAATTCCAGTATCCACAGGCTCCTCCCTGGCTCAGGACCCTCTGAGCCACAGCCTACACTACTACACTACCCATTGCCCTGTGTTGTTTCACCCATCAGCTGCCAAGTCTGCCCGGATATATTCAGGCAGCCTTAAAAATATTTATACTAATGAGGAGCCCAGAAATAACTTGACACTTGTGTTTTCTATGTTTACTTGTTAATTTTTATGGCTTCAGCAATACAAGCCCAGCTAATAGTCTCTGCTTTGGCTTTTTGTGAACATGCTTCTTTAAAGAATTTTATAGTCCCACTAATAAATCAAAATAACATTTAACCAAACGTATGAATGCTGTTGGCAACCATGGGCTTGGACTTAACTACCTATAAGTTTAATGTGTGATTTTGCATGCTGAATACCAACATTTCCTTGTGGTTGGGTTCTACATATTTCTGTGTGTGTGTGACATTAAGATCTTCTCAACTCCAAAGTAATAAAAGCAAATGCTGACCACATCAGTAGGGAATATTCAGAAAGCAGTGTACGTTTAAAGAGGATTCATTTATCCAATTTTTCCCATTAGACTTCTGTTAAAATCTTTCCATTAATGTGTGTATGTGTGTGTGTATAACTTATAGTTTCAGTCTACATCTCTGTATTAGTGCTGTGTCAGTGCTGCGAGCCTGTTGGAGACAGAGGGCAGTAAAGTCTAAGGCTTCAAAAAAGGTTTACTTAGAATTAAAACAATAAAGGTCACAATTTACTTTGAGAAAAAAATCTTCAAGTGTTTACATACGCAGGCAGACACACACAAAATAAACTGCAAAGGAAAAATTTAAACGGCCATTAAGGAAATTATCCTTGTGACATGTTTTTGCTCTTCCCAATTTTCAAAACAATGCCATGACCAATAGAATAGAGATGATAAGTGCCAGAAGATATCATCCATGAATATGAACACAACAGTTAATCAGATCATTATAATATCCTCTTAGGCAGTCTTGCAAGAACATAAACATACACAAACTCTAACAAATGCAAAATGTATTTAAAAAGCCCAAATGCAAACAATGCATTCTAGAGAAAAATCAAAAGAGGTATTATCTTAAAACAGCAAATTCTATAAATTAACAGCTAAATTCATCCTCTTTGGCAAGAAATGTAAGACTTCTTTTGGATTATAAACCATTGCCTATGGGCAGCCTGGGTGGCTCAGCAGTTTAGCGCTGCTTCAGCCCAGGGCGAGATCCTGGAGACTTGGGGATCCAGTCCTGCGTCGGGCTCCCTGCAAGGAGCCTGCTTCTCCCTCTGCCTGTGTCTCTACCTCTCTCACTCTCTCTGTGTGTGTCTCATGAATAAATAAATAAAATATTTTTAAAAATATATAAAATAAACCCTTACCTATCCATATGCAATTAAGAAAAGAAATACAGTTAACCTTCGAGCAACAGTTTGAAGAGCACAGGTACCCATATACATGGATATTTTTTCAATACAGTAGAGCGCTGGAAATGTATTTTCTCTTCCTTTCTATTATCTTAATAATAATTATTGTCTAACTTTATTATAAGAATACAGTACATACAGAATATATATGTGTTTTTTTAAAGATTTTATTTATTTATTCATGAGAGACAGGTGAGAGAGAACGAGAGAGAGGCAGAGACATAGGCAGAAGCAGGCTCCATGAAGGAAGCCTGATGTGGGACTCGATCCCAGGACTCCAGGATCACACCGTGAGTCAAAGGCAGATGCTGAACTGCTGAGCCACCCAGGCGTCCCTATATAACATGTGTTAATCGACTTTGTGTTATCCTTCCTTACCTTTTCTTACCTTATTTCAGTAAAGCTTCAATTCAACAACAGTAGGCTACTTGTAGTTAAGTTTTGGGGAGTCAAGAGTCATAGGTGGATGGGGTGAGTGCCATAACCCCTATGTCGTCCGAGGATGCCCTGTAGATATACAGCTTCCACCTTCCCTCCCTTTTCCCTGAGATGCACCAATTTCCTCCTGCATTTGGGTGTTTTCATGGCTGCCCCCTCCTTGTCACTGCCCTATCCCCTGTCCTTGGATTAGGATGGCCTGCGAAACATGTGTCCGAAAGTATCCTAAGACTCATGCGAATTAGGATATGTGATCTATTGGAAATAAAATGGTACCTTATGGTCTTGCTCCTTCCAGTACAACATCTGTTCTATCATGCCAAGATAAGATTTCAGCAGGTGCTTACTTTGCTTTTGAGCATAATGAATGATGGCTTTTCTGCTAACAGAATTTTGAAGGCCATTAATTTTATCTGTGCCCCCCTTTCAAACTTTCCTCAATATTAAGTTTGTACCTTTCCCTATAATCACAACTCCATATGCACCTGAATCACTGTATTCCTCCCATCACATTTATTCGGGCTCAGCCTCCTCTTCCATTTCCCAGGAGACACACTGACAAAGTACAAAGCTTTAATTTTATTTTTTTTCTTGATGGGAAAATTATGATATGATGGATAACTTACATCCTCCTTTCAGCCAGCATTAAATCGTGGACCTGAATGCTATAGCACTTTGGAGGCCTCTCTTGTCTAGACTCTATAGTATATATAGACTTTGTTTAGAAAAAATAAGTTTAAACAAAAGACATCAAGTACAAAAATGTGATTTCATTCTATAAAATACATGCACTGTATCTCACTAGAAAAAGTTGATTAGGACTTCACATCCTCTCCTTATTTAAAAAAAATATTTTAAGGCTCCTAGAGTATGGGTCAAAAATATTAAGTCAGAGGCACTGTACTTTTCCACAAGCTTGGGTGTTAGCTTCTCAGTCTCAAGGCAGCTGGTGAAAAATAAGATTGAACAAACATGCTTCTTTCTTTTCTGTTATAATTCCCCTAAAATGATAATAATAGTGAATACGGATATAAACCTCTAGTCAAGGAGAGATGAGAAGACCAGCAGGATGAGGTAATACAGAAATACGTTTCTAGAAAGAAAGACCAGAAACAGTAACAGTAACCAGAGAAATTGGCCTGAAAAATGTGTCTTTGAGTTTGTAAGATAGATATACTCCAGATGGAGCAGGTGCATCTGACAAAAACCCGGGAGCTTTAGTTATTCAAAGTCCATTTTTAGATGCTCAAGAAAGTGAGACTGAGTAGAGACACAAAGCATGTTGCTGCTCTACATGCAGAAGCTGACCAGCACCTTTTCCTCACCAGCATCTAGATTTCTGCAGAGATGGAATAATGTGAGAGAAAAATTCTACTGAGGACAACATGAATATTTCTGGAACTGGGGGACAGTCCCTGGAGACACACATGGAGGCCAGGCCCCCACAGGGTCAACTCCACCAAGAAGGGCAGACTCCCAAGCCAAGGCTGTCCAGTGAGCAGAGAATGGGGGGAAAACCATAGGAAGCATCCTCAAGGAGATTCAACCCATAAAACAACAACAGCATGTTAATGAAAAAAGAACAAAAAGCAAACAAAAAAAACCCTTTCTCTAGAAAATTTATAGAAATTATAAAATGAACAGTACTTTAAAATAAATGGAGGGGCACATGGGGCTGGATACTCAGCATGGAGTCTGCATGAGGTTCTCTCTTTCCCTCACACATGCTCTCCTCTCTCTAAATAAATACATAATAAATAAAATTCTTTAAAAAATAACGGGAAACAAATGTTGACAAAATTGTGGAAATGAGAGAAATAAATGTAAAACCGAGATGATCTCAGCACACCATCTAGGGTAGGAGCTAATATATAGATCCTCATTCTCATTTCTGTCTCTTTCAACTTTCAGGACTGGAATGTGTGTTCTTCAATCAGTGATCTACTTTGTATCAACTACATAGATACTCACATCAAATATCCCCAAGAAACCACATTATTAAACACTTCTCTTCTAAAAATATTATATATATATATATATGTATAACACATACATACCCAATATACAAATGCATTTGCTATATGGAAAATATTTTATATACAAATTTTCTTATAATTCTGTATATATTTTTGCAAAAATACATATTTTATAAATTTCAAAATATTTATAATTATTGTTTGCAATATGCAATTGTGAGCATCTCATTAAAGGCAAATTAATCAGGCATAACAGGTGGTGAATGTTGTGTGTGTTTTGTGGTCTGTTGGACTGGAAGTCTTCTCCTCCACACACTCCTGTAGTCCATGAAGCTTTGCTGCTCTTAGTTCTCTAATCCTCCTGAAAAGGGGCATTCCTGTATATATAAGATGCAAACAAACGTGTGTGTATACACATCTACAAACATATGTATTTATACGTTTTATTCGAAACAATAATCTTGAAGACCTATGCCATGAAGATAGATGTGAACTGCTCATTAAATGCTAATTCACTTCTAAGGCCCTACTGAGAACTATGCGGAAGAGAGGAATGAAGGAAAAGACGACAATGAAACGACTACAAAGCTCCAGTGCTCTGGAAGTGTTGTGTGAGCTTCTTCCATGTGTACATGTCTACAGAACTCATCTGTGTGACACTCAACCATAGAATAAGAATTTCCACTTTTAAAATATCAAATTTTAATTATCTGAATGTGACTAAAGGACATAACCAAGGTAAGGAGTTTTCTTAATATTTTCCCACAAAATTATGGTAACTTCTGAAAATAAGTATTTCTGATATTAAAAAGGAAGCGAGACTGAAATATTGACCAAGCTATTTTTGTTTTTCTTTTCTTGTTTTAAATATTTTATTTATTTATTCATCAGAGACAGAGAGAGGCAGAGACATAGGCAGAGGGAGAAGCAGACTCCATGTAGGGAGCTGGATGTGGGACTTGATCCCGGGTCTCCAGGGTCACGCCCTGAGCCAAGGGCAGATGCTCAACTGCTGAGCCACCCAGGCATCCCAGACTAAGATATTTTTGGACTCAGGTTCATATTTCACACGTCAATACTGATGGGAAGGCATGAAAATTGAGAAGATTGCCTGTTATAATTCTCCCCAACTTCTCATCTCTTACCTTCCAATCTGTTTGGAAATTCATCATTATTTCTACTTTGTCAAATTTGGAACATTTAAGTTGTTCTCTAATGAGATTTCTCCTAAAATTTTAAGGTTATTCATGTACTACCAGTCATTTTATCACAATTCAGTTTGAACAACCTGAAGTGGATTGCATTTCATTTTAAGCAGTATTTTTCCCTTCAGAAAGGCACATGAATGCAGAGTTTTATAAAAATCTTATTAATTCTCTTTCAATTATGAAATGTAATATGCACAGAAAAATACTGAAATCATGAAGTATAATAAATGAATAAAGTCAATATCCTTATTACCATGTCAAAAAATAGGTCATAACACTAACTCCAGACTTCCTTCTCTTTCCTTTTTTTATCCACTATAGTGACAAGAATGATAACCATTTATTGATTTTTAAAAAATATTCTGCAATTTAAATATGTAGCCCTAAGACAGTATATATTTTTCTGTTTTAGAATTGTATACAGATTGACTCAAACTATCTTGTTTTGTGTCTTGTTTCTTTCACTGAAACATATAATTGACAGACTTAATCCATGTTGTTTTGTGAAGTGGTAATTTGTTTCCATTGCTGTTCAGTATTCTATTATATGACTCATCCACTCTATTTTTTTTTGTTTTTTTGTTTTTTAATTTTTATTTATTTATGATAGGTACAGAGAGAGAGAGAGGGAGGCAGAGACACAGGCAGAGGGAGAAGCAGGCTCCATGCACCGGGAGCCCGATGTGGGATTTGATCCCGGGTCTCCGGGATCACGCCCTGGGCCAAAGGCAGGCGCCAAACCGCTGCGCCACCCAGGGATCCCCATCATCCACTCTATTTTTGATGAAAATTTTTGCTGATTGCAATTTTTACCGTGCACAGCTCTGCTGTGAACATTCTTCTATACCCATCCTGGCGTCCTGGTTGGGTTATACACATGCGTTGCTTTCACTTAACTAGATAATGACAAAATGCTCACCAGGGTCCTCGTACAAGGTTACACACCACAGGGAAGTGTCCAAGAGACACTCTCACTCCACATCCTTGATTTTCCTGGTCACAGATGAAATTGAATAACTTTTCAATTCATTCATTGGGTATTTGGATTTTTTTCTATGTAAAGTGCCGCTTTTCCTCTTGGTAATCTCTTTCTCTTTCTCTTAATGGTTTATTTCTTCTGTTCAAAAAACAACAATTAGTTGGCTAATTCCTTCTTATCTTTTTAGATTTCCAACATAGAAAGATTTTGTTTTCTGTTATTTGGTTTTTTTTTTTTTTTTGAGAGAGAGAGTGTGAGCAAGCAGAGTGAGGAGGGGCAGAGAGAGAATCTCAAGCAGACACCCTGCTGTATGTGGGGCCTAATGTGGGGCTTGATCTCAGGATCCTGAGATACAACCTGAACCAAAATTGAGAGTCAGACACTTTTTTTTTAATAATAAATTTATTTTTATTGGTGTTCAATTTGCCAACATACAGCATAACACCCAGTGTTCATCCCGTCAAGTGCCCCCCTCAGTGCCCGCCACCCATTCACTCACACCCCCGCCCTCCTCGCTTTCCATCACCCCTAGTTCGTTTCCCAGAGTTAGGAGTCTTCATGTTCTGTCTCCCTTTCTGATATTTCCCACACATTTCTTCTCCCTTCCCTTATATTCCCTTTCACTATTATTTATATTCCCCAAATGAATGAGACCATATAATGTTTGTCCTTCTCCGATTGACTTACTTCAGTCAGCATAATACCCTCCAGTTCCATCCACGTTGAAGCAAATGGTGGGTATTTGTCGTTTCTAATGGCTGAGGAATATTCCATTGTATACATAGACCACATCTTCTTTATCCATTCATCTTCCGATGGACACCAAGGCTCCTTCCACAGTTTGGCTATTGTGGACATTAAGAAAATTATTCACCATGACCAAATAGGATTTATCCCCAGAACACAAGGCTGGTTCAACACTCGTAAAACAATCAATGTGATTCATCATATCAGCAAGAGAAAAACCAAGAACCATATGATCCTCTCTTTAGATGCAGAGAAAGCATTTGACAAAATACAGCATCCATTCCTGATCAAAACTCTTCAGAGTGTAGGGATAGAGGGAATATTCCTCGACATCTTAAAAGCCATCTACGAAAAGCCCACAGCAAATATCATTCCCAATGGGGAAGCAGTGGGAGCCTTTCCCCTAAGATCAGGAACAAGACAGGGATGTCCACTCTCACCACTGCTATTCGACATAGTACTGGAAGTCCTAGCCTCAGCAATCAGACAACAAAAAGACATTAAAGGCATTCAAATTGGCAAAGAAGAAGTCAAACTCTCCCTCTTTGCCGATGACATGATACTCTACATAGAAAACCCAAAAGCCTCCACCCCAAGTTTGCTAGGCTCATACAGCAATTTGGCAGTGTGGCAGGATACACAATCAATGCCCAGAAGTCAGTGGCATTTCTAGACACTAACAATGGGAGTGAAGAAAGAGAAATTAAGGAGTCAATCCCATTTACAATTGCACCCAAAAGCATAATATACCTAGGAATAAACCTAACCAAATACGTAAAGGATCTATACCCTCAAAACTATAGAACACTTCTGAAAGAAATTGAGGAAGACACAAAGAGATGGAAAAATATTCCATGCGCATGGATTGGCAGAATTAATATTGTGAAAATGTCAATGTTACCCAGGACAATTTACATGTTTAATGCAATCCCTATCAAAATACCATGGACTTTGGGGGAGGAGCAAGATGGCAGAAGAGTAGGGTCCCCAAATCACCTGTCTCCACCAAACTACCTAGAAAACCTTCAAATTATCCTGAAAATCTATGAATTCGGCCTGAGATTTAAAGAGAGACCAGCTGGAATGCTACAGTGAGAAGAGTTCGCGCATCTATCAAGGTAGGAAGACGGGAAAAAAGAATTAAACAAAAGGCCTCCAAGGGGGAGGGGCCCGCGAGGAGCCGGGCTGAGGCCGGGGGAGTGTCCGCAGGACAGGAGAGCCCCTTCCCGGAGGAGCAGGAGCTGCACCGACCTTCCCGGGCAGAAAGAGGCTCGCAGGGACTTGGAGCAGGACCCAGGAGGGCGGGGATGCCCTCGGGCTCCCCGGGACAGTAACAGAGCAACTGCGCGCCCAGGAGAGTGCGCCGAGCTCCGTAAGGGCTGCAGCGCGCACGGCGGGACCCGGAGCAGCTCGGGGGGCTCGGGCGGCGGCTCCGCGGAGGGGGCTGCGGGGAGGGGGCTGCGCGGCCCCGGGAGCAGCTCGGAGGGGCTCGGGCAGAGGAAGAGGCTCCGTGCGGAGGGGGCTGCGCGGTTCCAGGAGCAGCTCGGAGGGGCTCGGGGGCAGCTCCGCGGAGGGGGCCGCGAGGCGGGAGCGCGAATCCACCAGCGCAGGCTCCGGAGCACAGGGCGCCGGGACACAGCCCAGGATCCGGCCTCCCCCGGGACAGGCAGAGGCCGGGAGGGCCCAGGACAGCGAGGACGCTCCTGCCCCAGCTGAGCAGATCAGCGGCCCCGCCCGGAGCCTCCAGGCCCTGCAGACGGAGTTCCTGCGGGAGCTGAATCCAGGTTTCCAGAGCTGCCCCGCCACTGGGGCTGTTCCTCCTGCGGCCTCACGGGGTAAACAACCCCCACTGAGCCCTGCACCAGGCAGGGGCACAGCAGCTCCCCCAACTGCTAACACCTGAAAATCAGCACAACAGGCCCCTCCCCCAGAAGACCAGCTAGACTGACTGACAACTTCCAGGGGAAGCCAAGGGACTTAAAGTACACAGAATCAGAAGATACTCCCCCGTGGTTCTTTTTTTTGTTTTGTTTTGTTTTTGTTTTTGTTTTTGTTTTTGTTTTGTTTTTGTTTTGTTTTGCTTTTTGATTTGTTTCCTTCCCCCACCCCCTTTTTTTCTCCTTTCTTTTTCTTCTTTTTTTTTTTTCGTTTTTTTTTTTTTTCTTACCTTTTTTTTCTCTTTCTCTTTTCTTTCCTTCTTTCTCTCCTCTCTTTTTCTCTTTTTCCCAATACAACTTGCTTTTGGCCACTCTGCACTGAGCAAAATGACTAGAAGGAAAACCTCACCTCAAAATACCATGGACTTTCTTCAGAGAGTTAGAACAAATTATTTTAAGATTTGTGTGGAATCAGAAAAGACCCCGAATAGCCAGGGGAATTTTAAAAAAGAAAACCATATCTGGAGGCATCACAATGCCAGATTTCAGGTTGTACTACAAAGCTGTGGTCATCAAGACAGTGTGGTCCTGGCACAAAAACAGACACATAGATCAATGGAACAGAATAGAGAACCCAGAAGTGGACCCTGAACTTTATGGTCAACTAATATTCGATAAAGGAGAGTCAGACTCTTAACCAACTGAACCACCAGGCAGCCCTAAATAGATTTTTTTGAATTAATATGTAAGGGGTAATTATTGTCATGACAAGGATGATCTAAACAACTTTCAGTACTCTTTTTTTGCTCTCTGGAAACTTTTAGAATCTTCTCTTAAGCTAAATGTTCTGAAATTTCACAATGATTTGCCATAGCACAAGGTTCTGTGCAGGGCATTTGGTGTAATCTCTCATTCTAAAGGGTCATATCCTTGGATTCTAATACAGTTGATCCATATTATGTGCATATCCCATATTTAAAAATAAGTTTAGTCACTGAAATTTATTTGTACTTTCCAAATCAATACTCGGGCACTTTGTGGTTATTCACGGACATTCACAGAATAGCAGAAACTTGAGTTACTGGGCACAAACATTCCCAGTCAAACAAAGCAAAGCTCTCATGCTGTAAAAAAGTGTCCTTTTCTCACTTTATTTATTGCCACATCTTTTTTACTTTTACTTGGTGATTTAACTGTTCAAAAAGTCTCCTAAGTCTAATGTTCAAGTGTTGTGTGATGTTTCTAAATACAAAGCTGTGATATCTGTGGTTTATGGAAAAAAATGCATGTGTTAGATAAGCTTCATTGATGCATGAGTTACAGTGTTGTTGGTGAGGAGTTCAACGTTAATGAATCAATAAGCTCCATTCAAAAAGAAAAAAAAGAAAAAAGAAATCCACCGATCAATGAGACCATTCCAGAAAGTCTGAAAATAACATCTATACTGCATGATGAAGCTACAGAAAAGAAGAGAAGGTATGAATAAGTTTGTGAATTCATGAGGTAATGACCCATTTTTTTAAAAAGCATAGTGGATGGCATTATTGTGAAGCTGAAAGCAAAGAAAATTATAGTCACATAATCCCGAATCAGGAAAATGTTAGACTCTTCTCAGAGAGTGCTGGCTGACTTGGACATTTCAAAACGTAATGCAACATGAAAAATGTGAAACCCACAGGTGAGGCAAGTTCTGCAACCCAAAAGACAGTGGAGAAATCTTTAAAATGCCTGCTAAGTGCTATTCAGGGAAAGGGTTTTATGGAAGAATAGGCTTTCAACAATGAAGAAACTAACATAAATGGTGTTTTAGTCGATAAAATCATCATGACTAGAGGCTTGTAAGCACTTAAGCCTGTATTCCCCCAAGGAGCCCAAGTCCAGCACTCACCGACCTTCTAGAACATTACTATGGGGCACCATGAGAATCAACGACATGCATGGTAGAAGTTCCAGCTAAAACTAAGCTTTACAATTCCTATTCCAGGTTGAGCAAGATATAATATCAACTTATAACTAATGCTATTAATTAGAAAAAAACACAGCAAAGAAATAACAAGTATGCAAGATTTATAGAAGAGATCTTTATGAGATCCAGTTCAGCAAAGACTGACTTAAACAAGGTTGTACAAAAAACAGAGATCAAGAGAGGAGGACAGAACTTGTTTGTCAAGAGACCACAGAGAGTCTATGATGTCGGAAAGCATCTTGGGTATTTCAGGAGTCTATACGGTGATCGGTGTCAACAATCCAGTACTCATGAATCTGTTCCTGACTCAAACTTGTCCATGCACCTTGTGCGCAGGAGGCGAAGCTGCCTTGCACTGTTGAGTTTGGGGACAGCTTGCATCCATGAGAGCTGGGTAAGAGGTTTCTTGAGACCATGGTGGTGGGGAGGGGTCTTGAAACAATCCAGAGGTGTATGCTTAGTGACTGAGAAGGTGCTATCAGGACCTGGTACACTCAGTTACCCAGTAGATTTCTAATCAGTGGGTAAACAGGAAGCAGAGATAAAGAAGGCAAATTAGTGATTGATTGAGCATAAGGTTAAGAGGTGTATAAAATATAATTAAGTAGGGAACAAAAGTGAACATGGAGCTAAGTTAATAATGCAACTAATAACAACTATAGTCGTGCTGGTGCTTTAAAAACAGGTCCAGGAACCAAGAGTCCAGCTTCAAATCCATAATCATAATTCATCGGAATCAATACAGGGAAAGATCAATGACTAGCTCGTTATCCTGGTGGCATGTGTGAATTGTCGTGTTTGCTGTCAATGTAGCAGCCTATAGCCAGGGAATATTTCTGCTGCCTCTTACTGAGGAAAAACAATCTGAGTCCATTGAGAAAGGGGTAAGATGTACGTTAAGAGTATCTGAGAGAAAATTGGGGAGAGTTAGCCCAAGGAGCCTTTGGCAGCACACAAAGGGCATCCTAACATCTGAGCACATGGCATGCTGTGTATCTAACATTTTTTTTCTTAAGATGTTAGACCTAGAAGCAATGTTTGAAAAGTTACAAAGAGAAAAACTTCAACTAACTGTTGCAGTAATGTTAAACTTACGCATTCATCCAATAACAAAAGTGGATGCACCCAGGTAGTCTGTATTCCCTTCATTGACATAATTAATCAGATACAGAGCAGTGCTTTGTCAGGGAGGCGTGGGGGGAATCTTCCTTTGGGCACAAGGAGGTACCAAAGGATGTTCAAGTTCCTCCTAGTGCTAATTCTCCACAACGGTGTATATTACACTCATTATGAAATGTACTAGTACAAGGAAGTAAATAAATAATTAGGTAATAATGTGAGTGAGCAGAAAAAAATGTCAATTAGGTAAATCTGACCTTTACTAAAACTCACTTGCTTTATATAAATAATTTGCCATGGAATTGTGCTACATTATTTGGAATAAAGATACAACTCTTCTTTTAAATATGGTTCAGTAGAGAACTATAAAGCACAACAGCATTGAATGGTGTATAGCAACAGTAGCCACAGGGGCAATTGGTAGAAAGAAAGGATGGATGCCCAGGATTAATTAAATTACAAATGCAATCACCTCAGGGGAAACTAAACACGGGCTACAGAACAAATAGTCATTCATCAACAATTGTATTTAATTAGTTATTCTAGAAGTTTAAGAGATTGGCCCTCTGGAGTTAAACAGAACTAAATTCATATACTGGTGCCACCATTTCTGGTTTTGTATCCTCATCTCTAAGAGTGACAACATGTTGGTTTCCTCATTTGTAAAAACAAATAAATAGTAATAATAACATCTCATTGAGTTTCTATAAAGATCATATTAGACAATTAATGTAAAAGACTTAGTTTAATACCAAGAAAAGAGTATAACCACCAAAAATGTTAGTAATAATAGTAATATCAATAATAGCACCACCATCATCCTAACAGGTTGGGGATAACAGAGATGATTTTGTTGAAGAGAAAGCATAAGAGTAGGTTCTTAAGAAAGGCTAAGCATCAGATATGAAATGGTAGTCAGGGAATATTCCTGGGGACCAGCATACTATGGGGGAAAAACTCATAGATAGTATGTAAGACAAGACATGGTTTGACTGCTAATCTGATGACCAGTTCTACGAAAGTAAAGTTAATAAAAACCCCAGTTTTCCCATTGGTCAGATTTATAAAAAAAAAAAAAAAAGATTTAACGTCTTCGCTGACTCCTCTCATTCTCTAATACTCCACAGTTGTTAAATCAGTAAGGCTTTTCTGCTTACCTTTATTTTTTTAAATTTTAATCTAAAATATATTTTTAAAACTTGGACTACTTGTCATCATCACCATGACCACCACCATTGTCATGAGAGAAATCATTTCCCATTTTATGTGATGTTTTTAAATAAACTAGGCTATGAAAAAGAAACTTATCCAAAACTTACAAATCACAAAGAAGTTCAGCAGGTCCGTTCAATGTCATAGAGGATCATTGTTTAACAAGCATATAAGGAATATTTAGTTTGACCAAGATGGCCTTAGGTTCCTGCCAGCTTGACTGAACACTAGGCTGGCTCCTTCCAGAGTTTGGGCTCCTGACCCCTTTCCATAGAGCATTTACTGCAGAAAAGCTGTCATTGTAAATTCCTTCTCAGTCTGTTTTGTGATGTATGTAAAAGGTTTGTAAAGCCTCTAGCCAGTTTTATGACCCAGGAATATTTTTCTCAAGGTCCTAGGAGCCATTCTTTTGGAATATAAATTTAAGGAAGATAGAGCCTCTTTCTCCCAGTCTCTGTGAGAGGGTAGCAGTGGAACTTCAATGGGTGACAATTAGCAAAAACATTTGAAAACTCAGGGATGACAGACTACATTGATCAATCTCCACACTAACATCTTCCAGTATTTTTCCACTCAATCAGCTCAGAATTAAAACTCTTCTACTTTTTTTTCTCAGTGGTGCTAAGTGCAGACGTTAGCTCTGGCTCTCTACCTTACTGCAATAGCCTTGAATAAAACTTTCCCTGCCTATATAACTTGGGTGCAGATTTTGCTTTGCCATCCTCCAAGATTTTGTACCTGTCTTTGATTTTATTATATTTTGTTACAGTTCAGACACCATAATATATATTAACTTGTGGATTTCCCTAAACCTAATAAAGGCATCTACCAAAATCCTGGAGCTAATATTATACTTAATGATGAAATACTGAAATTTTGTTCCTAGTAACAGGAATAAGACAAGGATGTCTGCTCTGACCACTTCTATAAAATGGTACTGAAGGTTTTAGCCAGTGCAATAGGACAAGAAAAAAAAAAAAACTAAAAAGTCATCAAAGTTAGAAAGATATAAAATTGTCTATATTCAAAGATGACACAGTTATAATTCTAGAATATCCTGAGAATCTAGGAATTAAGTATTGGAACTGAGAGTCAGTTTAGTAGGGTCTTAGGATTCAAGATCTGTATTCTAAAATTAACAGCATTTTATCCAGTAATAACAGACAAGTAAAAATTTTATTTTTTTAATTTTTTTGAAAATTTATTTATTTATTCATGATAGAGAGAGAGGGGCAGAGACACAGGCAGAGGGAGAAGCAGGCTTCATGCTGGAAGCCCAACTCGGAACTCGATCCTGGGACTCCAGGATCACTCCTCAGGCCAAAGGCAGGCGCTAAACCGCTGAGCCACCCAGGGATCCCCACAAGTAGAAATTTTAAAATATCACTTATAATAGTGCTAAACATACCTAATACTTAGGGGGAAATTTTCCACAAGATGTGAAAGACCTATACATTGAAAACTCCCAAACTTTGCTATGAGGAACTTAAGATGACCTGAATAAATGGAGATAAATACCATGTTCATGGGACAAAAAATCAATATTATCAAGAAAGCACTTCTCTACAAATTGACCAATAGCTTCAATGCAATCCCAATAAATATTACACCAGGCTTTTTTCTTTCTTTTTTTCACAGATGTTGACAAATGTATTCTAAATTTATAACAGAAATGCAAAGACCCTAGAATGCCATATAACTTTGTCATCTTTATCCCTCAATATTTCCTTCCCCTGTCTCTTCCATCCTTTCTTCTGTCTTGTCTTCCCATCTTTTCTTTCTGTAATTTCCATGTGACATATGTTAAATAATCTCATATTATCTTACATGTGTCCATTCTCCTTATTCTCTCATACTTGTAAAATATTTATTTCTCTTTTACATCGTTTATTTTTTTAATTTTTTTTAATTTTTTAATAAAATAATTTTTATTGGTGTTCAATTTACCAACATACAGAATAACACCCAGTGCTCATCCCGTCAAGTGTCCCCCTCAGTGCCCTTCACCCACTCACCCCCACCCCCCGCCCTCCTCCCCTTCACCACCCCCAGTTCATTTCCCAGAGTTAGGAGTCTTTATGTTCTGTCTCCCTTTCTGATATTTCCCACACATTTCTTCTCCCTTCCCCTATATTCCCTTTCACTATTATTTATATTCCCCAAATGAATGAGAACATACACTGTTTGTCCTCCGATTGACTTACTTCACTCAGCATAATACCCTCCAGTTCCATCCACGTTGAAGCAAATGGTGGGTATTTGTCGTTTCTAATGGCTGAGGAATATTCCATTGTATACATAGACCACAGCTTCTTTATCCATTCATCTTCCGATGGACACCGAGGCTCCTTCTACAGTTTGGCTATTGTGGACATTGCTGCTATAAACATCGGGGTGCAGGTGTCCCAGCTTTTCTCTTTTACATCTTTTAGTAATGACATACAGAGAGAGCTCATAAAACTCAATTTGTGCATAAGAATGAAATATAAACCTATTCATCTCTGAGAACATAAAACCAAAAGTATAAAAAGCAGAGGGTAGATGTTATAACATGATAAAACCAGTGGTGGAATTGTAAGGGCAATGATCCACAACTTATCCAATGAGGAATTATAACAGCCACAGTGGAGGGTATTGGTGAGAAGAACAAAGTACCTAATTGCAATATTTGGAGTTACTGAAATAATCAATAAGAAGAAAGAATAATTTGAAAGCATTCAAGCAGGGGTCCTTTTTCCATGTTTGGAAAAAAAGCAAAAATAACAATATACCTCAAAAATAAAGGGAGTAAATGGGGGGAGCGTCAGAGTGAGAAACCCTATTTCTCACAGCTAGAATCTATACAAAATGCCAATATTCTTAAATAACTATAGAAGAGTATCATTGAGGTACCTGGTGGCTCAGTTGGTTAAGTGTCCAACTCTTGATTTCAGCTCAGGTTATGATCTCAGGGTCATGGGATCGAGTCCCACTTTGGGCTCTGTGCTGAGCAAGGAGTCTGCTTGAGATTCTCTCCCTCTGTCCCTCCCCTTGCTCTCTCTCTCTTTCTTAAATAATTAATAAATAAATATATTTTAAAGATCATTAGCATTATAGAATTAATCACAAGAACTAAAAACAAACTATTGAAAGTTTTATTTATTTTATGGGAGGCTCATTTTTGGACAAAATATTAGATAAATATGTTTAATATTTAACAAATATTTTAATTATTTTAATATTTAATAAATTTTAATATTTAATGAATATTCCAACATGCATTTCTGTATCATAATTTATATCATTATGTTAATATACTGGTTCAATTTTAAGAACTGAACTGAAATAATTTATATCTATTTTTCAATGAACCAATTTTGGTATTATGCATACTTGAATAAAAGAAAAAAAAATAAAAGAAAAATACGGTTTTCAAAAAAATAAAATACAGTATTCCAATAGGAAGTAAATATAATTCAAAAAATAATACTGTTTTAAAAAATCAGTCATAAGTAATATTCAGAAAGTCAGGCAAATATATATATACAATAATGTTCCTTCCTCTAATAAATAAAAAAGTAAATGTTCACCAATGAAGAAATTGTTAAATATATTATGAAATACTATGCAGCTGTTTAAAGTCATGCTTTTGAAAAACTTTAGATTACATTAGAAAAAAATGACTCTGGTAGCAGGTTAAAAATTACTGCCAAAATTTATATACACATAATACCTTAGTTAATACTTATTTTCTCAAAATATTCCAAAGAACAGGAAGCATACCTGAACATAATAAAAGGCATATGTGAAAAACGCACAGCTAACCTCATACTCTGTAGTGAAAAGCTAAGAGCTTTTTCTCTAAGATCAGAAGGAAGAAAAGGATGTTTACTCTTACTACTTTTATTCAACATAATCCTAGCCACAGCAACCAGACAAGAAAAAGAAATAAAAGACATCCAAATTAGTAAGGAAGAAGTTAAACTGTCACTATTTGCAGATGACATGATACTTTCTATATTTGCATACATAGAAAAACCTCAAGACTCCACCAAAAACTATTAGAAGGAATAAATGAATTCAGTAAAGTTGCAGCATACAAAATTAACATATACAAATTGGCTGTGTTTCTTTTCACCAAAGACAAAGCAGCAGAAAGTAAATTAAAAAACAAACCAACAGAAAACAATTCCATTAACAACTGCACCACAAAGAATGAAATAATTAGGAATAACTCAACCATGGAAGTGAAAGATGTTTACTCCTGAAAACTATACAATTTTGTTGAATAAAATTGAAGACAATAAAAATTTAAAAAACATGCCATGCTAGATTAAAGAACTAATACTGTTAAAATGTCCATACTACCCAAAGCATTCTACAGATTCAATGTCATCCTTATCAAAATACCACAGCATTTTTCGCAGAACTAGAACAAATAATACTAAAACATGTATGAAATCACAAAACACCTAAACAGACAAAACTATCTTGAAAAACAACAAAAAAGCTGAAGGCATCACAAATCCCAGATTTCAAGGTATACTATAAAGCTATGGTAACCAAAACAGTATGATATTGACACAAAAACAGACATTGATCAAAGTGAGGACCCAGAAATAAACCCACACCTTCATGGTCAATTAATTTATGACAAAGCAGGTAAGAATATGCAATGGTGAAAGGGCAACCTCTTCAAAAAAATGAAGTTGGGATAACTGGACCGCTATCCCAAGCATACACAGCTTTCTCAAACCATATACAAAATAAATTCAAAGTGGATTAAAGACCTAAATGTGAGACCTGAAGTCATAAAACTTCAAGCAGAAAATATGGGTAGTAATCTCTTTAACATCAATAATAGAAATATTTTTCTAGATATGTCTCCTTATGCAAGGGAAATCAAAGCAAAAACAAACTACTGGGACTATCTCAAAATGAAAAGCTTTTACACAGCAAGGGAAACCATCATCAAAACAAAAAGACATCTTACTGCATGGGAGAAGATATTTGCAAATGATATATCTGATAAAGGGTTAACATGCAAAATAGGTAAAGAATTTACACATCTCAATACAAAAAAAACAAAAAACAAAAAACAAAAAAAAACCAAATAGTCCAATTAAAAATGGGCATAGGACCTGAATAGACTTTTTTTTCCAAAGAAGACGTCAAGATGGCCACCAGACACACGAAAAGATGTTCAACATTAGTCATCGTTAGGAAAATGCAAATCAAAATCTTACACCTGTCAGAATGTCTAGTATCGAAAGATAAGCAATAGCAAGTGTTGGTGAGAATGTGAAGAAAAAAAAAGGAACCCTGCTGCACTGTTAGTAGGAATGCAAATTGGTACAGCCACTGTGGAAAACAAGTATGGAGGTTCTGCACAAAATTAAAAATAGAATTAACATGCGATCCAGTAATTCCACTACTTGGATTTACCCAAAGAAAATGAAAACACTAATTTGAAAAGATATATTCACACCTGTTTATTGCAGCATTATTTATAATAGCCAAAATGTAGAAGCAACCCAAGGGTTCAAAAATAGATGAATGGATCAAGACCTGTTACTCGGGCATAAGAAAAAATGAGATCTTGCCATTTGTAACAACATGGATGGAGCTAGAGTGTAGTATGCTAAGTGAAATAAGTCAGACAAAGACAAATGTCACTTGATTTCACTTAAATGTGGAATCTAAAAAAACAAAACGCGTGAAGGAACACATGAATAAGCCAAAGGGAGAAACAGACCCATAGATATAGAGAACAAAGAGATGGTTGCCAGAGCAGAAGCAGGGGATGGATGAAAGGGATGGAGGGGAGGGGGGAACAGGCTTTCAGTTACGAGAAGAATGAGTCACAGGGTTGAATGGTACAGTACCAGGAACATTGTCCATGCATTGTAATAGCCTTGTGTGGTGACAAATGGTAGCTACCCTTGTGAGCATAGCATAATGTATAGACCTGTCAAGACCCTATGTTGTACACCTGAAGCTAATGTAACATTGTGTGTCAATTATACTTCAATTTAGAAATAGGGGGAAAGGGGAGGACGGCGGGGGGTGGGGGTGAATGGGTGATGGGCACTGAGGGGGGCACTTGACAGGATGAGCATTGGGTGTTATTCTGTATGTTGGTAAATTGAACACCAATAAAAAATAAATTTATTAAAAAAAAGAAATAGGGGGAAAAATGAATCCCAAGGGTAAAAAATGTATGTACGTAAATAACACCAATTGGCAAAGAAGAAACACATACCTTTGACTGGATACAATCTTGCAAACAGCTATGTTAGGTGGTAAGAATACATGTGATTCTCATTTTAATCATGATGGCTTTCTATAATTCTAAATTTGTATATGATGATCATGTTATGGTTTTATAGGAAAAATAATAAAAAATACGGTGAGTGGTGTCTAGAGCTCACCATGATGCCACAAATCAGTCAGCATTTCTCATCAACAGGCCAAGATGCTATTGATCCCTCATCCTGCCAACTGCCTAACTCAATTTGGTATCGCTGGGTGCTTTATGTATGCACTTTATTCACAAGACAGTGGTTAATTTTCTCAGTGAACTCTGTGTCCTTGATGTTTCTCAAGTTCTAAATTGCAAAAGAGCTTGTGAATTAGACAAGAACTAGTTCTCTGCTGTCCTGACACTATGATGCAGACTTTGAATTAAATTCAGAAGAAGCTATGAAGCATGGGTAACAATGACCTTTTTAAAATATTGATATAGAAATTGAGTTTTGTCCAACAATTGAGCTGAGAAGAAGCCAAGGAGATTTGGCAGTTAGGGAGTAAGAATCTTATTTTTTATATACATAAATATAATTCTTAGAGAAAAAAGGAAAATGAGACATTCAACTAGAAAGGCTAAGTAACAGACAGCCATATATAATTTTTTAAATATTTTGTGGCCTCGATATTTCAGGTGAACCTTTAGTTTGGACTGAATTTTGTATTCTGTAGATTATTACTTTACAAACTCTGCAATCTAGGATCTTGTGTGTGTGTGTGTGTGTGTGTGTGTGTGTGTGTGTGTGTGTGTTGTTTCAATTCCAACCCATGGTGGACTGATACTTTTAAAAATATAACAAAGTATTTTTTTAAGGTTTTATTTATTTTCATGAGAGACACAGAGAGAGAGGCAGAGACATAGGCAGAAGGAGAAGCAAGGATCTGGATGTGGAACTTGATCCCAGACACTGGAATCATGTCCTGAGCTGAAAGCAGATGCTCAACCGCTGAGCCACCCAGGCGTCCCAAAATATAATAAAGTATTAGGAAAATGACCTCATGCATATGTATAATGACAATGGTAATTTCAGTAACAGTTTCCAAGTGCCTACTCTCACTTTCTAAACTCATCATGTGAGCCAGTGACAAACAGTTCACATCTCATGGTGGTCCATGACCAGCCCTCCAGAAGTACTACTCTCAAACACTCTGGACATTCTTCCTTGCACAAATTAATATACATCCCACTATTAATCTGTGTATTGAGTTTTAAAATGGTAAATTCAAAGACTACATGCATTTAAAAAACAATCCATTTGTGTCTGATACTAATCCCCAGTTTTCGAAATCCTATATAAATACCTTCACTTGAATTGAAAGTATCACTAGCTGTGGATTAAGACATAAATAATGCATATACAGAGAAATACCTTCTCTGGATAAGTATTAGCAAATTATCATTCTCTGTAGTGTCCATACATGATAACATAAAAACTAAATAATAGTTTTCCTTTATGATACATAGAGTCTTGTTCTCAGGCAATAAAAACAGGTAACCCTTTTAAAAACTTAAATGTAGGGATGCCTGAGTGGCTCACTGGTTGAGTATCTGCCTTTGGCCCAGGGTGTGATCCTGGAGTCCCGGGATCGAGTCCCACATTGAGTTCTCTCTCTGCCTGTGTCTCTGCCTCTCTCTTTGTGTCTCTCATGAATAAATAAATAAAACCTTTAAAAAATAAAATATAAATAAATAAATAAATAAATAAATAAATAAATAAATAAAGACTTACATGTTTCCCATGAGTGCCTAAAATCTGTATACCTCCTAGGCCTCTATCTAACTCCTATTTATCTATCTATCTATTTATCTATCTATCTATTTATCATCTATCTATATCTATTTCTATTATCTATCATCATCTGTTTCTATTATTTATCTTTCTATCATCTATCTATATTTATATCTATGCTTCTATGTTTCTATCTACCTATGCATCTATTATCTATCATCTATCTATGTATCAATCATCTCTCATCTCTCTATCCATGTTTCTATTTTTACCACATGCACACAGTGTATATGCATTCGTATGTCTCTAGAGGATGAATTACTTCTAAAAGAAGTGCCACAGTATGTAGCACTAAAAACATGATATTTGGAGTTGGTTCTGTCCTGTGTGACCATGAGCTGGTAATTTGACCATGTTGAACTTTAATAAAATTATTATAATTCTCAAGGACAAGGCATGATCAATGGAATGAAATATACACATCCTAAGCATAGTGTTTGGCACAAGAAAACATTCAATAAGTGACAACTGCTATTACTATTATTAATACATTCACTGATTACCAGTGACTAAGCTTGCTCCAATTCAGAAATAAATATCACAGTGCCATGGACACTGAATAAATGGATAACATATGGATACAAATAATGTCTGGGATGTTCTTACAGCACAATCTCAATATAATCCCTTCAGTTAAAATATCTAAGGTTCTAAAGTATTCTTGGGAAAGGGTTGATGCCAAGTCAAGTTTCTATATAGATAAGATGAGTCTGGTCATATTATTATATTAGAAAATAAAGAACCACTCAAAAAAGTAATAGGGATGTGCCCACGGACGTAGCAGAGATGCTCCCTAGAATAAAAATAAAATGCCACCAAGAACATTATTAGGTCAAAAACTGGACTATAAATAACACATTTGATAAAACTGTTATATCAAAGATAAATGTGCTTCAGTTGATAACTACGAGAGTACTCTTATTCTTAAGAACCACCCAATGACATATCCAGGGAGGGGATATAATTTTCATGAATGATTCAGAAAAATAAGAGTATTGTGAATACGACACTTATAAGCTAGTTCTGGTTGTAAGAGCATAGGAAGGGCCATTCCTCCCTCCTGTCAGCCAGGAAAATCTTAGGTCTTTAGAGCCACTCACATTCCTTTGTGTACAACTGGGTTCAAATCCACAACAACACATTGAATTCTCACGCTTTGAGTCTTTCTAATCCCCTTTCTACTCTCTCCGACTTCTGACTTTTAGAGGGCTCACGTGATCATATAAGATCTACCAGGGTAAGGTCTGTATCTCAAGGTTAAAGGACTTAGGACTTTAATTACAGCTGCAAAATCTCTTCATAGCAGCAGCACCTATATTAACGTTTGATCGAATGACCAAGAAACAGGAACCTGGGAGCTGAAAGGAGGGATTTTTAGAATTCTGCTTACTATAGACAGAGACAGAAATATGATGATAAATTACAATAGATTGATAAATAATGATAGAGCAAAAATCATAAAGCAAAATCAGTAAAATGTTAATAAGTGCATCTGGTAAAGTGGATAAGAATGTTTCTGTACTACACTTAGAATCTCCTTTTAAGTTTGAAATTATTTTCAAATAAAAACAATCTCAAAAGCTATTTAGAATTTTATAGTCATCAATATCATCAATAATATGTCCTAAACTATCTTTTCTACTTTTAGTGGCAGTTACTTCTGTGAGTTATTTGTAAATGCCCAGGAGAAAACTCATGCTCTCCTGTCACCCTATTTTCCTCATATTCTTTTCAGGTTGTGGTGGTTGATGTATTCCTAACACAAATCATCATCATCATCATCATCATCATCATCATCACCTCTGGGTGGAGAGGAACATAAGAAATAGTAAAGTCATCAAAATTCTATTTTAACACTGTGGGAGATCAAAACATAGAAAGGTATACTTAAAAAAAAAAAAAGAAAGGTATACTTAGTTTATCCATGTGCCATAATATTCTTGATGTGTAAAAAATGGGATTCTTTTCCTACTGAATAATTTTGGCTGGTAATCCAAACCAAAAACTACTGATTTCAAAGCATAGCTCTTTTCCAAATACAGTTGTGGCTGAGAAGGAGCGATACCCAGCACCTCATTAGCCCATTATCCATTTTTATCCTAAAAGACAAACAACTTGAGATTCATTATGAAATATCTTTAAACTCAGCCATCTATCTAAAGTGTGCTGTCCATGCCCTTCCTCTCCTGTGGCTGAATACGTCTGTGTTTTCATAAGAGGAGGGGATTCTCCTCGTACCCCTTTCACTGTCATAGACAGGAAGACAGGCACCTCAACTTTGAGCATGATTATGCACATGAGAGAGGTCACAGGTGGACTAGACATTGCTCAATTAGGGAGATAGATCGAGATTTGGAGCACGCTGAATTTTGAGGGACATGGGACAAAAATGTGTGACATTGTAAATGGTTTATCGTAGAAGACTCAAGTGACCTTTCCCCTTGAACCAGTTCTCACCCCTCAGAACCCTACAAAGTATGTGCGATAGGGTGAGGTGACTCCAGTAGGCCTCCACAGTGTGTCAACAGTCATGAAAAAGTCAGGCCTAGAACTTGGTGGGAGGCTGAATCAGAGACTGCCTATGGGAAAGACTCAACTTTGGGGGACGCTGAGACCAGCAAGGAAATGGGTGCCCAGAGAAATTTAATGGTAAAAATAGCACTAGAACTCAGAGTTTATGATTCTGATTTCCATACAGTTTCTAATAAAGTTTTAATCTAGATAACAAATATTTTTTAAATCTTTAAAAAATTAGACTACCCATTAAAATTCAAAATCAAACCAAGCAAAACAAAGCAAAATTTCCTTCTAAGATAGTATGATTATATCAATTAAAGTTTGAAAACATTTTTTTTGTAAAACAAAGGAATTTTGGTGGAAAGACAAAATGAAGTATTTTTTTCTTTTTTTTTTTACTTTTTTTTTCTTACATTTTGTGAGCCATGGCTCATTTAGCCATGGCTAAATGTTTGCTTCTTTTTAAAGAAAAACTAAAACCCAGAAATGAATTTTCAGATGGAATTTTAAATAAAAAGATTGTTTGAATTTGGTTTGCGCAAGCTGTTTTGTAATGAAATCACAAAATAAAACCCAACATTATTGAAATGTGCCTAAGCTATTAAAACACAACAAAGTTGATGTGTGAAGATGTTAAATTGTGTTAGGTGGAAGATAAAACATCTTTTCAGATTTATAACAATAAGTATATTTAAGTATAAGTAAGTACATTATTAATTCAAGAATGGAAAACTTGTTTAAAGCTGCCTATCAGAAGAGTCTAAAGCAAATAGACTGATATTTTTAGGGTAGTTTTTCAATTTTTTACAAGTTATCTTTTTGGAAGGTCTCCAGTATTCTAATTTGTAGAAGTTTTCCCACTGTGCAGAATAATTTAAGAATTGAAATGTATCAAGCAATTTGTTTTAGAAAATGAAATTATGTTAAACATTATATTAACAAATTAAAAGACAGTTTCTTATGGAACATTATTTTCCAAACATTTTTAGCAATGGAATCTTTCTTCATTTCTTCAATTTTTTTTTTTTTTTTTTTTTTTTTTTTTTTTTTACGGTAGCACTAGGATTTATTAAACCGTTAGCGAAGGCACTGGGGTTTGCCCATGGTGCTCTTGCATGGTGCTCTTGATGTACAAAGCCCGGACGTTCTGCCAATTCTTCTTGAGCAAGGACACCAGGAAATTGACAGCTAAATGGATGTTGTACATGAGCTCATCTTCCGTCATCTTCACGTGGCCAACACCACTGCCAGACATAGCACCTTCTTCATCTGGAATTTGATGGTGGACTTCAATTCCTCCACTTTGGCCACCATGTTCTCATTGTAGGTCAGCAAGGAAGGGAACTTGCCAGCTTTATTCAGGCCTGGACCCAGGATTCGTGGGATCTGCTTGATCAGAGATTCTGAAGCCAAAAAGGCATCATACTTCTTGGCCAACTTCTTGACTAGTTTTTTATTCTTGTTGAGTTTCTTCAGCGCTTCAGTGTCCATGTGGGGAATGTCCACTGCCTTGGCCTCATCACAGTGCTGCTGGTCCTCCAAAACATACACGGAGAACTTGGGGCGGGGGGTGGACTTAAGCCTGATGGTGCCCGAGAAGCGTTTGTCCTTCTGAGGGTCATAGTTCTTCAGGCCGATCTGCAGCTCCACCGTCTCCAGAAACTTCTGGTGCTTGCACTGGTTCCCATGCAGGACCTCGTACAGGGTGTTGCAGGAGACTTTGTTTCTCATGGCTCGCTTACATTTTCCTCAAATTTGTGAGGTATAACATTAGATGCAGACAAGTCCTCAAATCATATGCACAGTCCATGTGTTTCCAGAATGGATAGGGGAGTGAGATCAGAAATAAGACAATCACCAGCACCGGGGACCTCCCCCTGCTGTGTTCAGTTACTACGTCCCCAAGGATAGTATCCTGACTCCTAACACCATAAACTAGACTTGGAACTTTATGTGAATGAAAGTATGAAATTAATTTGTGTACAGTTCCCCAATCTATATAATCTACCCCCAAAATACCATTTCTTCTAGAAGTAACTATATATACAATATGTCCTATATATTCAATGCTTTGTTGTTGTCTAAGATCTGTCTTCAAATGTTAGACAAAGTATTTGCTTCCCAAATCTATTTTATTTAGATGACTCCATTGAGAGGACACATTGTTCTGTGGGTCTCTAATACTTTTCCTCCCGTGTTCACAGGACCAGACCACCTCCTGCCCAAATCGGGACAATCCAAGCATTAGACACCCAACTCTACTTCCCATTACAACCCTATTCATCAAGACTGTTTTAGTCATTTTCTTTATTTCACAACATTATTTTAGGTATTATCCCTTCCAAAAACTAGTATTTGTTTAACAAGGATTTGTCCTGCCCACATTAGGAGATAATATTCTAGGAATTTCTAGCAATGTCACAAGATAAAGATGAAAAGTGAATTCAAGAAAGAAGAATTTCAGATGCTACTAATTTATAACTAAGAGTAGATTCTTTCTGATTTCTCATCTCACCCTGAAAATCGTTCATAGGGAATCACAAATCAGAATAATTCTCATTAGCTTTATATATTGGTTGACTGGTCACCTACTGAAGGTTGCAAATGCCTAGATCATAAGCAAAAACGATCAAATCATTCTTGTGGCATTTAAAAAATTGCCAAGATGCTCACATAAGCTGTTTCACTGACCCCAACATACTGAGGTTTCAGGACTTAAATTCTGCAAGATTGGCCCAGTAAGATCACAAAAGTTATAATTAGAACCTTAAGGTTTTTCTTGCCCTGATTCTGAATCCATTTCCTCCTAGCTTTTAGCAGTTGGCATTTCCTGATCCAAATGTACATCGATGACGCTGGTGATGAAGGTACATCCCACCAGCATATGAATGACCATATTTTTTACTAAAAATACAACTCACACCTTCAAAATATATTAAAGAATGGTTATACAAACAAAAAAAATTAAAGCAACACACACAATTGGTCAGTTTATCTCCTGTTCATATGCATAGTCCTAAAGCCCCAACTTGGATCAACACTGGCATACTTATAAAAGAAGGAGGAGGAGGAGGAAGAGGGAACCAATATGTTCATATTTGGAGTTCTGAAGACCTGAGGAAAAATGCAACAATATTTGTTTCCATGTAGAAGCTTGAAATGTACACCCAGGGAGCTTGTCTCCATCTCAGAAGAACTTCAGGGCAGGGTAGAGATGAAGTAACGTCTCAGCTCTGAAGTGAATGCACCTGTTCAGTAAAAGCATGGACCAGCCCACTTGAGGGGACAGGGGCTTGCTCTCCGGATGTTTAAGCTGAGCAATTTAACGTGTTTAACGTGTATTTTTACCTTTCCTGATGGAAACCTTTTTCATGTAGACTGTTCAGTGTTCTTAGACAATTGTTAACAGTATTTAACGATTTTTGATGATTTGGAGTCATTTGAGGTATATTTTATACAATATTCTCAGAGGTCATCGCTTCTTGAGTGAACAGCGACGTAGTGGGATCAGAAGATCCTCTTGTGGACATACCAAATAATTAGCTAAACATGACCCAGTTCCTTTTAAGAGAAATCCAGAAACTGGATGAGTGATTCCTACCCAGGGTCCCTGAGAAAACATCCACGTGCCTAGGCAGGAAAAGCTGAGACCCACTCCTAGCACATCAGCAGGAGGGGGTGCCAGGAGAAAAGATCTGGGAGCCGACGACATTCAGCTTTCCAGAGTCCTCCAGGCCCACGAGAACAAAGCAACAGTTAGTTTAATACCCCTACGAGCACTTCCCATGGCTTGTCCTTCCAGCCTCAGCTCAGAGCAAACACCATCTGCTCCAGGTTGAATCACCGTGGTCCCCATGATAAAATGTAGTTACCACCCACCACCATCCAAAGTTACTAAGTATTATTGACTCTATTCCCTGTGCTGTACTTTCCATCCCCAGGACTTATTTATTTCACAACTGGAGGTTTGTACCTCTTAATCTCCTTCACCTATTTTGCCCAGCCCCCTTCTCTCTGGCAACCACAAATTTGTCCTCTGTTTCTGTTTCTGTAGGGTTTGCTCCTTTGTTTTGTTTTTTAGATTCCACATATAAATGAAATCATATGGTATTTGTCTTTTTCTATATTATTTCACTTAGCATAATACCCTCTGGGTCCACCCATGTTGTCACAAATGAAGATATCTCCTCTTTTCATGGGTGAGTAATATTAAATTGTGTGGGTGCGTGTCTGTATATATGTGTGTCTGTGTTTGCACACGCACACATGGCAAGCTATTTTTTTTTTAATTTTTGGAAGGTCTCCATACAGTGTTCCATAGCAGCTGCATCAGTTTACATTCCTACCGACAGCACAAAGAGGGTTCCCTTTTCCACACATCTTTGCCAATACTTGCTTTTTCTTATCTTTTTAATACTTGCCATTCTGACAGGTGTGTGGCAGGATGTCACTATAGTCTTGATTTGCATTTCTCTGAGATGAGTGATGGGGAGCATCTTTCTTATGTGTCCATTGGCCATCTGGATGTCTCCTTTGAAAAAGTGTCTATTCAGATCTTCTGCCCATTTCTTAATTGGATTATTTTGGAACAGTGTTTAGCTTTGCCTCTAAGAGCTTAGGTTTAATTTGTTAGACAAGAGAAAATCACTGAAAATTTGTGACAGCTAGTAATAAAGAAAGTGTTAATGTAAGAAAATCAATATGAATAAAGAAAAATCCTTAAGATCCAGTGGGATATTCCAGGGCTGTTGCAGTGATACAGGATTAAGGAAATGGCTGAATCCTAATATATTACGCTACCATAAGGCTTTGGTAGGTACAATAATGGTATTAACAGCTGGCATTGATTGGCTTGTTACAATATGTCTGGGACCATGCTAAGTATTTTGCATATATAATCTCATGAAATTGTTGGAAGAGTCCTTCAGGATGGGTACTATCATTCTCCTTTTTCCAATTTTTTGTGTGTGGATATAAGAGAAGCACCATCCATTAGGAGCAAAATCAGCTGGGATCAGATGGAGACAGATCATAATTAGGAAAAGATAAATGACATTTTTCCTTCTTGGAGATGGGTAAAGAAACCCTAGCTGCTGGTCCACTTTGACATTTTTCTCCTTTCTATTTCTGAACTTGGCCTTTTTCAGTATACCGTGCTGTGGCTGAGATGTTGACATTCCCCTCGTTCAGGCAGTAATTGGCCTTGGCTCCTTCCATTAACAGCAATAAACATGGCTCAGAGACTGACCCAGGCCACTGCATCTTAGACTTTTGTCACAATACAGTAGAAACAGTTTTTGTTATCAGACAATTAAAATTTCCAACTGTATAATACAAAATTGACCTAGGTAGACTGTAACATTCAAATTCTATTAAATGACTTAGAAATGAGATTTTAAATAAGAAAATATAAAAATTACACACCTTTCATGGTGGCTAATACATGCAAGTTGCCACTTCGGCTTCCAATCATGACATATGTCACATTAGATCTTGCTGCTCTTTGTCCTTAGAACCAGGATGAGACTGATACTCCCTAAATAGCTAATGCTCATTCCATAGATGAATTTCGCCTGTCACTGCTGCTCCAGACCACACTAGAGAAATCCAAATACAAACCAGGTAGGACAAGTTTTTTTTTTTATAAATAGTTTACTTGTTTATTCATGAGAAACACAGAGAAAGAGAGGCAGAGACACAGGCAGAGGGAGAAGCAGGCTCCATGCAGGGAGCCTGACGTGGGACTCGATCCTGGGTCTCCAGGATCAGGCCCTGGGCCGAAGGTGGCACTAAACAGCTGAACCACCCGGGCTGCCCCAGGTATGACAAGTTAAAAGGCAAATTTGTATGTTTTGAGATATTTAGACACACAATCCTGAAAAAGTCAATGGAATCAAGAGATATTTCCTAATGTTTAATCACTGAACTAACCAAATAAATAAATAAATAAATAAATAAATAGGCTATTCCAAAAAATTGCAGCAGATAATTTGCACAGCATGTGTATCCCATTTAAGTGGGGATATTTGATGATTAAAACTAATATCCTGAGTTGACATTGCCAGAGCATGTATTTAATGGAGGGAAGCAAAAGCTTCAAGAAAAATCAATTGTAAAATAATCAATACTAAACGTCTATACACTGAGTGCATATTCATGCAAATACTAAGATTTGGTAATAAGAGCCAAAAGCGAAAACAGACATCAGCATCCATCACCTGTCTAGGAAACCCAGAAAAGGATCTCAAATAGGTAAGCATAAACTATTTGAGGCAAATTATATCTAGTGAAAATAAAGATGAGCACAGATTTCAAGAATGTTATGTCTTTTATATTTCATTGTATGTGAAGAAGGTTGTAGAATGTATATGTTTTTAAGGGATTAATTTCAGTAACATTACAATATTTTGCTTCATAATGTCTTGCATTTCATAAATCCCCGAGGACATAACATACTGATTCGAGGATTGTATGGACTGTTTCTGATTGTCACAGTCAGTATTATAGGTCCACAATCCTATATTGCACTGAGCAAATACAATAAAACAGAATCTGATGAAGAATTTCAGCATCTATTGATACCACGTGCTACCCACGTGCCAACAAGCTATGAACTGGTAGGACTGCCAAAAAGAACCAAAACAGTTGCAGGGGATAAATAATCTGCTGAAGTGTGAACTTTGAGAGAATGCACAAACCAAGATGAACCCTAGAAGAGGAAATCTGGATTTCTCCCCGGTTTCTGTTAATTCAGGTGACCAGTGTTGGCAGGTTAAGTGTACTGAATCCAGAAACATGAAGTGAGTTCAACTACAGTTACGTGATCTCAGCAGAGTAATTTAAAATTGTTCATTCTTAGTTTCCCATTCTTAGAGCAGGAAAATAATGGTATATGCCTCATAGGTTTGTTGTGAGGTTTGAATGAAACAGTGTTTAAAACACTTGAGTATATCTAGGGAAGTGTTCAGAAATTTTAGCTGCCCTTGGCTGTTGATACTACCCGTGGAAGACCTCTCCTCTTTGCCTCTAAACCACCATTTATGGGGCATTCCGGATGGCTCAGTGGTTTAACGTCGCCTTCCGCCCAGGGCGTGATTCCGGGGACCCAGGATCGAGTCCCACCCACATCGGGCTCCCTGCATGGAGCCTGCTTCTCCCTCTGCCTCTGTCTGTGCCTCTTTCTCTCTATGTGTTTCTCATGAATAAATCAATAGAAATCTTTAAAAAATAAAAATAAAAATAAATAAATCACCATTTATGGCCACTTCTTATCAACCCGGCTCTCTTTTTGTGTTCTAGATCTATAGAAGGGGTGCAAAACTAAGAAAACTAAGAAGTTAACGCTTGGCATACCGCTTTTAACCAACACACAGAATTTATTCAGATTTTGCCTCTTCTCCCATGAACTGACACCACACTGCATTCACTTGTCATGTCTCCTTAATCTCCTCCTTCTACAAAAGTCCTTCAGACTTCCATGTCCTTATCACCATTGAAGAACACTGGGTCATTGCCTCAGAGAAAGGCACTCAACTTGGGTCTATTCTAATGTTTTCTCATGACATTTTGCATTATTTGGAAGAATAGCACAGAGGTGGTGCTTTTGAGGGTACATGATGTTGATATGTTTTATTGGAGATATCCACTTTGATCACTTATCTAAGGTGGCGACTTGCAGGATTTGCCCCTGGAAGTTTCCCCTTCATAATCACTAAATATTTCAGGGTACAAAATATAAGACTATGCATATATCCTGTTTTGGCTTCAATTTTTACATGTTCTTTTAGTTCCCCTCCATGGATTTTGCCTATGGCAATCCCAATGGTGATTTTATACTTTTTCTCATTCCTTATATACTTATTAATTATAATTTTCATAGGGGATTTTTGTTCATTCCTCCATCATTTATTCAGTTATTTATATGAACTTGTGTATATTTATTTTATTCTTTGTTTTGAAATCCATGGCTATATTTATTTTGTTACTCAAGTAGTTCTAGCTTTGGCATTTGAGAGCTCTTTAAGATTAGTTTTTTAGCTCTTTTAATGCACCTCCACTTTTCAGGCACTTCTTTATATTCTGTTATCACAAAATGCTCCAAAACGATCTTATATTTTCCATGCTTTACTCCTGAAACAAACCAGTGTTCCAAAAAGCCATGATTCTTTTTATCATAAAATAGTATTTAGAAATTATGATCTCGGTTCTAGGTGTGCTCATTGCTACTGGGACATCACTGATTTACACTGTTCTCAGTATATAGAGCTGGGAAATATATGTATATATATATATATATATATATATACATATATGCCAACTTGTGCACAGACATATATCTATATTTCTATATATTATACATAACTTTTAAAAAATGAATCCATATTGGTACCTCCCACTCCAGTCTAGCATGACAGGGCGTTTTCTAGCCTTCCTGTTTTCTTATTTGTAATTTCTTTCTCAAACAATGAGAAACTTCCCTCTCTTTATCTATATTTACTTATTTGTTCAGTACTAGTATACAAATAAAATAACTTCAGAATTCCTAACCTAGATTCCTAAAAACTTTTTTTTTTCAAACTAGGGTCTATTTTTTGGATATACTTCTTTTTGCCTTTTGCTTTATAGTAACCAGTCAAAACACTGTTTTCCAATGTTATTCACATCAGTTGTTGGAGTTCTTGTTATGATTTCTTCAATGAAGGGCACTGACCACATCCATGTGTTTTGTGTGGTTATGTGATTACTGTATAGTGCAGTACCATTCATTTTGCCACAGTCTGCATTCCCCTCCTCTACCAAATATAGGTTTTGGTTTTGTGTTCATTTAGCAAACATCACATTTTGTGGTGGGCAGTTCTGTAGATTTTAACAAATGTATAGAGGCACATATCCACCACTACACCTCCATCCATAAGGGTATCCTTCCCCCAGATTTTTGCCATGCTATATACAACTGCTCTCCCCATTCCCAATCCCCACAACCATTCGTGTTGTCCTCCTTACAGTCTTGCCTTTTCCAGTGTGCCATATAGTTGGAATCAGGCAACAAGGAGTCTTTCTGTGTAAGATTAAGATTAGTTTCTGAGCTCTTTTAATGCACCTTAGTGAAATGCATTGAAGACTCATCAGTGTCGATGCGTGAATCAAAAGCTCATTCAGTTTTCTTGCTCGATGGTATTCCATTATATGGATATACTACATTTTGTGTATCCAGAGAAAGAAAAAATCAGGCCCTGAAGTTCAGGAACTGATGTTCATCGCTAGGTGGTGATGTTATTTCAGACTCGTCTGGTATTTGCAGCTGAGCTATACTGTTCTCCTGTTGACAAAAGCAATCTTACAAATATCCACTTCAGGCAGGTACTGTGCAAACCACAAAATACAAAACACTCCCTTCTCTCCCTAAATGAGTAACTACCACTTCTTTACCAATTTCAGCTTAAGCTTTCTCTTTCCTCTCCTCTCTATAGACAAGTTTTATTGAGATGCCCAATCGTAGAACCACCCCTTTTACCTATAATACTAGAGTGAACTTCGCTTTCCTAAGACTCCCCAGAATCAACCAAATCATGTCAGGTTTTCCTGACATCTTGGGCTCAGTTACCTCACAGTTCCCTGGTAAGTATTTTCCTCACTTCAATGAATAATAAAGCCAGCTTGTTCACCTGCAGGTGTGTTCCAAGTGTCTTTGTGTGAAGGCACTGACAATCCCATCATTGGCTGAATGACATGTGGATTCGTATCCAGTTTTTAGTGATTATGAATAAAGCTGCTATAAACAGTTGCTAGGACCTGCTGTATACATACAAGTTTCCATTTCTCTGGGGAATATTTCTAGGCGCGGGATATAGCAAGTGAGTGTATGTTTGTAAGGAATCATCAAATCATTTTCAAAGTGAATGTGACATTTGGTATCTTCATCTGCAATGTCTGAGTGTTCTAAAAACTCACTACTATTTGGCATGGCCAGTTTTTTCATTACGGACATTCTTCTAACTATGTAAAAGCATCTCATTTTGGTTTTAAGTTGTACTTATGTAATTATTCATGATATTGAATATCTTTTTATATGCTTTTTCATGTCACATCTTTTTTTAAATGTCTGTTCAAATTTTTACCCATTTTTTAAAAAATTGGATTGTTTTCTGTTTCATCTTGAAAATTCTTCACATATTCTAGATAGAAATACTTTGTCAGAAATATAACTTGCAAATATTTTCTCCTACTCTGTGGCTTATCTTTTCATTCCCTTACACAGATGTGTTTAACGTCTGCAATTGTTGAGCTATTCTTATGGCTTTTACATATTTCTGAATAATTGTATTCAGTTAGCAAAAACAATAGACTAGACATTTACAGAACGCATACCTTTCCAGGATAGTTTTTTTTTTTTTTTTTTTTTTTTAAGTCTTAATCGGAAAGTCAGAGGAAGTCCTAAGGTAGGAAAAATAAGAATAGAAATTAGAAAGGAATGAAGATTAATAAATTAGTGTGTAAAATAACCACCACCAATCCAACAACAACACAACATGCCAATGACCCCCAAGAGCATGACCTACAATAGCTTCCTTTTGCTCCTAGAGGAGAATCCAAATTCATACTGTACATAGCTCCTACACACCTTTCTGCTGTCCTCTGTCACTATTGACAGATATATTACCTTTACTCTTGTCTTTCATACAAGATTGAAAGTCTCAGGCCTTCCTTTTAGCCTCTGGCTCTGCTAGAAGACCACATCCCCAGGCCTGCTTCCTGCTGTCACTTAATTGTCAGTACATAGGCATCTTTCTTGACATCCCAACAAGAAGCATCTGCACCTGCTTTTCGCTCCTGTTCACATCATCTTGTTTTATCAGCTTCATAGTACATATCACCATTTGACATCTTGCTCTTTGGTGGTCTGCTCATTGTCTTGCTCCCTACATCTATGCTCATCAGAATGACAGCTCCTCAAGAGTGAGGAAGCACTGTTGTGAGCCAGACACCAAACTCAGTGCCATCACATAATAAACACTCAGTAAATAATTGTTTAATGAATAAGTAACTGAATGAATGATTAGGTGATTTAAAAACATCTAGCACAATGATGCATCATGTTCCTAATTTCCTGAACAGAACCCTAATAACAGATGTTAGAACACGCACGCAGTAGCTTTTACTAAGAATTGTGAGCATGTACACTCCAAAATTTCAACTGCTCAATTATTCTTGTTGTTAAAGTAATACATTATCTATTATAGTAATTAAATGAATAACTATAACACTTTGGTATCCAACGTATTAAGTGCTAACTTTAAACAATCCATACATACTATTCAGGTGCATTTTACTCCTTTGAGACATCAAAATCACTATTTTCCTTATGTTTTATGTAGCTGTTCTAGTTTAAGATGCCTTAAAACTCAGTGATCTAAGGCAGTCAGTTAACATTTCATGAATGATATAACAGGGTTGGGATTGAAATTTATTCTTTTAGATCAAGAAGTTGAGCCTCTCTTTCAGGTATTTTTTTTTTTGAATTGTTCTTTTAGTTCATTTGTCAGTTTCACCGAATGCCCATTCAGTTTTCTGAAGTGGCAAGTAATTCAAACTGACCAGTTAACAGTGAGGCACATACATTATGTATATAAAGACATTTGGGGAGACTTTAAATCATATTTTTACAGTGATGATGAATATTTCCTTTAAAAAAACACGATTTAAAAAAAATAAAATAAATAAAAAAACACAATTTAGAAAATAGTTTTAAAGATTTTCATTAGGACTCAATGAATTCATTTTTATACCATAAAGTTGATATGTTGTCCACATTTGTCCTAAGAGATAGGATGTCAATTATTCAATCATTCACTATACACACACAGAAGGTTAAGAGGCACCTGGATGCCTGATACATACAGTTTCTCCCCTCTTGTGTAGTTATACCTTATTTATCTATGCAACATAATCTTGTTTGTGACAGAACAAATTGAAGGCTCAATTAATACAATTTACCTCTTTGTGCATAATCTTGAGCCAATTAATTCATCTTTCTGATTCTCATGGCCATATTAATCTTCATTCAATCTTTGACAACATTTCACACGATCATTTCAATCTGCTATAGCCCTCTGATCTGGTAATCCCATATTTAGGGCTCTATACTGAAGAGTTAATAAAAGTTGGGAACTAGCATTTATAATCAAAAATATTTATTTCAGTCTTTCTGTTTGCTATTGTGAAGAATTAGAAATAGATAATAAAGAGCAGTTAATGCTTTTTATACACAAAAATGAAATCAAATGATAAAATTGAATTTTCAAACAATTTTAATTATAGGAAATACTCATTATATTTGAGTTTAGGTAAAAATAAATAAATAAATAGCAAAGTGGAATGTGACATAAAACTAATCAGATAGAAAAGTAATTTATATATTTAGAATATGAATAGGTATACATACATGCACAATTTACCAATAAAATTTTAAAAATAAACAAATAATGTTAATACAGTTTTTGCTCTAGATAGTGGGGTTATGAATGACTTTAAAACTTTTTTCTTGTTTTGCATATTGCATTGTTTTTATAACTTAGATTTTCTACTTTAGAATTAAAAATAAAATAACTTTAAGACTCTCTCAATCGCAAAATTAATCCATTGTTCCAGTCTTTACTCATTTCATTGTGGTTTGAATTAGATCTACATAATATGACCTGGTTCATTTCTGGAGATATTTTTAAATACAGATTCCAGAGTCCCATCCCTGAAGTAATGAATCATCTGCTTTGGGGATGGAGACTGGGAACCAATGTTTTACTAAGCTCCCAGAGGTTTTAATTAGCAAACTGATTTTTAGAACAGTGATCTAAATAACAGATGCAAATGCCTCATGCCCTAATCATGGAACACCAGCGCTGGCAGGCATATTAGATGCCATCTATTACAGAAACCACAGTGTATCAGAAATTAAGTCACACAGATAAATCATCACATCATGTCAAGTCTTCTAATTTCAAATACTCACTGCTTTCAATATCATGCATTCTTTTGGGGGGGGGTGGATTTTGTTTATTTATTCATGAGGGCAGAGAGAGGCAAGACACAGGCAGAGGGAGAAGTAGGCTCCCTGTGGGGAGCCTGATGTGGACTGGATCCCAGGACCCCGGGATCACACCCTGAGCCGAAGGTAGATGCTCAACCACTGAGTCACCCAGGCATGCCTATCATGCATTCTCAAGCCATTTAGTTCATAACTCTTATTTATTTTATTTAATTTTTATTTATATTTTTAGATTTTATTTATCTACTTGAGAGAGAGCACAAGCAGGAGTGGGGCCAGAGGAAGAGAGTGAAGCAGACTCCCTGATGAGCAGGAAACCCAACATGGGGCTTGATCCCAGGACCCTGAGATCATGACCTGAGCCAAAGGCAGACACTTAACCAACTGAGTTAGGTGCCCCTATAACTCTTTCAAAAAGTATTTAT
The DNA here is from genome assembly GCF_053574225.1 of Canis aureus. NCBI lineage: Eukaryota > Metazoa > Chordata > Mammalia > Carnivora > Canidae > Canis > Canis aureus. The sequence goes on from NW_027554427.1 coordinate 190,279, forward strand.
AATTTGGTTCCTTTCCTAAAACAGCAAAAGATGTTTGCCCATTTTTTGCAGCCATAAGTGTTCTTTGAAGGATGGAATAGAAACAAAACCTCACAGCATTTCAAGCAGTTGCCAGTCATTAGGCAGTGATGACTGTTATGAATATTATCTCCTTGGGTCAAACCCAATTCTCTGGAAATAAAAAGGCTCTTGCCTTTATAGACATTCAAAACATGACTAAAAGTAGAACATGAAGTAACTAAAAGTGATCTTGATATATTTAATGTATTATTTATGTCCTATAAAGGGTATTGATAGAAAAAATTAAAAGCCTCTATCAAAATGGAAAATTTTAAAAACTATTTTCTATTTTAACCAATAGTGAATTGAAAGTGATATCCCTGACCTACCCACATTACTTCACTTGTTTTCCATACAAGAAAAGTCTCTATTATTGTAAACTTGGCAGAAGGAACTATGCTTATCAGGCTCACCTCCTGTCCATCTTTTGGAATCAGATTTCCTGCTTGCTCCTTGAGAGTATTCTTTTTGATGTTCTATGCCACATTTGTATAGGTCTGCCAGTGTTCTTCATGACTGCATAGAAAACTTAATTAAGTAATTAATATAAAATAAGACCACTTAGCTAACATATCAAGTTGTATTTCTAACCTCATCTTTAAAAACAAATCATATACTATTTTGATCTCCACATATCTGACTAAATAAATGTATTTATCTCTAACTAGTTTTAACTCTGTTGTGTGATGTAATAATAACAAAATGCATAATATATAAAGCTATATATAATATAATAATAATCTAACATTTAGTTTTAAGTGTCACTTCTTTATATCTCATATTGTATTAAAAATCATTAGAGACTGTGTATATGTTATCTATTGTTTAATGGACAAAGGACAGAATACAGGGTGAATAGATAAGAAAGAGCACCTAACAGTGACCTGAAGGGTGAGACAAATTCTGCAGAAGAAAAATCTTAGTTAATGAACAGAAAGGGACTGTGTCTAATTTAAAGTCCTCAAAGTCCGAAAGACCATCTCTTCAGAGGAAAGATGGTGGAGTAGGAGGACTCTAAACTCACCTCGTCCCACCGACACACTTAGATAACACCCAAATCAGTGTAAATAACCCATAAAATGGCACAAAGCCTGGCAGAACAGACTCTCCACAGCTGAACAAAAAAGGCCACCTCCACAAGGGTAGGAAGGGCAGAGATGCAGTTGGAAATCAAACTGACCTCCAAGAGTGTCTGGGGAAGGAGAGCTACTACAGCCACAGTGATGGAAGAGGAGCAGACCCCAGCCCAGGCACAGGGGACTCACACTAGGAAGACTAATCCCCATGACATTTGGTTTTGAAAACCATAGGGGCTTACCTGTGTGAGTTCTTATGATTAGAAAGGTTAATGCCTAAGACTTTGAAAACCAGTGGGCCCTGCTCTGAGAATGCTGGAGAGCTGTAAGAAACTGGGTTCTTACACTTTAAGAGCCAGCATAACAAACAGCCCCACTGAGATATAGCACTGAGGCAGCAGTTTGAAAACTGCCTAAGGTGTATGGGAGAGATATTATTTATTAATCTCAGAACATGTGCTGGAGGGGCAGGGATCATTAGGAAATTTTTCCAAAACCAAAAGAGCTGGTAGGTACCACTTCTTTCCCCACCTCCCATCCCACTATCTGTCTGAATACAGGTACATCTGCAAAAACCAGCACAGCACAAACACTCTCTACCTCAGCGTGTCCCACTCCCACACTCTTCTGCAAACTCCCCCTCACCTCAGCCCTCAGCAATTCTCCAAAGCAAGTACAGGTCTCATCTTCCCACAGTATACCAGAACACACCTTGCTAACATGGCCTGTCCGCCTCCCATGCTCTTCTATAGACATGCCTTCCACAGTTCTCTAAAAAACACAAGGACAAAGCCATGCCCACAATTAGCAAAGAGAGCCATTGGAGATGATTGGACTGAAGGCAAATGCAGCTCAGCCACAACAGCAAGGGCACACACTACACCCATAGGAGACACCCCTGAAGCACCAGGTTCTGGTAAATGGGGGACACTGCGCTGCAAGACACTACAAGACCTCTTCTTCATAGAATCACTACCTGCAAGAATAGGAGAATTAGCTGACTTTTCTAACACATAGAAACAGACACAAGGAGTGAGGCAAATGAAGATACAGAGGAATGTGTTCCAAATGAAAGAAGAGGACAAAACACAGCAAGGAAAGGGAGATAATATGCTTGACAGAGAACTTAAAATGAAGGTCTTTGGAAAACTGTGTGGAGGTTCCTCAAAGAGTTAAAAATAGAGCTACCCTATGACCCAACAATTGCACTGCTGGGGATTTACCCCAAAGATACAGATGCAGAGAAACGGCAGGACACCTGGACCCCAATGTTTATAGCAACCATGTCCAGAATACCCAAACTGTGGAAGAAGCCTTGGTGTCCATCAAAAGACGAATGGATAAAGAAGATGTGGTCTATGTATACAATGGAATATTCCTCAGCTATTAGAAATGACAAATACCCACCATTTGCTTCAACACGGATGGAACTGGAGGGTATTATGCTGAGTGAAGTAAGACAATCGGAGAAGGACAAACATTATATGGTCCCATTCATTTGGGGAATACAAAAAATAGTGAAAGGGAATAAAGGGGAAAGGAAAGAAAAAGAGTGGGAAATATCAGTGAGGGTGACAGAACATGAGAGACTCCTAACTCTGGGAAATAAATAAGAGGTAGTGTTAAAGGAGGTGGGCAGGAGTTGGGGTGACTGGATGAAGGCACTGAGGGGGGCACTTGACAGGATGAGCACTAGGTGTTATGCTATATGTTGGCAAATTGAACTCCAATATTTTTTTTTTTAATGAAGATCATAAAGATACTCATTGGACTTGGGAAAAGATGGAGGATCTCAGTCAGGCTCTCAAAAAAGAGATAGAAAAGATAAGAAAGAACAATTCAGAGATAAAGAACTCAATAACTGAAATTAAAAATATACTAGACGTAAAGAATATTAGATGAAACTAAAAACAGATGAGTGACCTGGAGGACAGAATAATAGCAATCAAGCTGAAGGAGAGAGAAAAATGAGAATGACAAGTGAGAATAGAAGGGAATTCAGCAACATCATGAAGCATAATAATATTCACATTATAAGGATCCCAAAAGGAAAAGAGAGATAAAAGGGAACAGAAAATTTACTTGAAGAAATAATAGCTTAAATTTCCCAAATCTGGAGAAAGAAACAGAAATCCCCATTGGGGAGCCACAGAAAGCCCCAAACAAAATCAATCCAAGAAGGTCCACATCAAGATACATAGTTACTAAACTAAAATGGCAAAAACTAGTAAGAAAGAAGAAAATTTAAAGCAGCAAGAGCAAAGAAAACAGCTATATACAAAAGAAACTCCAAAAGGCTATCAGCCAATTTTTCAGCATAAACTTTGCAGGCCAGAGGAGAGTGACATGATATTCAAAGTACTGAAAGAAAAAAAATGTTCAAGGAGATTCGTTGAGTGGTAAGGAAAGACTGTAAGCAGGAGTATGAAAAGTAGGAAACACAAAAGCAGTAAAGTTAAGTATATCTTTGAAAATTAGTCAATGGATTCATAAAATAAAAGGTTGGAAAAGTGTGACACCATATACCTAAAATGTGGGGGGAGAAGAGTAAAAATTTAGTTTTTAGAATGCATTCGAACTTAAGCAACCATCAACTTGATATAGACTGCTATATGCATAAGATGTTATATATAAACTAATGGTAATAGCAAATAAAAAACTGGTAATAAATATGTTAAAAATAAAGAGAAAGTAATCCAAGTATAATAACTAAAGAAAGCCAGCAAACCAGGAGAGAAGAGAGCAAGAGAAGAAAAAAAGCAAGAGATGAACTTAAAAAAAAATCATAAAACAAGTAACAAAATTACAGTAAGTACAAACCTATCAATAGTTTCCCCTGAATATAAATGGACTAAACACTGCAATTAAAAGACATAGGATGGCAGTATGGAATAAAACACAAGACCCATCTATATGCTGTCTGCAAGAGATACATTTTTTTACTTAAAGAGACCTGCAGATTGAAAGTGAAGAGATAGAAAAGCTTTTATCATGCAGATGGAAGTGAAGAGAAAGCCAGGGTTGCAATGTGTATATTGGACAAAATAATCTCTAGAACAAAGATTGTAACAAGAGATAAAGAGGATACTATATAACAATAAAGAAAACAAAACAGGAAGTCACAATTATTGTGAATATTTATGCATCCAACATGGGAACACCCAAATACATTAAAACACTGATTAAGAAACATGAAGGAGGGACACCTGGGTGGCTCAGTGGTTGAGCATCTGCCTTTGGCTCAGCGTGTGAACCCGGGGTCCTGGGGTGGAGTCCTGCATCAGGCTCATGCAGGAAGCTTATTTTTCTCTCTGCCTATGTCTCTGCCTCTCTCTGTGCGTCTCTCAAGAATAACATAAATAAAATCTTTAAAAAAATAAGAAAGAAACATGAAGGAAAAAATCAATAGTAATACAAATAATAGGAGATTTTGACATCCCACTTACATCAATGGATAAATTGTCCAAACAGAAAGTTAACAAGGAAACAGTAGCTTTGAATGGCACACTGGACCAGATGGATCTAAAAAAATATATTCAGAACATTACATCCTAAAACAGCAGCATAAACATTCCTTTTAAGGTCACATGGATTATTCTCCAGAATAGATCATATAATAGGCCACAAAACCAGTCTCAACAAATTAAAAAAGACAGAAGTCATGCTACACGTATTTTGTGACCACAATGTTACAAAACTAGCAATGAACCACAAGAAAAAATCTGGAAAGAAAACAAATACATGAAAGTTAAATGACATGTTATTAAACAAGGAATATGTCAACTAAGAAATCAAAGAGGAAATCAATACACACATGGAGACAGAAGAAAATGGAAACACAATGGTCCAAAATCTTTGGGATGAAGCAAAAGGTGTTTTAAGAGGGAAGTTTATAGGAATACAGGCCTACCTCAAGAAGTAAGAAATATCTCAAATAAGCAATCAAATCTCATACCTAAAGGATCTAGGAAAAGAAGAACAAACAAAACCCAAAACTAGTAGGATGGAAATAAGATTGTAGCAGAAATAAATGAAATAGACCTTAAAAACAATAGAACACATCAATGAAACCAAAAGCTGGTTCTTTGAAAAGATCAACAAAATTGATAAACCTCTAGCCAAACCCATAAAAGAAAGAGGGGAGGGTGGGATTCAAATAAGCAAAGTCACAAATGAAAGAGAAGAAATAAAAACTGACACCCCAGATATACAAACAATTGTAAAACAATATTGTGAAAAAAATCAATAAACTGTGGTTTATGTATACAATGGAATATTACTCAGCTATTAGAAATGACAAATACCCACCATTTGCTTCAACGTGGATGGAACTGGAGGGTATTATGCTGAGTGAAGTAAGTCAGTCGGAGAAGGACAAACATTATATGTTCTCATTCATTTGGGGAATATAAATAATAGTGAAAGGGAAAATAAGGGAAGGGAGAAGAAATGTGCGGGAAATATCAGAAAGGGAGACAGAACGTAAAGACTGCTAACTCTGGGAAACAAACTAGGGGTGGTAGAAGGGGAGGAGGGCAGGGGGTGGGAGTGAATGGGTGACGGGCACTGGGTGTTATTCTGTATGTTAGTAAATTGAACACCAATAAAAAATAAATTAAAAAAAAAATAAAATAAACTGGACAACGTAGAAGAAATGAATAAATTACTGGAAACATAAAACTTCCCAAAACTGAATCAGGAGGAAGTAGAAAAATTTGAACAGACCAATAAAGAGCAATGAAATTGAATCAGAAAACAAAACCTCCCAACAATCAAAACTATGGGACCCAATGACTTCACAGGTAATTTCCATCAAACATTTAAAGAAGAATTAATACCTATTCTTCTCAAACTATTCCAAACACTAGAAGAGAAAGGAAAGTTTCCAAATTCATTCTGTGAGGTCAGATTACCCTGATTCCAAAAACACATAAAGATACCACATAAAAAGAGAACTACAGGACAGTATTTCTGATGAACATAGATGCAAAAACCCTCAACAAAATATTAACAAATTAAATTGAAAAAAATATATTAAAAAATCATTCACTGTGATCAAGTGACATTCATCCCTGGGATGAATGGGTGATTCAATATTCCAAATTAATCAATGTGATACATCACACTAATAAAGGAAAGGATAAGAACCATATGATTATTTCAATAAAATCAGAAAAAGCACTTGACAAAGTGCAGCATTCATTCATGATAAAATCCCTCAACAATATAGGTTTAGAGGGAACATAAGAAAGGTCAAATATTGGGGATCCCTGAGTGGCTCAGCGGTTTAGCGCCTGCCTTCAGCCCACAGGGTAATCCTGAAATCCTGGGATCGAGTCCCACATCAGGCTCCCTGCATGAAGCCTGCTTCTCCCTCTGCCTGTGTCTTTGCCTCTCTCTCTCTCTCTCTCTCTCTCTCTCTCTCTCATGAATAAATAAATAAAATACTAAAAAAGAGACACCTAAATTTATGAGGAATAAGTGAAACTTCCACTATTTGCAGATAACAGATACTGTATGTAGAAAACCTTAAAGTCTCCACCAAAATACTACTAGAACTTATAAGTGAATTCAATAAAGTCTCTGTATACAAAATCAATATACAAAAGTCTGTTGCATTTCTATACCCTAATAAGTAGCAGAAAGAGAAATTAAGAAAACAATCCCCTTTACAGTTGTACCAAAAATAATAAGATATCTAGAAATAAACTTAACCAAAGAGGTGAAAGACTGATGAGATAAATTCAAGACAATATAGACAAATGGAAAGATATTCCATCTCCATGGATGAGTAGAATGGATATTGTTAAATGTCTATACTACCCAAAGCAATCTACAGATTAACTACAATCCTTTTCAAAATAGAATTAGAACAAATAATCCTAAAGTTTTTATGGAACCATAAAAGACCATGAGTAGCCAAAGTAATCCTGAAAAGGAAGAACAAAACTGGAGATATCATAATCCTAGACTTCAAATTCTATTACAAAGCAGAATATTCAAAACAATATGGTTCTGGCACACACACACACAAAGACACATCAACTGAACAGAATAGAGAGCCCAGAAATAAACCCAGGGTTATATGGTCAATTAATCTATGACAAAGGAGACAAGAATATGGAATGGAAAGAAGTCTCTTCAACAAATGGTGTTGGGAAAATTGGACAGCTATATGCAAAAATGAAGATGAAGGAGAAGGAGAGAAAGAAGAAGAAGAAGAAGAAGAAGAAGAAGAAGAAGAAGAAGAAGAAGAAGGAGAAGGAGAAGGAGAAGGAGAAGGAGAAGGAGAAGGAGAAGGAGAAGGAGAAGGAGAAGGAGAGAAGAAAAAGGGGAAGAGGAAGAGGAAGAAGGAGGAGGAGGGGGAAGAGGAGAAGGAGGAAAAGGAGAAGGAGAAGAAATTGGGCCATTTTTTTTACACCATACACAAAAATAAGCTCAAAATGGATTAAAGACCTTGAGACTTGAAACCATAAAAATCCTAGAAGAGAGCACAAGCAGTAATTTCTCTGACATTAGCTATACCTACATTTTTCTACATATGGCTCTTCAAGCAATGGAAACAAAAGCAAAAGTAAACTATTAGGACTACATCAAGATAAAAAAAAAAGCTTCTGCACAGCAAGAAAAATACTCAACAAAACAAAAAGACAACCTACTTAATTGGAGAATATATTTGCAAACAATATATCTGATAAGGGGTAGTATCCATGATATATAAAAAACTTACACATCAACATCAAAAAACCCAAATAATCCAATTAAAAATGAGAGAAGACATGAGCAGACATTTATCCAAAGAAGACATCCAGATGGCCAGCAAACACATGAAAAAATGCTCAACATCACTCATCATCAGGGAAATACAAATCAAGACCACAATGAGATATCACCTGACACTTGTCATAATAGGTAAAATAAAAAACAAGGAACAACAAGTGCTGGTGAGGATGTGGAGAAATAGAAATGTTTATGCCCTGTTGGTGGGAATGCAAACTGGTGGAGCCATTTGTAAAATTCTGAAGCTCCATACTGTGGAGGTTCTTCAAAAAATTAAAAATTGAATCACCATATGATCCAGTTATTCCACTATTGGTCATTTACTCAAAGAAAATGAACACAATGTCAAAAATATATATACTCCTTGTTTATAGCCTAATTACTTAGACAAATTACAGGAGTGACCCAAGTGTCCATCCATAGATGAATGGATAAAGAAGAATATGTTTATATATAAATATATATATATAGGGATCCCTGGGTGGCGCAGCCGTTTAGCATCTGCCTTTGGCCCAGGGCGCGATCCTGGAGACCCGGGATTGAATCCCACGTCGGGCTCCCGGTGCATGGAGCCTGCTTCTCCCTCTGCCTGTGTCTCTCCCTCTCTCTCTCACTGTGTGCCTATCATAAATAAATAAAAATTTAAAAAATAAAAAATAAATATATATATATAGAAGATTAGATAGATGATAGATAGATAGATAGATGATAGATAGATAGATAGATAGATAGATAGATAGATAGATAGATTTAAGCATCTGCCTTTGGCTCAGGTCAAGACCTCAGGGTCCTGGGATGGAGCCCTGAGTCAGGCTCCCTGCTCAGCAGGGAGCCTACTTCTCCTTCTCTGTCCCTGCCCCTGCTGCTGTGCTCTCTCTCAAATAAATAAAAAAAAAAAATCTTCTAAAAAGAGAAATAAAAAATAAAAGCAGATTGCTGACTTGGCTGGATAAAGGATGAAGGCGCCTAAACAGGGTGGTAGCAGCGGGATACAGAGACCTGGAAGGAGTCTCAACATGCATAGGAAATGAAATTAATAATCCTTAGGAGAAGGGGTGAAGTAGTAAGAATGATACCCAGCTTTCTGGATGTATGGGGTGGCCCCTATCTATGGAGATGAAACACACGGGAGGATTCCACTAGGGCTAGTAGGGTATCGTGAAATTCTGGGAGCTCACAGCTTCTGTTTTAGGATAAGCTTTAAGTGTCTTTGTGACATTTTAGAGACTCTGACAGAAAAGCAGTGGGAAATTAATTTCTATTCAGCACTGATCTTCCAAGCAGCTGCTATGTATTATACTCTGTGCTAGACACTCTGGATGCAGAATAGGGAGTAAGAAGATGCAGAAAAATAAAATAAGGCAAGCTATTTATTCATTATTTTCTAAGACAGAAAGAGTGGAGGGAAAGGGCAGAGAGAAGGGGAAAGAATCTTAAGCAGACTCCACACCCAGTCCAGGGCCTTAGGTGGTTCTTGATCTCATTACCCTGAGATCAGGACCTGAGCCAAAATTAGGAGTCGAATACATAACCCACTGAGTCACCCAAGCACTTCAAAATAAAGCATGTTTTCTTTTTATCTTTTTTTTAATCTGTCCTCATGATTCCTACTATCTCAGAAGGTTGGAATAAGTAGAATGACTAATCCCAAATGTACTGAAAAATGCTATAAAAGGTAAAGTATAAAATTATGCAGGAGATGTAACCTAATTTGAAGGAAGGGGTCAAAGAGGCCTCCTTAAAACAAAAAATAGATCTTAAATTATAAATAAATGTCATGCCCACTTGTTAAGTTTTATTTTAAAATTTACTTTCAGAATATGACCCATCAAACTAGTAAGTTATTAAGCTTTGAAAGATGCTGTAGTTCATAAGCCTGGTGGCAAGAAATCGAAAGGGATGGGTATAAACTAACTTGCTTTTTGCAATTTAACCATTACCTAAGCTGTTTATGTGTCAAAAGTAGTTTTGAATGACTTTTATCAGTTAGTTGTATAGTTCTGAGAGAGTATCAAAGATGTTATTCAAGTAGTAAGAGATAAGATTGGAGCTAAATTCTTGGAGCTTTGCTACAGAATGTAAGTCACTGATTTGGTCAGATCGACATTGTGGAGTCCTGAGAAGTGTGTGAGCTGGTAATTGTCATGGTCAGAACTCTGACATAGAAAGATCGACTTGGAAAAGCTTTCCTGACAACCACATGCTAGCCTGAGGGTGTTTTGATGTGTTTTAAACCTGTATCCATCTCACACCATTGTCTAATATTATTTTTGTGGCATGTGGCACAAAATTTTAATTATAATTATACTTCCACATTCCTTACCAATTTGATCATTCATTTCAGAAAATTCATTAACAGTGCTTATCATGAAGGCATACACTTAATTTTATTATTGATATTCATGTAGAGATCTAATAATAAAATGCAACAGGTGTGTGTTGGAAGGGGCTTTCCCCCCTTAGTTCAATGCTCAGCAGAATATCAGGAAAAATAAAGGGTGTGCTTTCTTGTTTCATGCCCAGCTAACTAACCAGAGTTCCTCTCTTAAAAGGCATACATAAGACCTTCGAGTGAGTTCCAGCACCTCTGTACACAGGCCAGAGATGATGGGAAAGTAAAGATTCTGCATCTTTTCATATGTGGCCTATGAATGAATGATTTTTAGGACTTGTCATAAAGTCCTTAAGAGATCTAGGTCAGATTCTTGAGGATTCTATGTGGTGCCAAAGGTCATGAAGTTCAATAACGTGTTAGTATTAGCAAGGATCAGAGACCACTCAGACAAGAGTGACAGCTGTGTCAATTACCACACAGGTAGGGTGGAGAAAGTATGGATAGAGTATCAAGAGTGGAATGGTATAGGTGAAGACCTGGGGGTTTGGAATCATATAAAACCTCATGAAATTCTTGCTCTCTGATCAGGTTAGACCTGACCCTTTCTTGACTTCATCAATGGCACAGAGGACAGTTTAGAGCAAACTTAAATCTCCTAACCCCTTGTATATATATATTTTTAGATTTATTTATTTGAGAGAGAGAGCGAGAGCATAGGAGCACGCTAGCAGGGGTGGGGGCAGAGAGGAAATCTCAAGCAGTCTCTGTGCTGAGCATGGACCCCAACACAGGGCTCAATCCCACAATCCTGAGATCATAACCTGAGCTGGAATCAAGAGTCAGATGCTTAACCGACTGAGCCACCCAGGTGCCCCTAACCTCCTCTATTCTATATTTAATTATCCAGGACAGGAGGAGACCTGATTATAGGAAAATCGTTTCTCTAACCATGGGATTAGGGAGATTTCTATTTTTGTCACCTGTCTTCTTCATTTAAATTTTATACAATGAACTTATGATTCTTTTATAAACAGGGGAGAGATTAATTCATTTAAGATTCCCTCTGTCACTTAGCATATATAAATATTTCAAAAGACTCAAAATTATCTACAAGTCGCTTAAGGCTACTATAATGTTAATAAATTCCTAGGGGCAACATTTTATTTTTTGAATAGTTTAAAATCATAACCTGGACAGAGTATACTGTGACAATACAAATGAAATAGCAAGCGATTTGGAAGCATTATTAATAGAATGTTTTACCTTGGAGGGAAAAGAAGAAAACTGTCTCAGAAACAAAATTAAACGATAGTAGGTACCAGAACTCTCCATTTGATTGAAAATTCTAAAATTTTGTGTTTTAAAATGTGATAAATTATCTGGCTCTTCAGAGACTCACCCAAACTATGCAATAGAACAGTTACTAGGCAATGAACTTAAAGATCCATGATTAATAGAAATGGTCTCCCTGTTTTGAGAAGAGGATGAAAACAGCATAGTTTGTACACTTGTAACAAGAACATTAATATTTTTATGAACGTACAAAGATCTAACCATTATCCCTAGTGTAGATTTTAGGCCTCATCTCGATTAATCTTCACCACAATCATATGAAGAGGTTATTTACTCCCTCCCTGTGTTACAGATATAGAAACTGAGGCTTAAAATAAATGAATGAGTTGCCCAAAGTAGGGCACAAATAGTTAAGGAGTACAAAAGGGATTTGAACCAGGCTCTAATTCTTGACCCCACTATCTAAATCACTATTATCACTTAAATGTGTAGGGGGAATTAGTAGATCAAAAAATATGTTTATTTACCATTATTTAGGATCTTAAAAAATCCATTCATAGTTGAATTGGTGACATTTCAGTGACTGATAAGTTGGAAACTCTCTGTAACTTACATGTTTACATATAAAAGTATTCATAAGTCAATGATTTGCATATGTTCTTTGCTCAAGTCATGTTTCTTCTGTGACTTTTTCTGATACTCCACTATTCCTTCATTTCTTAAAGAGTATCTCAAACTAGAAGTTCTTAAATGAAAAAAAAAGAAGTTCTTAAATGTTCTTTGAAAATAGACCTGTTTTAAAAGTTGTGTAAAGATTGGAATATTCTCCATGAATCTGTAAATATACAAACAAACATAAAAACACAGTGCTTAGAATATTTCAGGTGGTTTATGGCTCCCCTGAAATGACACATAACATATAACTGGTTTGCCCAAAACACCTTCCCAAATTATGTGAACTCCTTCCCTAAAAACTGCTCAGGTTAAAAATACATATCCATTCCTATTTTAATTTTCTACCTGGTCAAGATTGTCTTTGCCTTTCTTCTCATGTTATTGTCATCCATTGGTATAAAGTAAAGATGTGAACAATGGAAAAGCATTAATCAAGATGAAGAAATAAGTATCTGAGGTCATCACCCTTGTTGCCAGACTCTTCAAAATGTATCCCTACTTTGTCAATTTTCTGAATATCTTAATATTATCAGCTGAATTGTATCTATCCAAAAATTCATTAGGCTGAGTCCTAAACTCCAGCACTTCAAAATGTAACATTTGGAGAAAGGGTTTTTAAAGAGGTAATTAAGTTAAAATGAGGTCATTAGGGTGGACCCTAATCCAAAATGAGTTGGTGTCCTTGTAAGAAAAGAAAATTTGGACACAGCCTAGTGCAGAGAAGATGATGTGAACAAAGATGGAGACGATGCCATCTATAGGAGAAGGAAAGAAGTCTCAGAAGAAAACACCCCTACTAACACCTAGATGTTGGATTTCTCAAAATTCTGAGAAAATAAATAAACTTTTTTTATTTTAGTGTCAGCCAGTCTGTTATGACAGCCCTAACAAAATAATCCACTTAACAATTGATCTTTATGTCTCTCATTATAAATACAGTTATGAAAATTCTTTTTTGGATAACCAAAGCTCAGTGTTGAACTAGATAATAAAAGTTTGGTAGCTGTCTTTTTTGTGTTAAAGGATGATTTACTTCCCTCATTTCCTAGGCTTCAGATCTTGTACCTGATAGGATATTGAGCCTGAAGTATTTAAGGTTGTAATAAGCTTTAGGTGCTGAAATGCTTAATACTACTACAGAGAAAGTATCATAGTGGGACATTTTTCAGTGCTAATTTTGAATAGGAAATAGTTTTTTTCCATTGAAGATTTTTAAATAGGACTATCATCAATCTCTGGGCAGAGGATGCTGATCAGGACTGCGAAAACCCCGTTGGCCAAGAGCACAGAGAGGAACAAAGGCTAAAGCTTCATGTAGACATTCTTGACATCAGCCAAAGAGCTAGCATCCAGAATTTTGAAAATTATATTTGAATGTAGCAAAAACCTTTCTTACAAATTCCTCTCAAAAATTGTGCTAAAAGGGAGAAAAAATAAGACAAAATCAGAGGAGACACAGCATAAGGGACTCAACTCTAGGAAACAAACAGGGTTGCTGGAGGGGAGGTGGGGGGAGATGGAGTAACTGGGTGATGGGCATTAAGGAGGGCACATGATGGAACGAGCACTGGGTGTTATGTGCAACCAATGAATCACTAAACTGTACCTCTGAAACTGATAATACACTATATGTTAATTAATTGATTTTAAAGAAAATAAAAAATAAAGTTATTTAAATTCCCCCAAAAAAATTGTGCTAAAAGAAAAATTTGCTGTAGCAAATGCCTCTAGGTAAGTTATGCAAGTGTAAACCAAGTATTTACCTCTCATAAAAGACTGGCAGATAAACAGACATCTGAAATAAATAGTAATGAACATGGCAATGTGTGATTCACAAGAGACAGAAGATAAATCTACTTCAGCATGGAAATATTTGCTTAATAACACTGGTTAAGGGGTATCATCTAATTTCAAGTAAGGAAAACCAGACTCATAACAAAATCTATTTATATCCTTGATGTGTTATTACATATATATCTGAGTTTTAAATAATATATAATTGTCATTAAAGAGGATGGCAAAATTATCTTCTCACATATTCTTAAAATCCCAAGACTCCTTCCAAATATCATAAGAAGATGTCAACATTCTGTCTTGACCATGAAGGCTTGTGCCCATACATGGCAAAATCAGATAAGCAGACTTCTTCATGGATTCATATCTTGACAAATGAGATAGACAAAGCAGGGGGAAAATCACTAAATGCCTGAATATGCCTCTGTGGAATCTGGAAATAACCACTGTCAATTTCATAGAGAAATGGCCCTGTATATTATAGAGGTAATTTTATTAATGAATTTATTTTCCTTAACGTTAATGAATAACTTTGAGAAGCAAAATTTACTCTCCTGTCTCAGAAAATAATGTGCATCATTGCATATTCTGGCTTTACTTAATATTTTGTGCTCTTGAACATTTTTTCTCAACTTTTCACAGTAAAAGTTCTCTACAGTGGAAAATCCGATCAAGTTTCAGTTCAGTAACCAAGTTCTCCCATTCTGATCATTTCACCTTGTTCCTAGATGTACTTTCAACTCACTTCTAATTGCGTAAGAACTCCCACATTTCCTACCAACATATCTGTGTTTAATCACAATAATGTGATTGTTAGGCCCTTAAAAACTTCAATTTGTGATTTCTTTTTAAGCTTCTTACAAATGCAGATAGGATAATGACTTGAATTAACCTTCAAAATAAGATTTAAACATTTTAGAGTAAAGTTCATTTTTTATACATTTGAATGAGACACAATGACATTTTATTTTTCTAAAGATTTTATTTATTTGACTGAAAGAGAGCGTAAGTAGGTGGAGAGGGGTAGGGAGAAGCAGACTCTCTGCTGAGCCGGGAGCCTGATGCAGGGCTTGATCCCAGGACCTTGAAATCACGACCTGAGCTGGAGGCAGATACTTCACCAACTGAACCACCCAGGCTCCCGGAGACACAAAGACATTTTAGACAAAGCCTGAGCAAGCACTAATTTTGGCATAAATACTTTACAGTCAGTCTGAATTTGTTAAACATTTCAACTATCTCAACTTAAAGCTGAGAATTTCCCTGTCCACAACTTAGGAATGTAGTTTTTTTGCAAGTTTAAAGGAAAAAGGGTAACAATTTTTTACCAATAGCCAAAGAAGGAGGAGGATGTCGAGGATGGAAACAGTGACTAACACATACTTTATATTTATTACATGCTAAACATTATTCTGACATTTATAAATATTAAGCCATTCATTCCTCTCAACAGCCCTGTGATGAGTAACTTCATTATTTTCCTTTTGGAAAAGAGGAAACTGAGGGAAAGAAAGACTTAATAGCCTACTCAAGTTCACAGCAAGAATAGAACAAGAAATCCTCTCTATTCCCAAGAAAATCTCTCTCCAGTGCCCTGAGATATCCTCTCTTCAGCTCCTTCTGCAGGATCTGCTCTCATGAAACTCACTTCCCTTAGTATAGTGTCAAAGTCAAATCCCCTTACTATGAAAATGTCATTAATTGCAGAGTGAATCATAAAGGTAATAAGTTTTTCAGGAAACAAAAATAAGAGAAATAGCTAGCAAGTTTCCTTTGACAACAATTTTAAAATAATCTTGGTTTATGAAAAATTTTAAATGTAAAACCATGTGCAAAAAAAATGATGCAAGTCACATTTTGTATTTCCAGATTTCTTAGTGAGAAAAAATACGGGAAACTGTTGCTCTACTAGCTATTTGAATTAAGCTGCCATTTTGATTAATCAGGAAATTTCCAATTTCTTAGTACTTATTAAAAAGGACAGGACAAAATGGCAGAGACAAGGAAAGGAGGAAGGAAATGAAGAGGGTGAGAAGAAGAGGAAACTACGTCAAGTTCCCAGGGGCTTCCCATTTCTGTTGCACAATAATCAAATTATACCATAATATTCAGAGTCATAAAGAAATAGTGACAACATAAAATCTTTTTAAAAAAAAGGGGGGGAAGGCAGCCTGGGTGGCTCAGCAGTTTGGCGCTTGCCTTTGGTCCAGGGTATGATCCTGGAGACCTGGGATCAAGTCCCACGTCGGGCTCCCTGCATGGAGCCTGCTTCTCCTTCTGCCTGTGTCTCTGCCTCTCTCTCTTCTGTGTCTCTCATGAATAAATAAATAAAATCTTTAAAAAAAAAAAAGAAAGAAAGAGTGACAACAGTAGCAATATCTGAGAACTATTTGAATGATGACTCAAAACTAACAAAACTGAACCCTTAAGACAGACATACTCATGACTACATTAAACACTGGGTTACCATATTCTGTTATCTCTGGGGTGTGAGTGTGTGTTTTCATAACTAAAACAATATTTTCCTGTGAATTCTCCAGCTCTCACACATCAGTAAAAAGTTACTTTACTTAACTTTGGTGAAACCCAACTTTGCTTGGGGAGGCTGCTGGGACAACTCATACTTTTTTTGAGCTTTAATGTTCAGGAAAAGTACTAGTGACAATAGGTTATCTTATTCTACCCAATGTCTTTTCCTATTCAAACACTTCATTTTTTTTATTTTTTTTTTAATTTATGATAGGCACACAGTGAGAGAGAGAGAGGAAGAGACACAGGCAGAGGGAGAAGCAGGCTCCATGCACCAGGAGCCTGACGTGGGATTCGATCCCAGATCTCCAGGATCGCGCCCTGGGCCAAAGGCAGGCACTAAACCGCTGCGCCACCCAGGGATCCCCTATTCAAACACTTCAAAACAATTCTCAAACTCTACCCACTACTCCCCCAACACACACACACACACACACACACACGCACACACACATTTCTTTTGGGGAACTGTTTCTCCCACACCATCCATACTCATGTCATTCTGGCAGGGCTTCTAATCATTTTATCATATTCATTAGCCATTGTAGTTATTCCAGAGTTTGGGCTGATGTCTCAAGAAAGAAAGATCTACACCCCTTACCCCACATTTTTTATACTGATTCTGAGAAGGATGTTTTCTGTGTAAGGTCTGAGGCTACCTAATTGTAACAATGCAAGTTCCGGGCTATGTGCATCCATTTCTTCCCTTCCACCTGTTTCATATAGAATCATCTGTCGGCAGTAGAGAAGTTAAAGGATGAAAAGAGTTTAGGGGCAAAAATATTAGTCAACTGCCCTAAATTAGAGGGCACACAGCTCTCCACAAAGTACCTTCACTCTTGACACCAACTGTAAACTCTCGGTTTTGAAAACCACCCACATTTTGGGGGATGCACAGAATTCATAGGATAGGATTCTCACAGTTGTGTTTATTTATTTTTATTTTTTTTATTGGAGTTCAATTTGCCAACCCAGTGCTCATCCCATCAAGTGCCCCACTCTGTGCCCGTCACCCAGTCACCCCCACCCCCTGCCCACCTCCCCTTCCACCACCCCTAGTTCGTTTCCCAGAGTTAGGAGTCTCTCATGTTCTGTCTCCCTTTCTGATATTTCCCACTCATTTTTTCTCCTTTCCCTTTTATTCCCTTTCACTATTTTTTATATTCCCCAAATGAATGAGACCATATAATGTTTGTCCTTCTCCGATTGACTTATTTCACTCGGCATAATACCCTCCAGTTCCATCCACGTCGAAGCAAATGGTGGGTACTTGTCGTTGCTAATGGCTGAGGAATATTCCATTGCATACATAGACCACATCTTCTTTATCCATTCATCTTTCGATGGACACCGAGGCTCCTTCCACAGTTGGAAAGGAGCCAGAGAGCAGCCCCGGTGGCTCAGCGGTTTAGCGCCACCTTCAGCCCGGGGCCTTATCCTGGAGACCTGGGATCAAGTCCCACATTGGGCTCCCTGCATGGAGCCTACTTCTCCCTCTACCTGTGTCTCTGCCCCCCACCTCTGTCTCTCATGAATAAATGAATAAAATATTTATAAAAATCTTTTAAAAAGGAGCCAGATTAATATCAGCTAAGGAAGAAGTGCATAGGACAGAGTCCAGAAAGGTTACAAATGAAGGGTTTCTGTTGTCCTAAGCCCCAGAATCTGGATGCATTACTCTTCTGGCACAATGTTTGACAAGATGCACAGAGAATTGCCAACCAGGCAAGCTCACCTGGGCATCAGTATTGAATTTTTTTGGATCCTCATTATGTAGGCATGATTGACTGTCCATGTGGGTGATCTCAATCTCCAAGAAGACTACACTATTATTACCTAAAGCCCCTCATCCTCAACATACACAGCAACTCACATTGTTGGTCATCCTGGCATGGCCACCCCCACCCTAAAACTACACAGGTGTGTTCCACCTCCACCTTAAATCACATTTCTAAGGCTACTCATATGATCCCCAGCAGATGAAGATATTCCTCTCAGGCATACATTCCAAGAGCCCAGTTATTACTTCCCAGAAACTGAGGACAAAGGCCAGACTTCTCTTTGGGCAAGGCTAAATTGTTTATTACCTAGAGGCCCACATACAGTGAGAAGTGAGAGAGAGAAGCAGAGAAAGAGAGCATTTTGGGGGTTCTGTATATCTGTGCTTAAAGACCGTACTACTTCTATCATTCCAAGTTACATGTCAGCAAATTCCCTAAACAAGTCTCAGTTGGGTTTCTTTTATTTTTGAACAAAAAGAAAGAGAAAGGAAAAAGTAGAGAAGGAGGGTATTTAATTGTAATCAAAGGTTACTGTGACATCCCTGCCCAATAATGGTATTTTAATATCTTTTCAGAAAGTTATTGTATAGTTGTCTGTCTGATGTACAAATAGCCATAACCATAAAACCAGTTAAGAAATATCTTGCATATAAGTTAAAAAGTGAAACAGAAATGAACTCCATAGATTTATTCTCATTATAAGAAAATAAAGTGTTAGCTACTCTTATCCATTGGACATTCCTCAGTATTTCTACCCAAAAAGTCAAGATTTCCCTGAATGTTATAGAGTCCTCCATGCTCCCAATAACTGAGCAACTGAAAGAATCCTAACCACTCATTGACCAGGTACCTCTTTACTGTTATGTTTATGGTCACATCACAGTGATGAAGTGTGGGAGTGGAAAAGCACCAAAGGACTTTAGAGCCTTCCTAACTGGAATGCCTGAGAATACAGAGTTCGCTTTTAATCAGGGTTGTGTGTGTCAATCACCCGAGGAGATTCTGTAAAGTGCATATTCTTTAGGTTGCACTCCAGACTTTTTAAGTCAGTGGACATATGTGTGCTGGTAAAGCTCACTCAGTAATTTCACTGTCCTCCTCAAGAACACCTGCCAGGTATTAACTAATTTTTCTCTATGTAGGCATCTCAGCAGAGGTACAGAAAAACTTCACTGTGGGACCAGGGGCACTTTCAAAAGCAGAAAGTGACCTAGTGGCCAGTGTGTTGTAAGCCTTCAACAAATGTGTCTTATAAATGAACAGATAATATATAACAGAAGTTATATGCCATTATAGGGTCATATGTCATTTATCTATCACAAGCTCTATTATGAATTTCCTTAATACACAAGCAAACAATAGAATTATTGGTGCTGCCAGGTGTTTTCATCAAATCTAACGCTGGCTCTAGGATTGGGATCCTCTTCTCAAATGTTTGCATCCACAGAACATTCGAGACTCTAAGACACCTTTCAGTTCCACCTATATTCACTAATTATTCACTGTGTGTGATGTAAGGTAAAAGGACCTAGTGGGACAGGGTATGGGGTGACACAGAAGGCTTAAAGTTATAGGGCAGAGTCATGACCTCCAAGGTTTAAAGTTACAGGGCAAAGCCATGATCTCCAAGGAGCTTCCAAGGAAATCTCCAATTTCCTTCCACTGCCTGTGTCCACCCTTGCTAGATCGAGTCTGGCCTGGATAGAAAGCAAAGGGTTTATTTCCCAAAACTTCAGTGTTTTGATCCAGGAAGTGATGGTGGAACCACTTCTAAGTGAGAAGGCCAGGGTTGCTCGAATTCACCTAAGTGCACTGTAGTAGACAGAAAAATGGCTCTTCCAAAAATACCGATGTCCTAATTCCTGGAACCTGTGAATATGTTAGTCTACAAGGCAGAAAGAACTCTGATAATGTGATGAAGTTAAGGATCTTGACTTGAGAAGATTATCCTGAATTATCCAGATACTTCAGAGAGGCCTAAAATAGACACAAGGGTCTTTATAAGAGGGAAGCAGGTGGAGGAAAGTACAAGAAGATGTAAGGATGAGAGCAGAACTTTGACTAATTAACTTGGAAGAGGCAGGAGGGGTAATGAGCCAAGGGACACAGACAACCTCTAGAAGGTAGAAAAGGCAAAGAAACAACTTCTCTCCTGGAGCCTCCAGAAGGAACACAGTCCTACTGACACTTGCTTTTACTCCCATAAAGTTTGTTTTGGATTTCTGATTTTTGCAACTGTAAGATAATAAGTTTGTGTGTTTGGAAGCTCTTAGTTTCTGACATTCTGTTTTGGCAGAAATTGCAAATCAATCCACTTGCACAAACTCAGTCTTTAGAGCAAGAGGCCCGAAGTAGTATTCCACACTTTGAGGAAGCCCTAGGATGCCTGTGACCCTTCCAGTGTAGAACGTTGGGCCATGACGGGCACTCATTTATACCACTTGTAGGAAAATAACACCCTTTTAGTTTACACCTCTTCTCTCTCCCTCATTCCATATTTTCTTCTATTAACCAAAGCAGCAGAACAGTGAACAGCATGTGTTTGGTTTGTTTCCCGGTGATGTTTTGCCCACCATTCACTGGCCATTCTTTATTTTTATCTTCTTTAAGGGAAACGCTCCTCTTCAACTTCTGTCTGTGTTCTCAAGCTGCTGCCGGTCCTGCTATAAAGCTCCAGAGATAGGCACATGATTCCGTGTGTGTATAATCAGAACATTCTGTACCTTGGCCTACAAGGATGGTAGGGATTAGCATGTGATCCCACTTAGTCCAGGGAAAATCGTCCTTAGACTTTTAGCTGGTGCCAAAGGAAGACTGCAGTGCTCAGGTTGCCAGGGACTTTCTTTATCCCTTTCTGAGAAATGAAAGTCATGCCAGGAAAAACCTGGGAAAAAGACAGGGAGCAGGAGACAGAGAAACAGAGAGACTGAAGCTCAGGTGCCAGCTGTGTCCAGACAACAGCACGTCTTTGAACTCCAAGTTAGGAACCTCAAAATTCAATTCCTTTCTTGGATTAAACAAACGCTGAATGTAGGTTTTGTCATTTGAATGGCGAGAGACTGACTAACACAAGTGATACAAGTGCCCTCAGATCACAGCCGTGGAAGGCAGGTTCAGGGCACGGCTGTATCTCAGGAAGTGCAAAAGATGCCAGTTTCTCCATCTTCGGCTTCAGCCTTCATGGAAATAGTCACAGGCATCCCTTCCACAAATGAACAAGCACTTATTCATTGATGCCTGAAATTTCTTTACAGAATGAGGAGTTTTGCTAAACTAGAGATAACAGCTTATCATTGAACACCATGAGAGGGGAGAAATTTTTTTTTTTGAGGTCACACAAGAATTCTGTTTATTATGATAGCAAACACATTCATGGCATTTGACAAAACTCAGAAGTATCCCTGTGAGATGGTTTCAGATCTATGAAACTAACCCAGCCAGGATGAAGTCTTCACTTAGGGAAAAAAAGAGAAAGAAAGAAAGAAAGAAAGAAAGAAAGAAAGAAAGAAAGAAAGAAAGAAAGGAAGGAAGGAAGGAAGGAAGGAAGGAAGGAAGGAAGGAAGAAAGAAAGAAAGAAAGAAAGAAAGAAAGAAAGAAAGAAGAAAGGAAGGAAGGAAGGAAGGAAGGAAGGAAGGAAGGAAGGAAGAAAGAAAGAAAGAAAGAAAGAAAGAAAGAAAGAAAGAAAGAAAGAAAGAAGAAAGGAAGGAAGGAAGGAAGGAAGGAAGAAAGAAAGAAAGAAAGAAAGAAAGAAAGAAAGAAAGAAAGAAAGAAAGGAAAAGTAATAAACAACCAAAAGATACACTTCACATAATAGCAAAATATAAAAATAGAAGCAAAGTGACAGAATGAAAAACACCGCAAAGCAATGGATTTAAGAAACTCTGATTCTATTCATCTCCCCCATTGAGAATGGTCCTCTTTGTCCTCTCATAGTTGTAAATGTAAAACAGGTGGGAAAATAATTAAAGAAAGGCCTTGTAAGACTTCTAGGAGGTTAAAAGGAATTACTGAAAAAGTGTTCAAATACTTTATAAATAGTATTAACAAAAATATCTACTTTATTAGGCTTTTTGTCTTCCTTCAGTGAAGGTGTCCTTTGAAAATCACACTGAAAAAAAAAAATAAAAAAAATAAAAAAAAAAAAGAAAATCACACTGATTCTTAATACTGTTCCAGAT
Organism: Canis aureus; assembly: GCF_053574225.1. NCBI lineage: Eukaryota > Metazoa > Chordata > Mammalia > Carnivora > Canidae > Canis > Canis aureus. The sequence goes on from NW_027554427.1 coordinate 212,780, forward strand.
TCTTAGCTAGAGAGATGTTAGCTTTCCTCCAGAGCAACAGTCCCGGGGCACCCGATAACTCTGCTGAAGAAGGATGACATCAGAACTGAGAGGGGAGAAATTTATGGAGATTTCATTAATGTTGCCAACATGACTTTATCATTCAAACTTGGACGCTTTGGAAATGAAAAGGGACACTAATCATCATCATGGCAATACAGTCAGGCGACAAGCATCCTGGGGTACAGGCTATGGTCCTCCTACCCAGAAAGAGAATGGCATGCAAATTGCTTTTTGTGTCAGAGGCTTGAGTTCAAAACCTGCCTCCATCACTGATGGGTTGTGGGCACTTTTATTCCCTCATTTCAAAGGAGTGGAGATAAAACTGCCTTAAATGTTGGTGTGAGGATGGAAAGCTCTTACTGAAGTGCTTACCAGCCACGAAGCCTTAGGCCGATTATTTTTCTCCTTATTAATTAAAATCTGAATTTATTAGAAGAAGGGTGGGTACTTCAGAGAGGAACTGAGACAACAGAGGATGAAAGGTGGTCCAGGGCTGCTCTAAACACCTGCTCAGCACAGATGTCTTGCCCGTGGCCCCTGTGGCCTCTCTTGAGGGCAGAGGGTGCCACCTGGAGGCTTCGCAGGTACACGAAGCTGCATTGGCACAGCTACCATGTCCCCAAAATGGGGCATTTTGTAGCAATCCCATCAAAGGAATTAATCGTTGAAACATGGGCAGTGTGCTCAGCGCCAACTGCAGGGAACTCTGGCACCGTTCTGACCCATTTAAATGTGATGTGATCATCTCGAGAAAGCACCTCTCAGCAAGTCTCTGATTGCACTTTCATCCTCTTCACTGAGGTGCAAACCCCAGCTCTCCAGCCTGTAAGCTGTAAAACACTGTCTCCTAAAGTAAGGGCATATCAGAACTGTTAGCAGAACATACTGCGTTCCGACTTCAGTTCAACATCTGGCTCCCTAATTAGCCTGCGAACATTATTCGCCCTTAAAACCTTTGTTTCCTCAGCTATAAGGTGCGAATAACAGTAGTCCCTATCTCATAAATTGTTACGAGGATGAATGGGATCCTGGATCTAATGCAGGCAGCACACCACCTGCCTAATGGAACCTGTGCTCGGTGGCTGATTATTTTCTTTCCGGGGTCCCTCCCAGCCAAAACCTTCTACGTGTAAAATAATTTCATCTAAGCTAATACAGTGGAATTTATCTAGTTTTTACAATTTTTGTGGCCATTGGCTTAACAAGCCCAGCTTGCTCAACAGAATTCTCTTTTTTATTTTTCCTTCTTGGCTGACTTGATGTGTTAGCTTGTCAACTGCTGACGTACAGACTCATGACCTGCACCCCTCAGGACAACTATTTAGCATTGGAGCAAACCTAATTATACAAGTAAGCTCAAATAAAACATCCAAGGAGAAGCCCATCTGCCTCCAAATAATCTCTGCCTCTTAATTTCATGCAGATCAGAATTTACAATGGAAATGAGATCAGTGCCTTGTGTATTTTTAGTTCAGATTGTCCAAATGAGTATATTTCTTTGGATTTAGCATGTACAGTATTTTAAACAAAAACAGTTATTTAATAGAAGAGTTCAAATTTCTTAATGTAGCTGCTCCTTTCAGCTGCTATAAAATAAGAAATTTTAATTATACGATGAAACATTTTCATTAGGAGCATCTTAAAAATATCTTTTCCAGTATAAAAGTTGTCTATTTGTGCTATTTCATCTCATTGCTCACTATTGAAAATTATTTGAAGTCTAATGCAAGTTACGTAACTTAAAAGAGGTTGAAATAGTGAGTCAACGGGCAGCCCGGGTGGCTCAGTGGTTTAGCGCTGCCTTGGGCCCAGGGTGTGATCCTGGAGACCCGGGATCCAGTCCCATGTCGGGCTCCCTGCATGGAGCCTGCTCCTCCCTCTGCCTGTGTCTCTGCCTCTGTGTGTGTGTGTGTGTGTGTCTCATGAGTAAATAAATAAAATCTAAAAAAAAAAAAAAAGAAATAGTGAGTCAAAAAATATGAGGACCCAATTCAAGCTATTTAGATTTTTTTTTCTTTTTGCTCTAGCCCCCACTATTCCATCACTCAACATTGATTGAGCAATTAGTGTGTTCGATCTTATGGAGTTGGGCCTGCAAGGTTCCTTGTAAGCATAACTTTTAAAAGCATAACTTTTCTTTTAAAAAGTGGGAAGGAAAACAACACAAGAAATTTCAGCATTATTTTCATCTTTTCTGTTACATTTACTATATGGAGCAAACCAGTGATCACAATTTACTCAAAATATGAAAGAATTTCTGTAGTTTTTAAAAGTGTAGAGACAAAAGCTAGTCTTTTCAAATAAACTAAAAAAGAGAAAAATCAAGGAAAATTTGTCTCTTAAGAGAGAAAAGCCCTGCAGATACACAGAACTATCCATTTAAACTCAATTTTAGAAACCCATATAAAAAATGGAAGATCTGAAATTTTGAAAATTAACTCAGGCTAAGGATGCCTTTTTTCTGGGTTAATTATTTCTTTCTTTCTTAGATATGTTTAAAAGCTAACTATACAGAGCTTAATAAATATATGTTGTTTGTGCAAGTACTTTTCATTTATGTCCATCTGACTATGCCTTATTGTACATCCACCCCAAACCTGACATTAACCTAAGAAAGATGAAACTCTGGTGGTTAGCGGAAAAAACCCAAACTGACCAAGAAATGGGTGGAACTACCATCTAATGAGAGACCATAACGGATAGAAAGAATGATGACGTAAGCATGATGCAAAGTCTATGAAGGCACAGCCAGGGCCTTATGAGCCCTATGATCACATAGTAAGACAACTGACATTTGACTGTTTGGAGAACACCTGGTATTATAAAAGGCGTTGATTCTGAAGTCAAGTTATAAAGGTTACACTCCTAAGGCCCAGATTAATTAGAAGTCTATTCTAAACAAGTTGTTTGACTTTGTTTGACCTCAGACACCACTTACATCAGTCAGTCGGGGTAGCTTTCTTTGAATTTTAACTCAAGGAACAAGGAGGGATTTAACTGTATCAAAGAGAAAAAGCAGCGGTGTTCTGAGGCCATTTGCAACCTCTCTAGATGACATAAACTAGAGCAAATGTGCTGTTCCACAGTGGATCCCATGGTGGTTCTCTAATAAACCATTCAGTCTAGCAAAGCATATGTATTGATTAGGATGGAAACTGAATACAGAATACGGAAGTCATGGATGTGAACATTTTATGAGAACAGTGGGCCCCTCCCAAAGACATTTCCCCAGATGTCTAGGATAATTGTTGGTTGTTTGTCATGAGAAGACTGACCTATACTGTAAAACATACCAGCAGATACAACTTAGTGCTCGGCAAAATTCCAGAGTCCACTGTAATGCTGTTGTCATTTGTAAGCTTGTATTCACGTGATACTCCTGCTGTTTCCCGTAAGAGTCTTTCTGACTCTTTGGATGAGACTCAAATCCAATTATGTCTTCAAATAGCTGCCCAGTGGCTGTATCTGAAGAAGAAAAATCCTGCAAAATCATTTCTACACACAGTGGCTGCTATAAAACACAAAACTCCCATTCCTCTGATTTAAATTAGAATTTCCATTACTTTGTTCTCAACGTATAAATTTCCAGATTTTACCTAATACTGTGGCAGCTTTAAAATATACTTTACTTTTCTCATATGTCACCTAGGACTTACTTATGTGATCCCTAAGAAAAGGAGAGTATGTGAATGTAGCTATATATTGCATGTTTGAAAGTTGCTAGGAGAATAAATCTTAAAAGTTTCTCATCACAAGAAAAAACAGTATGCACCTCTGTATGGAGAGGGATGTTAATGAGACAGGATGGTAATCGTTTCACAATATTTACAAATATCAGTTCATTATATTCTACATATGAAACTAATCTAATGTTATATGTCAATTACATCTCAATTAAACAACAACAACAACAAGGAGTACGGTTGATTTGAGCACCCTTCCCATTGCTTCACTGCTCACCAGTTACCCTCCTGACTCACTCGAGCCAGCACACTGTACATCAGTGTCTCCGATGAAAAAATAACCATCCGCGGCAATATAACAATTGAGAAGGTGACTTATCCCATTTCAATTTAAAAAACTGTCTTTCACGGGCACCCGGCTGGTTCAGATGGTGAAGCCTTTGTCTTGGGCTCAGGTCAGATCTCCGGGTCCTGGGATTGAGTGTAGGGTCAGACTCTGTGCTCAGCAGGGAGTCTGCTTCTCCCTCTCCCTCTGCTGCTCCCTGGGCTCATTCTCTCTCTCTCTCTCTCTCTCTCTCTCTCTCTCTCCCAAATAAATAAATAAAATGTTTTACAAAAAAACTGTCTTTTAAGCAGATCACAGCTTTTCTCTGAAATACTTTTTTAAAGGCCCTGAAAGAAAACAGTTGAACGAAGCAAAAATAAAGTGTGGAAAACGGTTGTAAGAATAAGGAGGATAAAGTGTTAGTTCCTCTTCTCCAATTGTTTTAGTTCACTCCTTCATTTTCTATATCCCTACTGCCAAGCCAAACAGAAAAAACAAAAACTAAAAAATATTCCAGGAAATCTACCTCCCCAGAGCCATGTGCTCTAAAGAAACACTAAAATGTTTAGTTTTGTGCAAGAAAACATGAATGAACAAAATTTTTCAGTGCTTCTATCACAATGGCACCATGACATTGTACATCCTTGCCCTTACATCTAGAAATTCCTCTACTACCACGTCCACGAGCAAAGACGTTCCACCTTCAGAACTCAAACATTCAGTATCTCTTCTAGAAATGAGTTCTCAACACTCCATCAGGGTTTTCCAGGGCAATAAACTGACTGTGTTCACCCCCAGATCCATATGTTAAATCCTCACACCCAATGTGATGGCATTTGGATGCAGGGCTTTTGAGAGGTGATTAGGTTTTGAAGGCAGAGCTCTCAGGAATGGAATTAGCGCCCTCATGAAAGAGGCCCCAGAGAATGACCTTGCCACTTCCAACCTGGGAAGACCCAACAAAAAGGGAGCTCTCTGTGGACCAGGAAGGTGGCCACACCAACCAACAAATCTACAGGTGCCTGGGTCACCAGAGACATGACAAAACAAATTTATTTTGTTTGTAAACCACCTAACCTAGGTATATTGTTATAGCAACCTAAACAGATTAAGACCAGCAGTGAGACTAGAACTACTCATTTGGGCATCTTCAATCATAGCATTTGTATTATTTTATTACAATAATACATTCATTGTTATCTCTCCAACTAGATTATAAACTCTTGAGTAGTTTATCTTACCCATTTTTTCTACCCTAGAGTTTTACACTATACCTGGCATGGAGTTGGTATTCCATAATTATAGAATAAATTATACCCCAAAATACGGTGAAACCATCATAATGAGCAAATTTATATTCAACTTTTTATATATATTTTTATTATTATTTATGATAGTCACACAGAGAGAGAGAGAGAGGCAGAGACATAGGCAGAGGGAGAAGCAGGCTCCATGCACCGGGAGCCCGATGTGGGATTCCATCCTGGGTCTCCAGGATCGCGCCCTGGGCCAAAGGCAGGCGCCAAACCGCTGCGCCAACCAGGGATCCCTATATTCAACTTTTTAAAAGTATTTTTCAAAACTCATGAATTGTAAACATCTTCAAGGTCCTTTAGTTCTACCCTTTGTGTTATACACAAGAAATTTGAGGCCAAGAAAATGTACATGATTTGCTAATGGAATACTCCTGTTTGGGATTGATCTCCATTAACTACTACACCACATTTTCTTTCCCCTTGTCATTAGATTTGGAAAATCCTTAAAATAATATGGAAATTAAAATCTTTTTGTCATTTTTTAAGAAATATTTTCTCATTAAAAATGATTTTTTTGAGAGTTTGCCAAGAGCAAAGTACTAAACTAATCCCTAAGAAGTGAATGAAATGAAAAAAGTATAATAATCCATTGTCCCTGAGCTCAAAGAAGTAGTCATCATTGTGGCTGAATAAAAACTCTGCTTTGACTTGTATGCTGGTTTCTCTATAGCCATTATTGTAGTAACTAAGGGAAATTATCTGGGCATTTCTTCTTATGACATCCTTAAATCAATGTCATCATGTTTACGTGTCATAAATGACATAGCTATTTATCATTTCACATTACAGAAAAAGGGTGGAATGAAGGGGAGAAAGGAGGAAAAGACAGAGGAAGGGAGGAAGGAAAACAGTGAGTTCTTTCTTTCAAGTCTTAAAATAAAGACCTGGCAGGGCACCTGGGTGGTTCAGTTGGTGAAGCGTCTGCCTTCCGCTCAGGTCATGATCTCATGGTCCTGGGATGACGCCCAACATCAGGTTCCTTGCTCAGCGGGGAGTCTACTTTTCCTTCTCTCTCTGCCCCTCCCTCAACTCGTGCTCACAGTCTCTTGCATACTCTGTCTCTCTCTCAACTAAGTAAATAAAATCTTAAAAAAAAAAAGACCTGGCATAGAAATTTATTTGTTTTTGTTTTAACCTGTTTTTTTTTATTTTATGTTTGTTTCCTATTTCCTGTTCCCTTACCTCTTAATTAATTTTTTTCTCGTAGCAATAACAGTTGATTATATTGCTACCCGTGCTGTCAAAATTTGTATACTTTTCCCCCCATTTGGAACTTCACAGTAAATATAATTACTTCCTCTTATCGATGTTTACTGTTGTGTTGAAGTAGCTCATTTATATGCATATTTCCTTAAATTATTTTCTTGCTTGAGATTTGGAGAGTAATTAGATTACATTAGTTTAAGTCTACAAATATTAATTAAAAGAATAATTATAAAATATATTGATGACAACTCTTCCCTAAGAAACTTAAGTATATTTACCATCCAACTAATCATCCCAGAGAAATAACTCACTGCTTTCCAAAATCTGCAAATTATTGAGAAAAGAGGATATAAATATAATAATAGAATGGAATGGACTTGGAGAAAATCAGTTAGCATAATACCCCAAAATGAGAAAATAGTCAAAATGAGAAAAATAATTTAAAAGTCCATGACTTTTGTAACAAATACATTGAAGTGCATTAAAATGCCATAAATTTTATTGAATTTTAGTGTGAAATATGAGAATGATTAACATAGGAAAATAATTTAACCAAGTTCTCTTTAAGTCACAAACATTTATTATATACATAGTAAGCCCTTTCTTTACTACATATTATGCACAAAATTAACCCTTATGGAAATATTGAAGTTCTATTAACTATTGTAATTCTTTTAAAAAGTATTTAAGGGATGCCTAGGTGGCTCAGCAGTTGAGCATCTGCCTTTGGCTCAGGTTGTGATTCCAGAGTCCTGGGATGGAGTCCCACATCGGGCTCCCTGCAGGGAGTCTGCTTCTCCCTCTGCCTATGTCTGTGCCTCTCTGTCTCTCATGAATAAATAAATAAAATCTTTAAAAAAAAAAGTATTTAAAATAGGTGGCTGAAAAGTTCCTAGACCATAACAGTTAAGGAACATAGAATGTAATAAAATAGATACAACTAATGTCAGTGAGAAATGGCACACTATTGCTCTTCTATACTATTCTCAAGTTCCCTTTTTCAAACAAAAAGGACAATGCCCAGGGTGAGAGGACACCCATACATGAGACGATAATGTTGCTGCATAATATACTTCATTGAAAGAGGCTTGTGAAAGAGGCAATGCTGTGTTGTTCTTTTGTCCATGAAAATTCTTAAGATAAAATATAATGTTAATATTAACAAGTCAACCAGATGAGATTATTTCCTGGAATCATAGTTATGTATGATCGGTAACAACAGCATATTTTTCTTGTGAAAAAATATCACATTGATCCGGTATGACCTTAAAGAAATGGGATGAACTTTTAACAACTCTTCTACTCTGCTTCTAAATGGGCACCAACTTTTTACAGGCAGGGAAAGCTGAGAAAACTGCTCAGATTGCAGTAGTGCCCTAGTCCATGTGGCAAGGAGCAGGGAAAACAACAACCCGGAGGATTAAGAGAAGAGCTGTGGAAAACAGTGAGCTGCAGAGCCACCCCCGAAATCAGAACTGGGTCTTTTCAAGAAATAGTCTCCAACCTCAGAGTAGGAAGACTCAGCTAGATTTCAGAATTACTATGGACAAATGTCTCCTATGCAGTTTTCTTTCTTCCTTTTTTTGAATGGATATGTCTCTCGTGATTATACTGCCCTGGGTGTATGTGGTATTAACAAGCTTGTCCATAGGTCTCTGGATTAAGAAGAACACATCCTGACTTAAAATATACCATAAAATACTGGACTCTTAGCCTTATTTTGTAATTGGATAAGATTCTGTGAGGACTTGAAGGGGATAAATGTATTCTACATATAAGAAGCAATAAATAATTTTGAACAAAAGATGGACTATGGCAGGTTGATTGCCTAATGCCATCAATTAATGTTGTCCCCATATCCACACACTTTGTCCTGTAAATTCATAATGCCTTCCGTTTCTGACTCTGAGATCAGCATGTGAGTTGCTTTGGCCAATGAGATATTTAAAAAAATCTACTGTAATCAGAAAACTAAAAAGCACATGTGCATTTCCATTTGCTATTTTACACAATGATGCTTGCTCTGTCTCTCTCTCAACCTCTGTCATCATCAAAGGAACAAGCAAGCCTGCCAGAAGTGTATGACAAGCACTTGGAAAAAAAAGCTGAGGTCGTTATAGACAAGTCAACAGCCAGCAGACAGCAAAACATGTGAGAGAACACAGCCAAGACCAGTTAATCTCAGCCCCGTTCAGCCCAGTACATTATACCAAGCTAATACATAGATTTGTGAGGAATAATAAAGGTGGTTGTTTTAAGTCACTAAGCTTTGAGGTAGTTTGTTAAGAAGTAATAACTAACTCAAAAAAAAAAAAAGAAGTAATAACTAACTCATGTATCTTCACTGGCATCACCCGGGATTAAAGTTCCAAGCCCTATGGCTAACCCGGATTAATTATTAGACTATAGCCAGTTTCCACGGAGTTTTGTTGTTTCAAACCCGGATTTTGTATTAGACTATAGCCAGTTTCCACGGAGTTTTGTTGATTAACCCGGATTAATTATTAGACTATAGCCAGTTTCCACGGAGTTTTGTTGATTCAAACGAACGATATCAACACGAACCTCTCAGTCCGCTACCCTGATCACAGAATGTGTCCTCTACGCAGAATAACCCATTCCATTATCAATCTCCTAAAAACTGTGAGAGTAAGCACTGAATTTTCCAAAGAAGATATTAGAGGATTGTTAGCAATGCCTGAAAACCACCCTCAGGGTGTAGATTATTTCCCCTAAGATTATTTCCTCTAAGAAAGAGGGTAAGACCATTTTTATGAACAGTCCAAAAGGCATCCACTACCTCGTATGGAAAGGATTAACAAGTCTTCGAACCAGATATAGCATGAAGGTTGAGAAGAGTCTTCTGAAGACTTCTGCATCTGCAATGATCTCTATCACTCTGGAGAAAGAGGGAGCCATTCCAAATGACTTTCCCTTAAACCTTAGGATCTAAGATCCACCTCTGACAATCACTTTCATTTGTCATTCTAGGATATATAGATCAAGTTTGCTAGGAAGTTTTAGAAGCACAGTAAGTGTCATTGCAGGTGCTGGAAATGTTCTCTCTCCCTCCCCCTTGTTGAAAGCTCAGAGACAGATGAACAAAAATGTCACCACCCATTAAAATTTCAAGAATTGGGGATGGTCTCATGGCAGTTCTGGAGAAATCCAAGGGCAAGACAGTGTGTGCCCATTTCTAGCCTCCAGTGAATTCAGTGATCCTGTCTTACTAGGCAAGGGTCTTTTTCTTCTTTAGAATTTACCCATAGCCTCATTTCCATGCCCAGAGCGGTCACCTACATGGGGACTAGTAGCTCCTTTATTATTATTCTTGCTCTCTCTTTGACCTCTGCCATCACCATAAGAAAAAGCCAGCCTTCTGGAAGCATGTATGAGGCATCTAGAAAAAAGCTGAGGTCATTCTAGACAAGCCAACAGCCAGCGGACACCCAAACATGTGAGAAAACAGTGCCAAGACCAGTTAATCTCAGCCCAGATCAGTTAACCTTTGCTACACTAATTTGAACTCATCCTACAATGAGACAAGCCAGTATTGTGCTTACATGGCATAATGTTTGGACCTGGAAAAAAAAAACTATCATATAAAACAGGACAGAGGTATGGACACATCCTTAATGAGTATATTCCATCCAAGAAGGGGTCATCAGGAGTGTTTCTTCTTATGGGGGTACCCTTAGTCTCCATCTACTTCATGGCCCAGGATACAGCCAGACTTCTGCCATAATCAAAGTCTCCAGAGACAAGGTTCTGATGAGACATATTACCATTGTTTCTTAGTCACTAATCACACCAGAGGGGCTGGAGCTTCCCTAATCATAACTTAAAATTCCACTGCCAAATTGTTAGAGTGCCTCTTGCCAAGTCCGATTTCCACCCCAGCTGAATTCTTGGCACTGGCCTAGAATTCAATGAGCAACAGGAGACTCACACACTTCTGTTACTGCTGTCTCCATAAATTTTCCCTGATAAATGCCGTTCCAGCACATTTAGTATGTGTGCACTCTTGCCATTTCCCCTCATTTCTATGAAATTTAGCAAGGTGAAATATATATCTGGGCAGGCATTCACTACGGCTTTCTAGAAATGGGCTGACCCCCCATCCAGGTGATACCCACCACCATTGAAGATGGGAAGAGTCCAATTTCAGCCAGATCAAAGTCCAAATCACCCAGCCTTTGGGATTTGTAGCTAAGGTATGCTCACAAGAACCAGCCCCCACTTAATTTCTAAACATAGGAAACTGATGGGGCACCAGGGTGGCTCCACTGGTGAGGCGTCTGCCTTTGGCTGGGGTCATGATTCTACGGTCCTGGGATGGAGTCCTGCACTGGGCTCCCTGCTCGGTGGAAAACTCTGAGCTTTCCTACTCTCCCTGCTCCTGTGCTCGCTCTTGCTCTCTCACTCTCTGTCAAATAAGTAAGTAAATAAATCTCTAAAAATAAATAAACATAGGAGATCGTGACCACTGAGATCACCTGAAATAAAATTCCTTAGCTGTGATTAACTGTTGAGAGAAGTCCTTCTGAGAAATTGTGTGCATGTGCAAATCTTTCTGTGTGCACACCAGCAGAGAGTGCGCAGGCCATGGTGACTAACGGTAGGCTCACACTGATGGCTTTGTACCCAACAGACTACCTGGAAGTGAGACACAGGAAGAGATCTTAAAATTGCCCAGTTACCCTATGAGATCAGTGCTGAGTCTGAAGTCGTAGTCTCTATGGCTTCGCTGTCCCACACCTCTGTGTACATAAAGTCACTCAAGAATCAGATGCTAAAGGAAAGTCAATGTCTCTCCAATGACACACTCTGCGGCACATGAATACAGGAAGGGTACTTCATACCATGGATCACTCAGCCAACCAATGAAAGTCCCTTCAGTACCCAAGAAACCCAACAGTAAGTATGTCTTTATGGGATTAATAGTTTTTCCTTGTCCCTTACCACATGCATAGTGAGCATACAGAAGACCCATCAGAGCCAGGTGTTTTCTTCTCTCCCTACCTCCATTTCTTCTTTCCCTTGTTCCTTGATTTCTCTTTCTCTCTTTTCCCTATATTTCATCTGCAATTTTCTTCTCCCTGAACACTCTGCTTCCAGTGATTTTTTTGCTTGCTTTCTTTGCCTTCCATATGTAAGGTATCCTCAAATGTCTGGTAATTCTTGCTTACCTCTTTTTGTATAGTGGTTCGATAAAAAGTAGATTAGAATTTCCATGTCCATGAGTGCGGTGTATTGATTATGAGCTTTTGGGGTTTCTTTTTAGAGATTTACATATTGATTGACATAACTAAAGAGAGAGAGAGAGAACAGGAGGGGCAGAGGGTGAGGAGGGAAAATCTCCAGCAGACTCCCTACTGAGCAGGGAGCCCAACTTGGAATTTCATCTTACGACCCTGAGATCACAACCTGAGCTGAAAGCAAGACACTTCACCAACTATGTTTCTAAGGTACCCCAATTACAAGCTTTTTTAAAATTAAATTTTAAAAACTTTAATTTCAGTATAGTTAATATACAGTGTTAATATTCTTTTCAAGTGTAGAAATAGTCATCAACAGATGTATATATGACTCAGCGCTAATCATGATAATTGTACTATTTAATCCCCATTGCTTATATCACCCATTCCCACCCCACCCCACCACTGGTAATCATCAGTTTGTTGTCTCTAGTTAAGACACTGTTTCTTTGTCCCTCTCTCTCTCTCTCTCTCTCCTTTGCTCATTTTTTTATTTCTTCAGTTCCACTCATGAGTGAAATCATATGATATTTGTCTTTCTCTGTTTTATTTTGATTGGCATAATACTCTAGCTTTATCCATGTCATTGCAAATGGCAAGATTTTGTTCTTCTTTATGGCTCAGTAATATATATATTACTGATATATATTATATATTAATATATATTAAAAATATATATTAATATATATTTATTAAAATATATTTAGAAATATATTATATATAATATATAAATATATTATATATTAATATATTATATTTATATATTATATGACCATATATTACATAATCATATAAATTATGTATTATATAAATGTGTATTAATATATTTAATATAAATATATATTAATATATAAAATATATAAAGATATATTAATATATTATATATATTTTTATATATAAAATATGTTCCTGATTCATTCATCAGTCCATGGCACTTGGAATGGTTTTGTGAAGAATGCTGCAGTAAACATAGTAGTGCATGTACCTCTTTAAATTAGTGTTGTATTTTTTGGGTAAATACCCAGCCATTACTGAATCATAGAGTAGTTCCATTTTTAACTCTTTGAAGAGCTTCCATATTGTTTTCCACAGTGGCTATACAAGTTTGCATTCCCACAAACAATGCACAAGGGTTCCTTTTTCTCCACATCCTTGTTAACACATGTTATGTCCTGTGTTTTTTACTTTAGCCATTCCGACAGGTGTGAGGTGATATCTTATTGTAATTCTGATTTCCATTTCCCTTATGATGAGCGATGGTGACCATCTTTTCATGTGTCTGTTGGCAATTTGTTTATCTTCTTTGGAGAAATATCTATTGACATCTTCTCATTTTTAATTGGATTACTTGTGTTTCTTTGGTGTTGAGTTCTATCTATCTATCTATCTATCTATCTATCTATCTACCTACCTATCTATCTATCTATCTATATTTTGGATACTAACCCTTCATTGGATGTGACTTTTACAAGTATCTTCACCCATTAAGTAGCTTGTCTTAGTTTTGTTGACTATTTTCCTCTTGACACAAAAGCTTTTTATTTTGATGTAACTCAAAGTTTATTTTTAGATTTTACTTCCTTTGCCTCCAGAGACATATCTACAAAAATGTCATTATAGCCAATGTCAGAGAAATTAGTGCCAGTCCTGCCTTCTAAGATTTTCATAGTTTCAAGCCTTACATTTAGGTCTTCAGTACATTTTGTTTACTTTTGTATATGAAGCTAGTCTGCTTACATTGTTTTACATGTGGCTGTCCAGTTATCCCAACACCATTTATTGAAGAAACTGCCCTATTCACACTAGATATTCTTTTCTCCTTTACTAAAGATTAACTGACCATATAATTGTGGGTTTATTTCTGGGTTTTCTATTCTAATGATCTATCTGTCTATTTTTGTACTGGTACCATACTGTTTTGGTTATATTAACCTTATAATATAATTTGAAGTCTGGAATTACAATGCCTCCAGTTTTGTTCTTCTTTTTCAGGATTGCTTTGGATATTCAGGGTATTTTGTGGTTTCATACAAATTTTAGAATTATTTGTTCTAGTTCTGTGAAAATGTTATTGATATTTTGATAGAGATTGCATTAAAATTGTAGATTGCTTTGAGTAGTACAGACATTTTAACAATATTCATTCTTCCAATCCATGATCATAGAATGTCTTTCCATTTCCTTGTGTCATCTTCAATTTTTTTCAGCAATGTTTTATACCTGTCAGATTACAGGTCTTTCATTTCTTTGGTTAAGTTTATTTCTAGGAATTTTATTATTTTTGGTGCAATGCCAAGTGGGATTTTGCTAATTTCTCTTTCTGCTGCTTCATGATTAGTGTATAGAAATCCAAGATTCCTATACATTAATTTTGCATCCTGTTTCTTTACTGCATTCATGTATAAGTTCTGGTAGTATTTTGGTGGAGTCCTGTGGATTTTCTATAGAGAGTATCATGTCATCTGCAAATAGTGAAAGTTTGACTTCGCCCTTACTAATTTGAATGCCTTTCATTTCTTTTTGTTGTTTGATTGTTGTGGCTGGGACTTCCAGTACTATGATGAATAAAAGTGATGAGAGTGGACACCTTTTTTTGTTGTTGTTCCTGATCTTAGGGGAAATCTCTCAGTTTTTCCCTATTGAATATGATGTTAATTGTAGGTTTTTCACTTAAAGCCTTCATTATCTTGAGGTATGTTCTCTCTAGACCTACTTTATTGAGAGTTATTATCATGAATGGATATTATACTCTGTCAAATGCTTTTTCTGCATTTATTGAAATGATCATACAGTTTTTATATTTTCTATTATTGATGTGGTGTATCACATTGATTGATTTGAGAATATTGAACCACCCTTACATCCAAGGATTAATCCCATTTGATTTGTCTTTTTATTCTTTTTTTTTTTATTTGAGAGAGAGAGAGAGAGCATGAGCAGAGGGAGGACAGGGAGTGAGGGAGGGAATCTCAAGCAGACTCCACACTGAGTGCAGAGCCTTATGTAGGGCTAGGTCTCATGACTCTGAGATCATGACCTGAGCTGAAACCAAGAACCAAATACTTAATTGACTGAGCCACCCACATGCTCCTGATTTGGGTTTTATCAAATGATGAATGATTTTTTTCTAATGTCTTAGATTCAGTTTCTGGTATTTTGTTGAGGATTTTTTTTTTTTTGCATCTACATTCATTAAAGATATTAACTTCTAGTTTCCTTTTTTGTAGTGTCTTTATTTTGGTTTGGGCATGGGTTTCTTTCTTTTTTTTAATAATAAGTTTATTTTTTATTGGTGTTCAATTTACCAACATACAGAATAACACCCAGTGCTCATCCCGTCAAGTGTCCCCCTCAGTGCCCGTCACCCACTCACCCCACCCCTACCCTCCTCCCCTTCCACCACCCTTAGTTCGTTTCCCAGAGTTAGGAGTCTTCATGTTCTGTCTCCCTTTCTGATATTTCCCACACATTTCTTCTCCCTTCCCTTATATTCCCTTTCACTATTGTTTATATTCCCCAAATGAATGAGAGCATACAATGTTTGTCCTTCTCTGATTGACTTACTTCACTCAGCATAATACCCTCCAGTTCCATCCACGTTGAAGCAAATGGTGGGTATTTGTCATTTCTAATGGCTGAGGAATATTCCATTGTATGCATAGACCACATCTTCTTTATCCATTCATCTTTTGATGGACACCGAGGCTCCTTCCACAGTTTGGCTATTGTGGACATTGCTGCTAGAAACATCGGGGTGCAGGTGTCCCGGCGTTTCATTGTATCTGTATCTTTGGGGTCAATCCCCAACAGTGCAATTGCTGGGTCATAGGGCAGGTCTATTTTTAACTCTTTGAGGAACCTCTACACAGTTTTCCAGAGTGGCTGCACCAGTTCACATTCCCACCAACAGTGTAAGAGGTTCCCTTTTCTCTGCATCCTCTCCGACATTTGTGGTTTCCTGCCTTGTTAATGTTCCCCATTCTCACTGGTGTGAGGTGGTATCTCATTGTGGTTTTGATTTGTATTTCCCTGATGGCAAGTGATGCAGAGCACTTTCTCATGTGCATGTTGGCCATGTCTATGTCTTCCTCTGTGAGATTTCTCTTCATGTCTTTTGGGCATGGGTTTCTACTGGTCTTCTAGGGAAGAGGCCTAGCACAGTGGATATAAAGATAATACTGGCCACATAGAATGGATTTGGAAGTTTTTTTTTCCAATCTCATTTTTTGGAATAGTTTGGGAAAAATAAGTACTCTTCTTTAAAGGTTTGATAGAATTTACCTATGCCAAGCCCTGTTCCCCTGGGGTCTGGCAAGACAGCTCCTCTATCAAGCTTGCTTCAGAACTACCACAGCAGGCTCCTCCTCCAGAAGGTCAGAACAAGCCCCAATCTACCCCATGTCTCTAAAGTCTCCAGTTTTATAGGTCAGCAGGTGTGGCTGGGATAGAGCCCAGAGGGCACTGCCCCACTCCTGGAGAGAAGGCTACTGTATGGAAATGACAATCTAAAACATTTAGGACATGCAGCAGGAAGATCATTTACTCTTCTCAGAGGGCTTCCCTGAGAGGCAGCATTCAGGGAGTTCCTCTCCAGGGACAAAGTAGCTGGCTCACATCATTTCACTCCCTCACCCTTCAGCATGAACACAGAGCCACCTGCAGGAAGCCACACAGGCTACCTAACTCGTTTCCAACCAAGTCCCACACCCCTGATCTCCGGAAGGACTCCCCTTCTCAGTCAAGCTTGCCTCAGTCCCAGAATGATGGGCTTCCTCTTCAGATGACCAGTAAAAGCCTCTGCCCATAGCACATTCCCAGCCAGAAAGTCCTGCAGGGCTTCGGTTCTAGTGGAAATAGTCAGGTCTCATTTAACAAGCACACCAGAGCACACCTAATTGAAACCAACCACATCCTGTCCAAGGACAAAACAGTACCCACTGCAGGCAAGGAGAGCCTCAGCACATGACAATGGACAAGAGCAGAGCACCTGCAGCACACACCAGAGATATTCCCTGAAGTGCCAGGCCCTGGATACTAGATGACCTCTTCTTCATAAAGCCACTACTCTCAAAAACAGGAAACATAACTTTTTTCTAACACACAGAAGAAGGAGGTATTTAGATAAAATGCCAAAGGGACAAATTCATCCCAAATGAAAGAATAAGATAAGGCTATGGCCAGATATCCTATTAAAAGAGGTATAAGTAACATCCTTGATGGAGAATTTAAAGCAACAATCATAAGGCTACTCATTGGGCTTAACAGGAGAATGGAAGACATTAGGGGATCCTTATCACAGAGGTCCTAATTAAAAAAGAATCAGTCAGCAGTCAGAGATGAAGAATACAATAACTGAGATTGGAAACAGGCTTAATGCAATGAATAGTAGGCTAGAAGAAGAAGGGGAATGAATTAGTGACCTAGAGCACAACAAAATGGAAAATAAGGAAGCTGAGCAAAAGAGAGAAAGAAGAATTAGGGAACATGAGAATAGATTTAGGGAATTCAGTGACTTTACCAAATGTAATAGCATTCCTGCTATAGGGAATCCCAGAAGAAGAAGAGAGATAAAGAGCAGAGAAAATTTATTGGAAGAAATAATAGCTGAAAACTTTAATCCATGTTAAAAAGGGAGGGAAACAGACATCCAGATCCAGGATGCACAGAGAACTCCCATCAAAATCAACAAGAGTGGCCCACACCAAGACATATTGTAATTAAATTTCCAAAATACACTGATAAAGAAAAAGTCATAAAAGTAGCAAGACAAAATAATTCCTTGATGTACAAAGGGTGACCCATAAGGCTAGCTGGAGTTTTCTCAATAGAAACTCTTCTGGCAGACCAGGAGAAAGTGCATGTTATATTCAAAGTGCTGAATAAATCAATCAAATAAATAAGTAAATAATATCAGTGTGAGGGGAGAAATCACAACCAACACAACAGAAATACAAACAAGTAGAAGAGAATATTATGAAAGACTATATGCCATCAAATTGAACAACCTCAAACAAATGAAAAAATTCCTAGAAACTTAAAAAGTACCAAAACCAAAATAGGAGGAAATAGAAAACTTGAGCAGACCCATATCCAGCAAAGAAACTGAATCAATAATCAAAAATCTCCCAACAAACAAAAGTCCAGGACCAGATGTCTTCACAGGCAAATTCTACCAAATATTTAAAAAAGAGTTAATACCTGTTCTTCTCAAACTTTTCCAAAAAATAGAAAAGGAAGGAAAACTTCAAACTTCATTCTACAAGGCCAGCATGACCCTGATATCAAAACTGGATAAAGACTCTAATAAAAAAGAGAACATGGATAGGAAATAAAATCTCAATAAAATACTAAGCAAACTGAATCCAACAGTACAGTAAAAGAATCTTTCACCATAATCACATGAAATTTATTCCTGGCCTGCAAGGGTGGTTCAATATTTGCAAATCAATCAGTGTGCTACACAACATTAATAAAAGAGAGGATAAGAACCATATGATCATTTCAATAGATGCAGGAAAATCATTTGACTAAGTACAACATCCATTCATGATTCAAAAAAAGAATCCTTAACAAACTAGGGTTAGAGGAGACATACCTTACCATAATAAAGGCCATCTATGAAAAACCCACAGCTAATATCCTCATGGGGAAAACTGAGAGCTTTTCCTCTACGATCAGGAACAAGACAGGGATGTCCACTCTCGCCACTATTGTTCAACACAGTCCTGGAAGTCCTACCCTCAGTAATCAGACAAGAAAAAGATAAAAAGCATCCAAATAGGCAAGGAAGAAGTCAAACTTTTGCTCTTTGTAGATGACATGATGTTTTACATAGAAAACCTAAAAAACTGAACCAAAAATTGCTTAAGCTGATACATAAATTCAGTAAAATCACAGGATACAAAACCAACATATAGAAATCCACTGCATTTCTATGCACCAACAATAAAGCAGCAGAAAAAGAGATCAGGGAATCAACCCATTTACACTTGCCACAAAAACCATCAAGATAACCTAAGAATAGACCTAACCAAAGAGGTAAAAGACCTGTACTCTGAAAACTATTAAACACTGATGAAAGAAATTGAAGTAGATACAAAGAAATGGAAAAATATTCTATACTCATGGATTGGAAGAACAAATATTATTAAAATGTCTATACTACTCAGAACAATCTGCAAATGTAATGCAATCCCTATCAAAATACCAACAGTTTTCACAGAGCTAGAGCAAATAATTCTAAAATCTGTATGGAACCACAAAAGATGCTGAGTAGCCCAAACAATCTTGGGGAAAAAAAGAAAAGAAAAAAGAAAAGCCAGAGGCATCCCAATTCTGGACTTTATGTTATAACACAAAGCTGTAGTGATCAAGATAGTATGGTACTGGCACAAAAACAGACATATAGACAAATAGAACAAAAGAGAAAACTCAGAAATTGACCCACAACTATACGATCAATCTTCTTCAAATCAGCGAAGAGGGAGAGTTTGACTTCTTCTTTGCCAATTTGAATGCCTTTAATGTCTTTATGGTCAACTAATATTCGATAAAGGAGGAAAGACTATCCATTGGAAGAAAGACAGTCTCTTCAATAAATGGTGCTGGGAAAATTGGACATCCACATGCAGAAGAATGAAACTAGACCCCTCTCTTGCCCCATACACAAAGATAAACTCGAATTACAGACCAATATCCCTGATGAACATGGATGCAAAAATTCTCAACAAGATACTGGCCAATAGGATCCAATAGTACATTAAGAAAATTATTCACCATGACCAAGTAGGATTTATCCCCAGGACACAAGGCTGGTTCAACACCCATAAAACAATCAATGTGATTCATCATATCAGCAAGAGAAAAAGCAAGAACCATATGATCCTCTCATTAGATGCAGAGAAAGCATTTGACAAAATACAGCATCCATTCCTGATCAAAACTCTTCAGAGTGTAGGGATAGAGGGAACATTCCTCGACATCTTAAAAGCCATCTACGAAAAGCCCACAGCAAATATCATTCTCAATGGGGAAGCACTGGGAGCCTTTCCCCTCAGATCAGGAACAAGACAGGGATGTCCACTCTCACCACTGCTATTCAATATAGTACTGGAAGTCCTAGCCTCAGCAATCAGACAACAAAAAGACATTAAAGGCATTCAAATTGGCAAAGAAGTCGTCAAACTCTCCCTCTTCGCCGATGACATGATACTCTACATAGAAAACCCAAAAGTCTCCACCCCAAGTTTGCTAGAACTCATACAGCAATTTGGTAGCGTGGCAGGATACAAAATCAATGCCCAGAAATCAGTGGCATTTCTATACACTAACAATGAGACTGAAGAAAGAGAAATTAAGGAGTCAATCCCATTTACAATTGCACCCAAAAGCATAAGATACCTAGGAACAAACCTCACCAAAGAGGTAAAGGATCTATACCCTAAAAACTAAAGAACACTTCTGAAAGAAATTGAGGAAGACACAAAGAGATGGAAAAATATTCCATGCTCATGGATTGGCAGAATTAATATTGTGAAAATGTCAATGTTACCCAGGGCAATATACACGTTTAATGCAATCCCTATCAAATACCATGGACTTTCTTCAGAGAGTTAGAACAAATTATTTTAAGATTTGTGTGGAATCAGAAAAGACCCCGAATAGCCAGGGGAATTTTAAAAAAGAAAACCATATCTGGGGGCATCACAATGCCAGATTTCAGGTTGTACTACAAAGCTGTGGTCATCAAGACAGTGTGGTCCTGGCACAAAAACAGACACATAGATCAATGGAACAGAATAGAGAATCCAGAAGTGGACCCTGAACTTTATGGTCAACTAATATTCGATAAAGGAGGAAAGACTATCCATTGGAAGAAAGACAGTCACTTCAATAAATGGTGCTGGGAAAATTGGACATCCACATGCAGAAGAATGAAACTAGACCACTCTCTTGCACCATACACAAAGATAAACTCAAAATGGATGAAAGATCTAAATGTGAGACAAGATTCCATCCAAACACTAGAGGAGAACACAGGCAACACCCTTTTTGAACTTGGCCACAGTAACTTCTTGCAAGATACATCCACGAAGGCAAAAGAAACAAAAGCAAAAATGAACTATTGGGACTTCATCAAGGTAAGAAGCTTTTGCACAGCAAAGGATACAGTCAACAAAACTAAAAGACAACCTACAGAATGGGAGAAGATATTTGCAAATGACGTATCAGATAAAGGACTAGTTTCCAAGATCTATAAAGAACTTATTAAACTCAACACCAAAGAAACAAATAATCCAATCATGAAATGGGCAAAAGACAGGAGCAGAAATCTCACAGAGGAAGACATAGACATGGCCAACAAGCACATGAGAAAATGCTCCACATCACTTGCCATCAGGGAAATACAAATCAAAACCACAATGAGATACCACCTCACACCGGTGAGAATGGGGAACATTAACAAGGCAGGAAACCACAAATGTTGGAGAGGATGTGGAGAAAAGGGAACCCTCTTACACTGTTGGTGGGAATGGGAACTGGTGCAGCCACTCTGGAAAACTGTGTGGAGGTTCCTCAAAGAGTTAAAAATAGACCTGCCCTGCGACCCAGCAATTGCACTGTTGGGGATTTACCCCAAAGATTCAGATGCAATGAAACGCCGGGACACCCGCACCCCGATGTTTCTAGCAGCAATGTCCACAATAACCAAACTGTGGAAGGAGCCTCGGTGTCCATCGAAAGATGATGGGTAAAGAGGATGTGGTCTATGTATACAGTGGAATATTACTCAGCTATTAGAAATGACAAATACCCACCATTTGCTTCAACGTGGATGGAACTGGAGGGTATTATGCTGAGTGAAGCAAGTCAATCGGAGAAGGACAAACATTATATGGTCTCATTCATATGGGGAATATAAACAATAGTGAAAGGGAATATAAGGGAAGGGAGAAGAAATGTGTGGGAAATATCAGAAAGGGAGACAGAACATGAAGACTCCTAACTCTGGGAAACGAACTAGGGGTGGTGGAAGGGCAGGAGGGTGGGGGGTGGGAGGGTATGGGTGATGGGCACTGAGTGGGGCACTTGACAGGATGAGCACTGGGTGTTATTCTATATGTCTTTATTGAACACCAATAAAAAATAAATTTATTTTAAAAAATAAATAAATAAAATGAAAGAGCCTGTGAAACCCTGTGATCCTTGACTTTTGGTTTGTTTTGTTTGTTTTTTTACAGATGCAACGCCCTTGCTGATAGTCAGTCTGTTCTAATTTTCTATTTCTTCGTGTATCAGTTTTGGTAGTTTCTGTGTTTCTAGGAATTTATCCATTTCCTCTAGGTTGTCCAATTTGATGACACACAGTATTTCATAACATTCTCTTAAAATGTCTGTATTTCTGTCGTGTTGGTTGTTATTTCTTTTCTCTCATTTGTGGTTTTGTTTGAGTCCTTTCTCTCCCTCCCTCTCTCTCTCTCTCTCTTTCTCTCTCTCTCTCCTTTTGTTGAGTAGGCCTAGAAGTTTAATTTTGTTAAACTTTCATAAAAATCATCTCCTGGTATCATTGATCTGTTCTATTGTTTGTTTGTTTTTAGTTTCTATTTATTTATGCTCTAATCGTTATTATTTCCCTCCTTCTGCTAGTTTTGGGTTTTGTTTTTCTTCTTTTCCTAGCTCTTTTAGTTGTAAAGTTAGGTTATTTGAGATTTTTCTTGCTTCTTGAGGTAGGCCTGCATTGCTAAACTTCCCTGTTAGTACTTTTGCAGCATCACAAAGATTTGCATTGTGTTTTCATTTTCATTTATTTCCATGTAATTCTGATTTCTTTAATTTCTTGGTTGACTCGTTCATTATTTAGTAGCATGTTATTTAGCTTCCATAAATTTGTGGTCTTTCCAGATTTTTTTCTTATGATCTTTCTAGTTTCATAGTGTTGTGGTCAGAAAAGATGTATGGTAAGACTTCAACTTTTTGAATTTTTTGAGACTTGTTTTGTGACCTAATGTGTGCTTTATTCTGGAGAATGTTACACCTGTATTTGAAAAGATTGTGTATGCTTCTGTTTTGGAATGTTCTGAATATATGTTAAATCAATCCAGTCATTGAAAGCCACAATTTCCTTGTTGATTTTCTGTTTGGATGATGTGCCCATTGATGTAATGGGGTAATAAAGTTCCACTATTATCATATAACTAATGATTAGTCTTTTCATGTTTGTTATTAGCTATTTTTTGAGTTTGAGTTCTCCCAATGTTGGGTGCATAAATATTTACAATTTTTATCCCTCTTATTGGATTGTCTCCTTTTTTATTATATAGTGTCCTTCTTTGTCTCTTATTACAGTCTTTGTTTTAAAGTTTAATTTGAACAGATGAATGACTGAACTCTACATCTAACACTAATGATACACTGTATGTTAACAATTGAATTTTTTTTTTTAACAATTGAATTTAAATAAAATAAGTTGGGCAGCCCTGGTGGCGCAGCGGTTTAGCATTGCCTGCAGCCTAGGGTGTGATCCTGGAGACCTGGGATCGAGTCCGAAGTCAGGCTCTCTGCACGGAGCCTGCTTCTCCCTCTGCCTGTGTCTCTGCCTCTCTCTCTCTCTCTCTGTCTCTATGAATATAAATTTTAAAAAATCTTAAAAAAAATAAATAAATAAAATAAGTTGTGCTCGCTTCGGCAGCACATATACTAAATAAAATAAGTTAAAAGAAAAGAATATTGGGATATCATCTTACACCTGTCAGAATGGCTGGTATCAAAAATATACGAAATAACAAGTTTTGGTGAAGATACAGAGAAAAGGGCACACTCTTGGTGGGAATGCAAATTGGTGCAGCCACTCTGGAAAAGTATCAAAGTTTCTCAAAAACCAAACCAAAACAAAACAAAACAAAACAACAAAACCTTCCATATGATCCAGCAATCCACTTCTAGATCTATCTGAAGAAAATAGTCTATTTTGTTTGATGTAAGGATTACTACTCTGGTTTTCTTTGACATCCATTTGCATGATTAATGTTTCTCTATCCCCTCACTTACAATCTGCAAGTGTCTGTAGGTCTGAAAGAGTCTCATGTAGGCAGCACATAGGTCTTGGTTTGCTTTGGTTTGGTTTTGGTTTGGTTTTGTTTTTTTCTTTCACCACTGTCACCCTATGTCTTTTGATTGTAGAGGTTAGTCCATTTACATTCAAAGTAATTATTGACAGATATCTATTTATTGCCATTTTGTTATTTGTTTTGTGGGGATTTTTTGTTTGTTTCTCTCTGATCCTTTCTTCTCTTGCTCTCTTTCATGGTTTGTAGGCTTTCTTTAGTGATATGTTTAGATTCTCTTTATTTATTGTATATCTATTACTTTTTTAAAATTTGTGATCATCATCAGATTTATATATAACATTTTCTGTAGATAGCCGTCTATACAAAATTGATGGTCACTTAAGCTTGAATTCATTCTTTCCTCTTCTCCCTCCACTCCGAGTTTTAGGTATACAGTGTCATATAGTATATGCTTTATTTTGTGAAACCCCTGACTGATTTTTACAAATATACTCATTTTTATTGCTTTTTTGCTTCCAATGTTTTATGCTCTTATGGTCTTACCTTTCCACTCAAAGAGTCACTTTTAATATTTCTTGCAGGGCTGGTTTAGTGGTCATGAACTCCTTTAGTTTTTGTTTTTCTGGGAAATTCTTCATCTCTTCTTCTATTTTGAATTATAGCCTTGCTGGATAGAGTATTCTTTTTAAAAATTTTTTTATCTAAATTCAATCTGCCAACATATAGTATAACACCCAGTGCTCATTCCATCAGGTGCCCTCCTTAATTTCCATCACTCAATTACCTCATCCCCACACCTAACACCCCTTCCAGTACCCTTTTTTGCTTCCCAGAGTTAGGAGTCTCTCATGTTTTGTATCCTTCTCTAATTTTTCCCCACTCAGTTTCCCTCCATTTCCTTATAATCCCTTTCACTATTTCTTATATTTCCCATATGAGTGAATAGAGTATTCTTGATGCCAGATTTATTCCTTTCAGCACTCTGAATATACCATGCCACCTTCTGGCCTGCAAAGTTACTGCTGAAAAATCAACTGAGCCTTAAGAGATTTTCCTTGTGTGTAACTACCTTTTCTCTTTCTGCTTCCAAAATGTTTTCTTTATCGCTCCTTTTGCCATTTTAATTACTTTGTGTCTTGCTATGGACCTGCTTGGGTTGATTTTGTTAGGGGACCACTGCCTGTTGGATCTGAAAGTCATCTGTTTCCTTCCTCCAGATTACCAGATTAGAGAAGTTTTCAGGTTTTATTCCTTTAAAAAAGTTTTCTGCTCCTTTTCATTATGTTTCTTCTTCTGGGATCCTTATAATGCACGTGTTATTACACTTGATGGAGTCACCAAGTTCCCTAAGACTATTCTCATTTTGCATGATTTTTTTTTTCCTCTCATCGGCTCAGTTTGATTACTTTCTATTATTCTATCTCTAAGGTCATCAATTCATTCCTCTGCTTCCTCTAGCCTGCTATTGATCCGATCAAGTGTATTTGAAATTGCATTTGGTGTTTTTTTTTTTTTTCATCTCTGATTGATTATTTTTAAAAATCTCTTTGTTAAAGATCTCACTGATATCTTCCACTCTTTTCTCAATTGCAGTGAGTTTCTTTATGATCATTGTTTTAAATCTCTTTCTGGAATACTACTTATATCCATTTTTCTTAGGTCTCTTGCTGTGGCTTTGTCCTGTTGTTTCATTTGGGACAAATTCTTGTCTCTTTTCATTCTGTCTCTCTGTGTCTGTTCCTGAGTGTTTGGGAAGTGAGCTCCATCTCCTCTTCTTGAAGGTAATGGCCTTATGAATAAGACGTCCTGTAGTGCCCTGCAGTGCAGGTTCCCTGTCCCTCAGGACCTGGCAGTTCAGGGAGTGTCTCTTATGTGTCTCACGTCTGCCCTGCTGAGGGGTCCTGGCCACTTTTTCCTTCAGTCCAGTTGTCTGAAGAGGCTCTCCTTGCCTCCTGTGGGCAGTGCTGTTCCTGGCTGGGTGCAGTGTATTTTAACAAGACCAGTGTGCTGGTTTGTTTGCAAAATGAGACCTGCTGCCACTAGAATTTCTTCATTGTGGTGTCTTCCCTACCTTTCATTGTGGAGTATTTTCTGCTAGTCTTTGGGTTGTTTTCTGAGTTATTTACACTGATGTGAGTGTTATCTAGCTTTATCCATTGGACGAGGTGAACTTGGGTCCTCCTATGCCATCTTCCCAGACTTCCCCCAGTTATGAGCTTTGCTGAAATATTCTGATTCATTGGGGGAACTCTGATCTCAGCATTGTTAAGTCTTTTCTTCATAAGAAAAGACTCCATTCCAAATTATTTTATTATCCTATTTGGATGATATAACCTTTACTTCCAATTTTCTAGAAATCAAGTGAGCAAGGATACAGAGTCTCCATAGTCACTGTGTAAATTTTCACTCTGTCCTCATTTCTAGTATGTAAACTGTACCTCGCATTGTGCCTTTTGCTCTCAGTCTAGAGATCTGTTTATGCTCTTCAGAGAAATCTCAATAATAAATCTTTATAACTTTGGCAGGAGACAGCATGGCAGTCATTTAGGTTAAAGAATAGGGATAGGATATGGGTCTTGTAAACAGACCTTAAAACAAGGCTCCTCTCATTAGTCTTAACTTTATCCATCCTTCACATAGGTCTTGAATTCTAGCAATCCCAGAGCCTTTTGGAGATTCTAAGGGGGACATAGTTTGACTTTACCCATTGCCAGGTTAGAATCCAACCTTCTTGGACATGCTAAATCATCACAGTCATCATCTTCCTTCTGAATCTTCCTTCTTGTACTCTGTCATGGTCAAGCATCTTAAAAATCCTTTTCTTTCACTTTAGTGGTGTTTCTTTTTTTTAAGATTTTATTTATTTGAGAGAGAGAGAGAGACCGGGACAGAGAGGGTGAAAGAGAGAGTATAAACAAGGGGAACAGCATAGGAGGAAAGAGAAGCAGACTCCCCGCTGAGCAGGGATCCCAATGTGGGGCTCAATCCCAGGACCCTGATATCATGACCTGAGCCAGCAGATGCTTAACTGGCTGAGCCACCCCTTTCAGTGGTTTCATGAGAGAAAAGGCATAAATGTGTTTGTTCAAACCACTACTTTAAAGCGAACCAATCCAACTTATCTTAGAAAAAAGTTCTGGCACATTGGCAAAAATGTTCAGTGTCTTAAGCTCAGAGAAATGATGTGGTTGTAGTCATGCATTTCCCAGAATGCCAAGCAGGACAGCATGAAATATAATCATTTCAAAGATGCTTCTGAAATTCTTCCACAAAAACTCTATTTATTGGATCTGTTAATCTGTAATGTGTCCCAGAAGCCCTAGTAAAAGCAGAGTCCATAGACTTTTTTATATTAGAAGACTTAGCTTAGGGAGGGAAAATTTTCCATTATAAGAATAGTGATTAAATCCTGTGCCATGTGTACCAGTGTATCAGTGTCTTGAAAATCGAAATTACGAGGCACCAGTTGTTGGCTCTAACATTTAATATCTTTGCAATAAAAAATGGTACAAGATGTAGGACAGTACCGGCTGTGAATATATATGCATGGCTTTTGAATGGTTTTCAGTCACTGCAAACAGATAATTCTTGTTAAGTACACATGACATATTTCTTATGTAACTCTATGTTGTGGCCAATATGAAAGCTTTGAAGTTATACATGTTACATGAACTTTAAATATTTTGTTAGTAGGATTTCTTACTACAGGACTGAAAAGTAAAACTGGATTTGAGCAGTATGATCTTTATTTATTTATTTATTTTTGAGCAGTATGATCTTTAAATCCTGTCCAATTTGATCAAATAGCAGTTATTGTTATTTCAATGTAAAAACCTTCTCAAGTCTTTTTTTTTTTTGCAGCATTTAAAGCAACATCTGTTTGAACTTTTTAAAATCTGATTTCAAATTGATTTCCCTGATTTCATGAAAACAGCAAACCACACTTTCCAATCCTCAGTCCACAGGGGTCAGATCTTCAAATTATACTTGTGTCTAGCTGCCAATAAGTATTAAGTCAGCAAGAAGCTAGGTAAGAAAAATTAAATATTAGAGATGTTGCTTTTTTAAAGTATTGCTTTCTAGCAGGATCTACACTGGATCTACTATTTATGAAAACAAATAATAGGGCAGCCCCTCTTGCTCAGTGTTTTAGCACCACCTTCAGTCCAGGATGTGATCCCGGAGACCTGCGATCAAGTCCCATGTCAGGCTCCCTGCATGGGGCCTGCTTCTCCCTCTGCCTGTGTCTGTGCCTCTTTCTCTGTGTGCATGTAAAATCTTAAAAAAGAAAAGAAAAGAAAGAAAAGAAAAGAAAAGAAAAAATAAATTATAAATAAAAAGTAACTAAACAACTTTCCCACTGTTTTTAGAGATTAAACACTGTTGCTATAAGGCAAAGTCTTCACAAACGCTTTCAGATTAATGTTGCTATAATTAATCCTTATAAAGGTGGAATTACAACAAAAATATGAATTACATGGGACGCCTGGGTGGCTCAGAGGTTGAGCGTTTGACTTTGGCTCAGGTCATGATCCCGGGTCCCAGGATTGAGTCCCGCATCGGGCTCCCTGCAGGGAGCCTCCTTATCCCTCTGCCTGTGTCTCTGCCTCTCTCTCTCTCTGTCTCTTATGAATAAATAAATAAAATCTTTAAAAAATATGAATTACAACCATAGGAACTAATAAAGAAAGCACTTTAGTGGGATTCTACTTTATTGCCTTTGAGGCTTACAACAGATTTTAAATGTGATTCAATTTAAATTACAGGTGAATATTAGCAATCTTTATCATCCATAAATAGTCTGATGTTTTGATAAGGTTGAATGACCTATAACAAGTTAAAAAGTAAGGCTTTTCAAAAATTTAACATCGTCAATCTTGCTGACTCTATCCCGGACCTAGATGTTAATTAACACATCTTTTATTTTGATCTGCTCTTTATCTTTGTTGGGGTTTTAATATTCACTCACCTTTATTAATTTTATCCTGAATGCCCATACAACGTGTTCTAGATGGAAAACAGGTTATCATTGTATACTTAAAAATAATGACCACATGATTCCTCACATCAATTCTTGCCCCGAAGGTGATGCAATGAAAGCCAAGTCAGATATCCTACATAAATTTAAAAGTCTATATTACAGGTGGGTATTGGAGAAAATTTATTTTTTATCTGCTTATCTACAAGAGAAAGAGACAGTTACCGCCTTCTCCCTCCTTGAAAGGCAGGAGAAAAACCTTTGCTCTTTGGTGACAGGATGTAAAGGATCCTGAGATCTCACTCTAAACTTTTGGGATATAAATATATATCTCCAAGGGCCAGATAAAGCCAGTGTCTCTGGCTTTTCTGACCTAAGATGGCTCCACGATTCTGAGCCTTATCTTCCCTTAAGAGATTAAGTATATACCTCTGGAGTTAGAAAAACCTGTCTGGAGTTCTCTCAGTACCTATACAGTTGTGAATTAACTTCCCACATCTTGTTCTTAGCCTAGCCTCACAGGATTTCAGCGAAATTTATTCAAAAAGCTGTACGTCTACAGAAACACAAAAATATTTCTTCATATCTCACACTCTTGATAGCTCCAATTATTGGCACTATGAACTCTTTTTTGCATTACTGATAGTGTTTCTCACATAAGTAATAAACAAGCATATACAGTCCTTCCTTTAGAAAATTCATATGTTATACATGACATATTTACTTCCTATCATTAACAAAAAGTCATTTTTAACCTAATAAATCAAAGTAAGTTATCATTATCTTATTTTATCTGACAGGATTTCCAGACTTCAGAAGGAAATTTGTGAAATAATGCATAATGTTACTAAAGAGACCTTTTTAAACCTCCACCAGCAGGTTTTCCTCATTTTGAATCAGTTCATTTTTTCCTTTCACATGAATTTGACAATGACATGCCTTTTCTCTTTTTCTTTATTATAATTAACTTATTTCTGAATTTGTCATAACTATGACATTTTTGGAACAGCTAACATATTCTTTCTTTAATTAAGACTTGAAGGCTTATTCCTGCTCTTTTTAGCAGTTCATTTCATTACCTTTTTCAAATTTCTATGTGACTAAAAATTATATTTTCTAAGTTTCATAAAACTAAATTTACATTTAAATATAATTCATTTTGCAGAAAAAAATGACAATCCTTTAGAAGTATGGTTTAGTCTAGCTTCAAATGTACAGTTACAAGATTATGTCAAATGTATAAAATGGAGCATTTTTTATTAAATGTAATATATTTCTGCATAGTGCTACCCAAGCTAATCGAGTGATTACCTCTAATTCATGATTTAGCAAACTATGCCAGATTAGTCTTTGAAAGGAACTCAGTGCCAACAATAAGAAAAATATAAATATCACACAGTTTGTCCAGAAATGTTATATTTCACAGAAGGTAAAGAAGATGCTGATATATTCAATCTTATCAAACAATAGATCTTTGGCTGCAAATTTATCTTCTAATTTATCTTTAGATTCAACATTTGAAAACAATTAAGTGCTTTGATGTATACTTAATTAGTGTGATTCTAGTGGCTTATATAAATATACCAGTTGAAAATAATAACTTTTTAATAATCTTACCTGGAAACAAAATCAGTAGAATCAAAGACATGGACCTAGCTAAGTTTTATATGTCATATGTCTATTATATAAATGTGATCATGATAGAAAACAACATTTAAAACCAAGCAATAATAGGAGTCAATTATAGATAATCAAGTATAATACATAATTCCCAAATAAATTCAATAAAAAGTTTGCTATTTTCTCTCAAGTGAATGATACACTGACATTTACTTTTATAAAATGAGGATATCTTAGTTTGCAAGGAAGACATGTACAAACACTTATTTCTATTAAGTGGTTATTATAAGGATTTGTGGATATAGGAGATCATTAAGATGTTGGATGAGTAGTTGTCTGGTCCCTGAAATTTGGCTACATAGTTATCAAATCATCTGAACACCTGAAAAATCAACCAGAAATCAGAGGAAAGAACTGCTACAACTCTACAAATAGAAAGTGACCACATTTTGTAAGACAGGAGCTGCAAAGATGTGCATCTGAGGCAATATATCTGAAGGCAAACCACAGGGGAAGGGAGCTTCCATAAGCTGAGTACCAGAAAGTGTTATTAGCCACAGAGTGCAAAATGAGAAGGTTTAGAATTTTGCCTGAAAAGCGCCCAGGAGGCAAAGCAGAATAGTATCCCAGGTGGTACAGCATGTTCTCAGGATCCTAGGGGTAACAAAAAGAAAAGGGGTGTCTGAGTACAGTGCAGTTCCCAAGCACTGGAGGGGGAGGCTGGCTGAAAATAGTGAGCCCAGGTGCAGACTTTCTGTCCAGTGTTGCTGTAAACCCAGAACTGTTGCACAGTCAGGTGACTGCTCTCCCAGCGAGGGCCCAGCAAAAGGCAGAAGCAGAGACACCCCCCTCCTTCCCTGGAGGAGCAGCCTGGGTTCTTATCACAGGAGTCCTTAAGGTTTGGACACTCAGCATGGGATCCTGTGCCTGAGATAAAAACACTGGATCACAGGCTGGACAAACACAGAGATTGGATGGAAACCAGGAGAAAAGAGTGGTTGACTGCTTTTCTGGGAGGGCTCGCTGAGGAATGGGGGGCACAAACTTTCAGCTCTGGGCTAGAGCTTGGGGCAAAACCATTTTCACCCCCCACACCAGTTCCAAAGCTGCCTACACTCAACCCAGCCTTGGGGGTAAGGGTGGTGCCAGTTCCGCCAGGGAAGACACGTGAAAATCAATGCATGGGGTACCACCTGCAGAAGGCCAGCGGGAGATTCCAGCATACAGATGGGCGTTTGGTGGGTAAACTTTCACTGTGTACATATTTAGGTTTTTCTTTCTGTCGTATTTGGGATCTGTTTTTTTTTTTTTTTTTTTTCCTAAAAAACAAACCAAAATACACCCAGGATCTAGTTTATTATTCTGTTCAACTTCTGGCTTGATCTTATCTCTCTCTCTCTCTCTCTTTTTATCCTTTTCTTTTTATTTTCTTCTTGGTTTCTGTTCACTTCTGATTTGTGTAGTAAATTTTTTTCTGGTGTCATTATTGCTATTTTTTTGTATTTTCTCTCTCTTTCACCTATTCTTTTATGCAAATAATGATAAGAACTCAGCCCAAAAAAGAGAACAAGAGGCACTGCTCACTGCCAAGGATTTTTTTTTTAGGTTTGATTTATTTATTCATGAGAAACACAGAGAAAGAGAGGCAGAGACAAAGGCAGCGGGAGAAGCAGGCTCCATGCAGTAAGCCCAATGTGGGACTCGATCCAGGGACTCTGGGATCATGACCTGAGCCAAAGGCAGATGCTCAACCACTGACCCACCCAGGTACCCCCCTGCCAAGAATTTAATAAATATGGATGTAAGTAAGATATTGGAATTAGAATTCAAAACAATAATTATAAAGATACTAGTTGAGCTTGAAAAAAGGATGGAAGATACTAGAGAATCACTGGAGAAATAAAAGAACTAAAATCTATTCAGGCTGAAATTTAAAAATGGTATTACTGAGATGCAATAAAAAATGGAAGCTTGCCACCCCTGGGTGGCTCAGTGGTTGAGCACTTGCATTCAGCTAGATAGTGATCCTGGGGTCCTGGGATCTAGTCCCACATTGGGCTCTCCACAGGGAGCCCCCTTCTCCCTCTGCCTATGTGTTTGCCCATGTCTCTCCTGAATAAATATATAAAATATATATATATTTTTAAGTGGAAGCTTAACCATTATGATAAATGAGACCGAAGAGATAGTCAGTGAAATAGAAAATAAAATGATGCAGTATAAAGAAGTTTAGAAAAGGAGAGACAAACAACCAGTGGATTGTGAGGGCAGAATTTGATAGTTCAACAAGAGCATAAAGCAAGACAATATTAGACAATATTAGAATATTAGAATAATTGGGGTCTGAGAGGAAGGGCAAAGAGAGAGAGGGCCATAAAGTATATTTAAACAAATTATAGCTAAAGCGCTCCCCTAATCTGGGTAAGGAAACAGGATTCAAGACCAGGAGGCACAGAGAACTTCCCTCAAAATTAATAAAAATAGTTTGACACCTCAATATGTAATAGTGATTTTTGCAAATTTCAAAGATAAAGAGAAAATCCTGAGAGCTGCACAGGACAAGAGGTCCTTAACCTACAAGAGTAGAAACATTAGACTGGTATCAGACCTATCCACAAAGATCCAGAAAGGGCTAGTATGGTATATTGAGTATATTGAGTATGAGAAAAATAAGCAGCCAGGAATACTTTATCCAGCAAGACTGTCATTTTTTTTATACTAGCTGTGTAACTTTATTTTTTTAAAGATGTGTTTATTTATGATAGACATAGAGAGGGAGAGAGAGGCAGAGACACAGGAGGAGGGAGAAGCAGGCTCCATAACAGGAGCCTGACACAGGACTCGATCCTGGGACTCCAGGATCGTGCCCTGGGCCAAAGGCAGGTGCCAAACCGCTGAGCCACCCAGGGATCCCCAAGACTGTCATTCTGAATGGAAGGAGAGATAGCTTCCAGGCCAAACAGAAACTAAAAGAATTTGTGATCACTACACCAGCTCTGCAGGAAATATTAAAAGGGATCCTTTAAGTGAAAAGACAGCCCAAATGTAACATAGACCAGAAAGGAACAGAAAATCTACAGAAACGTTGACTTTACAGGTAATACAGTGGCACTAAATTCGTAACTTTCTATTGTTACTCTGAATGTAAATGAGTTAAATGCCCCAATCAAAAGACACAAGGTATCAGATTAAAAAAAAAAAAAAAGCAGGACTCAAGACTCACCAATATGCTGTCTGTAAGAGACTCATTTTATTTTATTTTTTAAAATATTTTATTTATTTTTTTTGACAGAGAGAGAGCACAAACACATTGAGAGGGAGAGGGAGCAGCAAAGGAAGAGGGAGATGCAGACTTCTGCTGTGCGGGAAGCCCAGATGTAGGGCTTTCTCCAAGGGCCCTGGTATCATGACCTGAGCTGAAGGCAGACGCTTAACCAATTGAGACACCCAGACACCCTAAGAGACTCATTTTAGACATGAAAATACCTGCAGATTGAAAGTGAGAGGTGAAGAACCATTTATCATGCTAATGGATATCAAATAAAGCTGTGGTAGCAATTCTTATATCACACAAATTGGATTTTAAATCAAAGACTATTATTTGCAAAGTATATATCAGATAAAGAACTAGTATGAAATATCCAAAAGAACTTATAAAACTCAACAGCTCCTTCCAAAAATAATCCAGTCAAGAATTGGGCAGAAGGCATGACAGACATTTCGTCAAAGAAGACCTACATGTGGCCAACAGACACATGAAAAAAATGCTCCACCTCACTTGCCATCAGGGAAATACATTTCAAAGCCACAATGAGAATACCAGTGAGAATACCAGTGAGAATGGATAAAATTAACAAATCAGGAAATGACAGATGCTGATGAGGATGTGGATAAAGGGGAACCCTCCTACACTGTTGGTGGGAATGCAAACTGGAGCAGCCACTGTGGAAAACAGTGTGGAGTTTCCTCAAGAAGTTGAAAATACAGCCACCCAATGACCCAGAAATTGCACTACTAGGTATTTACCCCAAAGATACAAATGTAGTGATATGAAGGGGCACCTGCACCCCAATGCTTATAGCAGCAATGACCACAATAGCTAAACTACGGAAAGAGCTTTAATGTGCATTGACAGATAAAGAAGATGGATAAAGAAGATGTATCATATTTATGTGTGTGTGTGTGTATGTGTGTGTATATAATGAAATATTACTCAGCTTTCAGAAAAATGAAATCTTACCATCTGCAATGAAGTGGATATAACTAGAGGATATTATGCTCAGTGAAAATGGTCAACTAGAGAAAGATAATTATCATATAATCTCACTCATGTGGAATTTTAGAAACAAAACAGAGGATCATAGGGGCAGGGAGGAAAAAATAAGTAAGATGAAATGAGAGAGGGAGACAAACCATAAGAGACTCTTAATTACAAGAAACAAACTGAGGGTTGCTGGAAGGGAGATGGGCGAGGGGATGGTGTCACTAGGGGATGGGCATGAAGGAGGGCACATGATGTAATGAGTACTGAGTGTTATATCCAACTGATGAATCACAAAACTCTACCTCTGAAACTAATAATACACTATATGTAATTTAATATAGAATTTAAAATAAATAAATAAATAAATAAAGTTTTAAAAAATAATTTGGGGATATAAGAAAGGAAGCAAACAAGTTCTCTCAAGAAACAGAATATATTATGAGTTAATTTCCCAATATCTCTAATCTTAGAGGAGTTCTGATGGCTGAAGTATCATTATAAAAAAATTAAAAAGAAAGAAAAAAAGAACAACTCTAGCTACTGTGTTTTCTAAGACAGGTATCTACTATTCCCTAGACTCAGCCCATCACTATGGTGATAAATAAACTTTTTCCCTCTCTCTGTCTTTCTGCCCACCAACTATTCATTTAGCTAAGATGTTTGCTATTTAATTTTTTCTTATAATTTATAAAAAATTAGTTCAAGTCTTCAGGTACATGATTATTTTCTCAATTTATTTTAATTAAAAGATGTTAACACACTCAATATTCATCTCATTATAGTATGTTATCCTTGATTTTTTTTGTGTTCCATGTAGCAGTCAGTAACTCAGGCTCACTTCCTGGATGTTGAGTCCACTCACTCAACACACAATTGAAATCTTAATTTTGTTTTTTGTTTTGTTTTGATTTTTCCATAGGATCGCGTTTTCTTTCTCTCTCTTTTTTTTTTTTTAAATTAGGTTTTGGTTATCATGGTCACTGAGAAGCTTTAACCATTTCTTTTACTGTTTCCTTAAGAGAGAAGACATTTATTTCCCATATTATATTCTTTAGATATTTCAGTTAGATACTCTATTTGTAAAAGTCATCTAAAAAATCGGCAATGATCAGACAATCAGATGTAGGCAGTAATTTCATTTTATGCACTACTGATTATAATAAATATTCCCTTTACTCTTCTCTATATAACACCTTGGTTGGGGGGTGTAGTGGGAGTTACAACACTTGTTTACTTGTTTATATTTTCTCAGTGTGACTGAACTCAAAGTCACCAAAAAATAAATAAATAAATAATGAATAAATAAATGTAATAAAATATCTGTGAATAGCAAATGAAAGACATTCTAGTCCAGTTCTGTTGCTTGTTGAATTTTAGTACCAAATTTATGAGAAAAAAATGTATTACAGAACTATTCAGATTATGGAGTGGTTCTCATGTACTTGAAGCAGGAAATGAAATTACTATCTCCATTTTACAGATGAAGAAACCAATATAGAAAAATTAATTAAATTATCTTCATCATGCACACAGTATAGACTGTAGAGCCAATCTTCAAACTCAGACAATCTGGCTCCACTGACCTGTTCTATGGAGGGTCTATGTCTCTCCAGCCATTTCAATTTCTCTGTTTTCCCTGGTTGTTTCTTTATCATGTTCCTCAATGGTCCAGGAAGTCAACACTCTTACCTTTCACTGTGCCCATGAAAGTGATTTAGGATATGACCACATTCAAGACAACACTTACTGAATTTTACATAATAACTGATTATCATTTAGCACAAACAATAGTTTGGGTTTCATTTCCATTTAAGTACACAGATATCTAGGTTTGATTTTCAAATTTTTCTATCTATGAACGTATAGACATGTAGGTTATGATTTGGAAGGTAAAGAAGAAATATAGTGATACAAAACAATCCCATAACTGAATATTAATGTGGGAGAATTAGAGGGTCAGCTTTTGCATATTCTAAAAATCATGAGGAAAAATCAGATGCTCATGCAACGATATAGGCCTACAGTCCTGTTCCTACTTTTATGCTATCAAGAAACTTCTATGCCATTCCATTTCTTTTTATTCATAATACTAATAAGCGTACACACAAACCCACACACAAAGAACATACAAAATATGTATACATTTTGCCACACAATAGCTCTCATTGATTTGAAATGTAATACTTATGTATTTGGACTCTCTAAACTTTGGATTTCTAGGTCTTGTTTAAGAGGTTATCAGTATTTTTTTTAGGTTATCAGTATTTTATGGAAGGTAATATACTGTTTAAATTTTTATACTGATACAATTAATCTCTAAATTTTAGAACATATTGCCTTCAAATACCATCATTGTTAATCTCCTGCTATTGCAGAATGACAACACATAACTTTTTAAGAAAAAGCATGTTATTATGGAAAATACATGGAAATAAGTTTGGGTTCTCACCTTTTATCCTAATACTGCTACCAACTAGCTACGTGAACCTTCTCTCTGAGCAATTTAGATAATACTATGATTTCATTTTATTAAAAATGAAACTTGCCTACAAAACATAATAAAATATATTATGTTATGATTATTAAAGTAATGCAGGACATTTGGAGAATATATAAAAGCATAAATTAAACCATTAAAAAATAAATTAGCTATTTTTAATAAAACAGAAGCCCCAGATAATCAAAAGAAAAATACAGTACGATAATATATACTTTTTGTTTTATCTTCCTCTCTATTTTCCCTATTCAGTTTCCCTCACTCTCTTATGGTACCTTTCACTATTTCTTATATTCCACATTTGAGTGAGACCATATGATAATTGTCTTTCTCTGATTGACTTATTTCACTCAAAATAATGCCCTCCAGGTCCATCCACATCAAAGCAAATGGTAGGTAGGTATTCATCCTTTCTGATGGCTGTGTAGTATTCCATTGTGTGTGTATGTGTGTGTGTGTGTATACCACATCTTCATTATCCATTCATCTGACAAAGGACATCTCAGCTCCTTCCACAGTTTGGCTATTTTGGACATTGCTGCTATGAATATTGGGGTGCAGGTGTCAACATCAGTTCCATTCATGTATTTTTATACATCTACCTTAGTCAACTCAGTTGCCAAAACAAAATACTACAGACCAGATGCCTAAAACAAAAGGAACTTATTATGCAAACTCTGGAGGCTGGGAAGTCCAAGGACAACCAGGGGATTAGGTTCCCTGGTCAGAGTCTCCTCTGGGCTTGCTGATGGCCACCTTCCCAGGCTGTCATCTCATGGCAGAAAGAAAGAGAAAGAAATCTTGTTGGTATGTCTTCTTATAAAGGCACTAACCTGATCATGATGGCTTCATCTTCATGATCTCATCTAAACCTAATTATCTTCCAAAAGCTTCATCTCCAAATGCCATCACATTGGGGGTTAGGGCTTCAACATATGGAGTTTGAGGAACACAATTCAGTCCATAGTCTTCTGTTTCTGACCCCTGAGTTCATGTCTTATCACTTGCATTCCATCCCAATATCCACAGAAGTCTTAATTCATTCCAGCATCAGCTCTAAAATCTAAAGCCCAAAGTCTTATTTAAATAAAACATAAGTCATATAAAATGAGTGAGATTCCAGATCTGAGGCAAGATTCCTCTCCAGTGATGCACCTGTGAAACAAGAGCTGTGCTTCTAAAATATAATGGTGGAACAGACATAGGATGGACATTCTTTTTCAAAATAGAAAAAGGGAAAGAAAGAGGGGTGATAGGTCTCAAGCAAGCCCAAAACAGAAGGTTAATTGCTAGATCTTGAAGCTTGAAAATAACCCTCTTTGGTTCTGTACTATACGTTCCAAACCCACTGGAGCAGGTCTTATTTCCCGAAGGCTCTGCTAGGCCATGGGCAAACTCCTGAGATTCCAAGAAGCTCACCTCCCAGTGTTCCAAGTGGCAATCGTCTCACCTATTGAAACCAAAACAGCCCCCTCCTCTCTCATACACACACACACACACACACACACACACACACACACTTTGAAATCATGAGGGCAGCTCCAGTGATCTCTAAATTCCTTGGTTCATTTTTCCCCTTGTCTTGGAAAAGCACACACAATCACATCCAAATAGCCCCATGGCCCAGCCCTGTCATATCTAAGAAGTCTGACAACCTCCCTTCACTTTATCCCGTCTCTGTCCCCTTCAGTTCAAATGCACAGTGTTTCTGATGGGATGACCCCATAATCTACTTATCAAGTGACAGTCCAACATCTTCGGTGCTGTCTTCCAGACACACTTTCTCATTTTCTGCAATATAAATAGAATTATTTATTATAATAATATAATAATTATTTATTATTAATTTATTTATTTGAGAAAGAGGGAGAGAGAGAGGGAGAGAGAGGCAGAGACATAGGCAGAGGGAAAAGCAGGCTTCATGCAGGGAGCCCGATGCGGGACTTGATCCTGGGGCTCCAGGATCATGCCCTGAGCCAAAGGCAGACACTCAACCACTGAGCCACCCAGGCGTCCCCAGATTGAATATATATATTTTAAAATAGTTAGTAGTTCTGATTTCTTTTTATTTAATAATTCCTTCTTCAATTTATTTTTTTCTTCATGTATTTTACTAAAAGCAGTTAGGAGGAACCAAATGATTCCTTCAACACTTTAACATCCACATTTCTAACTTGCACTTCAAAACTCTTCATTATCTAGCTCCAGTCATTTCCACATATTGAGGTATTTGTTACAGCATTGCCACACTTCTCAGTACCAATATTTTAATCTGCTCAGGCTGCTATATAACAAAATACCAAAGACTGAGGGGCATAAGAAACAGGAATTCATTTCTCCCAGTTCTGGAAGCTGTCTAAGATCCAGATGCTGGCCAATCCAATTCCCCAGTGAGGACTCTCTTAGGATTGCAGAAAGCAACCTTCTCCTTTTGTCCTGTCCTGGCAGAAAGAGAGAGAGAGAGAGGAAAGCTCTTTGGTGTCCCTCCTCACAAGAGCAGTAATCCCATCCTGAAGTCCCCTCACTCATGATCCCACTTAAATCCAATAACCTCTCAAAGGCCTCAACTCCAAATAACATCACACTATGGTTACTCCTTCAACACAAAAATGTGGGGACAAAATTCAGTTTATAGCAATGCCTAATAAGGCTTTCATTTTATTTTTTTCTCTTTTTTATTTTAAAACTTAATTTTACTTCATTATAAACATGTTTACATTCAATTTTAGAGGCATAAAATTTTCAGAAAGTCAATGGTATTCCTTAACCTCTTCAATCCCACTGTGAGTACCTAAAGTTGACAGGTTGGACTGCGTTTTGTTGTTGTTGTTGTTCCACGGGTTTTATATATTTTCAC
This sequence comes from Canis aureus, assembly GCF_053574225.1. Lineage (NCBI taxonomy): Eukaryota > Metazoa > Chordata > Mammalia > Carnivora > Canidae > Canis > Canis aureus. The sequence continues at coordinate 252,894 of NW_027554427.1, forward strand.
TAACATAGAGAATTATGTATACACTTCTGCAGGAGATTTTATTTAATTTTTTAATGGAATCATGATTTACATAGTTTTCTATAACATTTATGTACATTTAGTTCTCATTCTTTTTTAATAGTTGAATGATAATCCTTACTGTGAATGTAATAAAACTGCTCAATCTTTCTCCGTTGCCATTTAAAATAATTTCAAACGTTTTCAGTGTTGCTACTAAAAATCCTTATACACAATAAAAATCTTTATATACATATACTTAGAAGAATATTTTAAGCCAAATGAATATGTCTTACCCTTGTATTTAATGTACTTAATCTTTTCTCCAGTAATCAAGATGTATTTTATCTCTTGATGGATAGGTTAGGGGGTGATTAGAATTGCTCAAACAAGAATTCAAAGAGGGGGAATTACTATTGAGTTTCTTATACGTAACATAAAGCTGTTGAATCCTCAGCAAGGTAATAGATTTGAAAGATGTTTCATTCCCTCTATAGAGACAGACTAGAAGATTGGATTATAGAGTTCTATTATACACCCAGAATCCAAAGGAGGAAAATATGAAATGTAGAGATGGAAACCCAAAGCTTTCCTCTTATGCTTCACTTTTATTGTAGAGAGAAAAGGGAAAGAAGAACGGGGGAGGGTTCCCTTTCCCCCTGGAGCTGAGCTTCCAGGCATGCTGGGAGGTAGGAAGATTTATTCTCTAACCTACAGATAGGTAGGGGAAAGTCCAAATTGTTGGGTCTGATGGCAAACTTGACTGGATTTGGTAGGGGAAGCTGGTAAGCTTTTGGAAAAAAAACCAACTGTGGCTATTTCACACATGACCTAAGGCGGTGGCACACCACCCATAGTAGAAGAGGTAAAATGGAAGCACTGTTCTTAAATTTTCAGTGGCCATATAGATCAAAAGACTTAGAAGATGATATCAGTATAGTAAAGAAAAGAATAGTAAAGAAGCCCAGAGGTATGGGAGGCCCATAAACCCTCAGAAGCCTAGAGTTAGCTTGAAGAAGCCACTTTAGAATTAGAGTCAACGCCTGGACCATCCAAATGTCCTTCAACAGGTGACTGGATAAACAAGCCATGGTCTACCTTTTAGCTCCCCAAATTCTAACACTGTTTTCTGAATCACCTCTCCCATGGCTTTACTATCTACTCTTACCCACTTTGCAGTAGCTCAAACTCACTCTGTCTGCCTCTTTATTTTATTAAAGCCACATTAATAGCAATATTCAATGAATTAACAAGAATCACTTTCATCCCTCATTCCTACCTGCACAATATTTTACATGGCCATGATTGAAGTGCTCTGGCTGCTACTTCTTCCCACATAATACAGCTGATATGGCTGACACTGAGAGTCTATCTGCTTTCCCAGCTGTCTCACTGTGATAACACAGCAGCCTCAGATCCATACATAAAACTGCACATTCAGTCACTTGCTTCAGAAGAAGAAAAATCACCTTATATCTCAAAGACCAAGAAAATAGGGATCCCTGGGTGGCGCAGCGGTTTGGCGCCTGCCTTTGGCCCAGGGCGCGATCCTGGAGATCCGGGATCGAATCCCATGTCGGGCTCCCGGTGCATGGAGCCTGCTTCTCCCTCTGCCTGTGTCTCTGCCTCTCGCTCTCTCTCTCTCTCTCTGTGTGTGTGACTATCATAAATAAATAAAAGTTAAAAAAATTTAAAAAAAAAAGACCAAGAAAATAAAGGTTTCTTTCTTAATAGAAAAGATTGTATATTGCTATTACGCAGCAAGCACTAGGTTGCAAAAGGACTTTACTATAGGAGACAACTAACTTTTAGGATCCATACTTTCTGCACCAATAAAATTAAAGTATGTTTTTAAAAGCATTAATTGAAAAAAAAATAAAATAAAAGCATTAATTGTTAATTATCAAGGCCAAATATATTAAGACAAAATGCCTCTTAAAAATGTATTGCCAGGGATCCCTGGGTGGCGCAGCAGTTTGGCGCCTGCCTTTGGCCCAGGGCGCGATCCTGGAGACCCGGGATCGAATCCCACGTCGGGCTCCTGGTGCATGGAGCCTGCTTCTCCTTCTGCCTGTATCTCTGCCTCTCTCTCTCTCTCTCTGTGTGACTATCATAGATAAATAAAAGTTAAAAAAATGTATTGTCAGACAAGGTATAACCTATTCTCAATATTATATTGTCAAAGGTGTTCGAGTTCACTATGGTGATATATTTAATTAGAAACACATTTTTTTATGTTTCCAGAGGTTGGATCAAAGATATTTTTTTTTTCAACTGAAAAATTTGCATTTTCTAGTTCTCCACTGTCTTTCTAAATTAACAACTGTTACTTAGGAAAAAAAAGTATAGTTTATTTAAAATGAAATACCAGCATATTTTAAGGCTTGGATATTGTTGAATATAGTCATTATTAAGTCAGCCCAGCATGGAGCCCAACACAGGGCTCGGTTTCATGATCCTGAGATCATGACCTGAGCCCAAATCAAGAGATGCTTAACTGACTGAGCCATCCAGATGCCCAACAAAGTTTAATCATTTACAATTTTCAAAATGCCAGTATTTGTTTAAAAAAAAACACTGTATTATCATCATATAATGTATTACATATAAGTGTAACAGATATAGTTTTTAATTTGGCATATACTCCCTCTTCTTGTATTGCCATTTGTTGCTGGTTGCTACTTGAGAAACTGGGAATCTCTGCTTAAAAAAAAACAAAGAATTTCTTGTAAAAGAAATAATCATAACATCTAAACCACCTTTTTTTTTTCCTTCCAGAGTTCAATGTTGTAGAATTTCTTTGAGAGCTTAAGGTAGTCTAAAATGGAATCATCCACAGGAAAGGATTGTGATACCTTCTTCCCACTGCTCCCAAAGAAGGGAAGCACCGGCACCCAGGGACCTGTTACAAACTCAGTATATTGCTGAGGTTGCAAAGCTCTTTTTCCAGCACTGTGGCGCTGTTGGCAAGCCCAGGGCTCAGGAAGTCAACAGGTTCCTCAAACCCTCAAAACCATATCTCACAGGGAACTAAACGGGTTAGGTGAGGAGGATCCTTTTCTTCCTTCTCCTTCCTACACCACTCAGACCACTGATGCTAGCAGAGACCCCATCTCAGAAGACCTGAGACTCTATTTCCCTCTGTACAATGCTGATTCTTTTCAGGATCACTTCTACCCAGGAGCAACACAGTCCACAACTTCCCTTTCTTCAAGTTTTCTTCTGTGAAGGACACTTAAAATGTGCTCTTTCATGGGAAGTTCTTTTTTTTTTTTTTTCTTTTTTTTTTCTTTTTTTCTTTTTTTTTTTCTTTTTTTTTTTTTCTTCTTTTTCTTTTTTTTTTTCTTCATGGGAAGTTCTAAGAAGCCCCGACAGTGGTGTTGGGCAGACATGGAAGGGGTCCTTGCTTATTTTCTACTTGTTGGCAGCAAGACTCTGGCCAGAGACTTGGCCAAGGGTCCTTTTAGAAGCAAATATTCATAAAATGGCAGGCTGTAGCACCTACTCCAATAGATAGGAAGGAATATTTGAGAGTGAAATGTTGGGTTTAGGAACCTCAAAGATTATTACTCTAGACAGGCTATCCATCTGAAAGAGAATATTCTCTCAGATAAGGCTAAAAGTATGGAGCCACTGATTATTATTATTATTATTATTATTATTTTAAATTTTTGTTTATTTATGATAGTCACACACAGAGAGAGAGAGGCAGAGGCACAGGCAGAGGGAGAAGCAGGCTCCATGCACTGGGAGCCCAACGTGGGATTCAATCCTGGGTCTCCAGGATAGCGCCCTGGGCCAAAGGCAGGTGCCAAACCACTGCGCCACCCAGGGATCCCTAATATTATTAATGTAAATAGGATTTCATTTTTACCATAAGCTAGCACATGGGACATAAGTTTATAATAGTATTTCTTAACTCTAATTCTGCCCCATAATAAAGATAATGGGAAAATTTCTTGGCAGACAATTCATTGAAAACTGAAAAAAAAATAATTTTTTAAAAAGATTTTATTTATTTATTCATGAAAGACACACACAGAGAGAGAGACAGAGGCAGAGACACAGGCAGAGGGTGAAGCAGGTTCCACGCTGGAAGCCTGATGTCCTGGGACTCCAGGATCATGCCCTGGGTCAAAGGCAGGCACCAAAGCACTGAGCCACCCAGGAATCCCCTAAAATAATTTTAAAAAATATGCAACCACAGTATAATTAATTGAAAAAAGATACAGATATGAAATCAGAAAACTCAAGCTTAAATCCCAATTTTACTGACAACTCAATGAGATTTGAACAAATCACTTAAACTCTATAAGCTCAGATTCTTGGTCAATAAAATGTGAATGTGAGTTACTATTCTGAATGTTTTTTATAATATTTAAATGAGATAGTCAGCTCTTGAAATATATATTAGTTTTCTTATCTAGTTTTCCAATCATATTGTACTTCAAAATAATCAGCACTTTTTTTTTACATTTCATGTGCCATCAGTAAGGAAATGTGTTATAGTAACACTTAGTAGTAGATGCTTAATATTTATATAATAAGTTTTAATACCAGAGTTGGAAGCAGAATTACCTGGATACCCCTGCTATATTTACCAATGAAAATATTAACTCCTACTTTGGTCCAGATTCAATCACAATCTGAAGCAACACTGTAGATTGAACTCCTTCATGCTAAAAGCACACAGAGCATTGAGCCAAAGAGTTGTAAATCTTATAAAATCATATTAAGTGCGATTAAAACCGAAACCCATGTAAAATCAAGAAGTCACTGGTACACCCACTCTCAATATCACCATGATAGAAGCCAAATTTTTAGAAACTAAAATTTTCCTACAGAGTTGAGGATTTTAGACTTCAGCTCAGATTTGGGCTGGCTTAGAGGACAATGTGATATTAGTTCAGCGACCTTCATGCAAAAAAACCTGTGCCTTCTTCACTTAGCAAGGAAGAAGGAATTTAATTAAGGTTATCTTTTAATCCTTTGAGTTCCAGCAAGTGGTGGGAAACATGGAGGGATACCAGGACCATGGAGAGAGCCCAAACATGGAGAAAGCCCAGCATGAATCCAACTCTCCAACCCTAATCACATGCACAAGCATGTTCTCATGCCAACCCAAGATAGGAAAAAGGTCTGTTATCTGACCTGTTGGATCTCTATGCAATTGGAAGGGGAAAGGTGGTTAGAAATAAGAGAAACAGTGTGACAAATAACTGATATGTTTTTCTTTTTCCAAGTATTCTTAATAGATAAAGAAGGAAAGTAACTGCAAGTTTGCACTTGTTGCCTTAGGTAGTAGTGGTTTTTGTCTGTTTTAGTTCATTGATTGGTTTTAACTTGATGCCTGAGATGAAATTTACATAGCCAACAAACAATAAAATCCAGAACACAGGAGACTAAAATTAAGACAGTTGAAGTTTAGTGCAGAAGACAACCAATAGATAGGTAGATGATTGATTGATGGATAGATAGATACATAGACAGACAGACAAATGATGTAGAGATAACCACAAATATGCTACTTTCATCTACTGCAGACTTTTGATCATCACCCCCTCATCATGTTCAGCTAAAGGACACTGACAGAGCACCTAAGTTTGTATTTGCACAGCTTTCAAAAGGTATTTATTATATTCATCTTTTAAAGGGAGATAATGAAAACATTCATAGTGAAAAAAAGTTGATATAAAATTGAAAATGATGATGTCAATTCACTGTTCAATCTTTTAAGCAAAGAGAGAGCCTGAAAGTAACACAAGCCAAGAAGAGCAGAGGCAATCTATAGAAACAGGGACTTTATATGTAGCACAATGTCATTAAATTCATATCTTTCAATACTCTGAATGTAATGAGCTAAATGCTCCAATCAAAAGACATAGGGTATCAGGTTGGATAAAAAAGTAAGACTCACCAATATGCTGTCTGCAAGAGACTCATTTTAGACCCAAAGACACTTCCAGATTGAAAATGAGGGGGTGGAAAAATATTTATCATCCTAATGGACATTGAAAGAAAACTGGGGTGGCAAACCTAATATCAGACAAATTAGATTTTACCAAAGACTGTAATAAGAGATGAAGAAGGACACTATATCATAATTAAAGGGTCTATCTAAAAGAAGAATTAACAATTGTAAATATTATGCCTCTAAGATGAGACAGTCAATTGTATATATCAGTTAATAACAAAATTGAAGAAACCCATTGATAATAATACAATAATAGTAGAGGACTTGAAAACCCCACCTATTGCAATGGACAGATAATCTAAGCAGAATATCAGCAAGGAGACAATGGCTTTGAATGACACACTTGAACAGATGGGCCGCACACATATTCAGAACATTCTATCCTAAAACAACAGAATACACATTCTTCTCGAGTACACATGGAACAATCTCCAAAATAGGTCACATACTGGGACACAAATCAGGTCTCTACTGCTACTGAAAGATTAGGATCATTCCCTTTATATTCTCAAACCACAATGCTATGAAACTGGAACTCAATCACAAGAGAAAATTTGGAAAGACTCAAACACACGGAAGGTAAAGAGCATCATACTAAAGAATGAATGAGTTAAAGAAGAAATTTAAGAAGAATTTTTTTAAATTCATGGAAACAAATGAAAATGAAAACACAACTGTTCAGAATCTTTGGGATGCAACAAAGGCAATCCTGAGAGGGAAATAGATAACAATACAAGCCTTTCTCGAGAAACAAGAAAGGTCTCAAATACACAAGTTAATCTTACAGCTAAAGGAGCTGGAGAAAGAATAGTAGATAAGCCTAAACCTAGCAGGAGAAGGGAATCAATAAAGTTTAGAGCAGAAACAATGAAATAGAAACCAAAAAACCAGTAGAACAGACCAACAAAACTAGGAGCTGGTTCCTTGTTTGTGTTTTTACTTTTTAAAGATTTTATTTATTTATTCATGACAGATAGAAAGAGAAAGGCAGAGACAAAGGCAGAGGGAGAAACAGGCTCCTTGTAGGGAGCCCAATGTGGGACTCAATCCCAGACACTGGGATCATGACCTGAGCCAAAGGCAGATGCTCAACCACTGAGTCACCCAGGTGTCCCCGGAGCTGGTTCTTTGAAAGAATTAATGAGATTGATAAACCCCTGGCCAGACTTATAAAAAGAAAACAGAAAGGTCACAAATAAATAAAATCATGAATGAAAAAGGAGAGACCACAAGCAACACCAAAGAAATATAAACGATTATCAGAACATATTATGATAAATTGTGCTGGGGAAAATTGGACAATCACATGCAGAAGAATGAAACTGGACCACTTTCTTACACCATACACAAAGACAAACTCAAAATGGAAGTAAGATTTAAATGAGAGACAGGAATCCATCAAAATCCTAGAGAACAGGTAGAAACCTCTGACCACAATAACTTCTTGCTAGACATGTCTCCAAAGGCAAGAGAAACAAGAGTAATAATGAACTATTGGGACTGCATCAAGAGAAAAAGCTTCTTCACAGCATAGGAAACAGTTGACAAAATGAAAAGACAACCTACAGAATGGGAGAAGATATTTGTAATGACATATCAGATCAAGGGCTAGTATCCAAGATCTATAAAGAACTTATCAAACTCAACACTCAAAGAACAAATAATCCAATCAAGAACTGTGCAGAAGACATGAACAGACATTTCTCCAAAGAAGACATATGAATGTCTTGAATGACATATGAATGACCAACATATACATTAAAAAATGCACATCAGGGAAATACAAATCAAAAACCCCAAGGAAGTACAAGTCAGAACAACTAAAACTAATAAGACTGGAAACAATAAATCTTGGCAAGGATGTGGAGAAAGGGGAATTCTCTTACGCTGTTGTTAGGAATGCAAGTTGGTGCAGCCACTGTGGACAACAGTGTGGAGAGTCCTCAAGAAGTTAAAAATAGAGCTACTCTATGACTCAGTAACTGCCCTACTGGGTATAGACACCAAAGATACAGATGTGAAATGAAGGGGCAACTGCACCCCAATGTTCATAGCAACAATGTCCACAACAGCCAAACTGTGGAAAGAGCCTCGACGTCCATTGATGTGTGTGTGTGTGTGTATAGAGAGAGAATATTCATATATTGAACATTCATATTGAATTAATATATATTCATACATATATATATATGAATACTGTTCAGCCATCACAAAAATGAAATCAACCATTTGCAACAATGTGGATAGAACTAGAGGATATTATGCTAAGCAAAATAAGTCAATCAGAGAAAGACAATTATCATATGGTCTCACTCATATGTGAAATTTAAGAAACAAAACAGAAGATCACAGGACAAAAGAGGGAAAAATAAAACAAGATGAAATCAGAGAGGAAGACAAACCATAAAAGACTCTTAATCATAGGAAACAAACTGAAGGTTGCTGGAGGGGAGGTTGTTGGGGGATGGGGTAACTGGGTGATGGACATGAAAGAGGGCATGTAATGTAGTGAGAACTGGGTATTATATTAGACTGATAAATCACTAACCTCTACCCCTGAATCTAATAACACATTATATTTTAGTCATTTGAATAAAAATAAAAATAAAATAAAATGAGTAAAAATTATTTCTTACTCCTCCATATTTGTTACCCATTCTTCTCTTATTCACATATCCCAGTCCTGACTGGTTTTCTTTAATCCAGCCTGGCCTTTCCCACAACTTGCAGCTGACAACACATACCCCACCACCCTCATCTTTCTTTCTTACCTCCCCTCATTTTTAAATCTATCTTCTCCCAGGTTCAAGCTTCCTTTATGCTCCTGCATTCTATCTCCAGTTGGTTTTGGTGGTAATAAAATTTTTCCCTTCTCTCTTTTTTCAGACTAGTCAACTGATCTTCATTTTTCCCATATTGATCTGCAGTATTCTCTAAAATATTTTTCCTCTGATACTTTCCACTCCTGGCTGCTGCAAGGAATTTTACTCACACCAATTCAGGTATTATAACATAATAAAACCCAGGGCTATTTCCCATAGCCAGCAATCTTCAGTCAATACAGGGGAAGGAAGAAGGGAAAATCCAAATAAATCTTTTCATTTGCCAAAAGGCCTTTTTCTTCTAATTCCGAATCTGCAAGTCCAACATATTAATCTGGGTCAGATTTATTTGACTAGTGTCAGTATGCTCCTGGTGCAACACTGGCTATCCAAGTAACTGCTCTGCATAACCCGCCCCAAAGCCTCAGGTTCAGTCTTGAACATGTCTGACACTTGATTTTACCTTTCCACCATCAGGTTGAGCTCTGTGGGCTCCAAGCACTGTATGCTCCTGGTACCTGACTACTACATATCCTCTCATATCTCTGTGCCTTTGCAGGGGACTCTGCTGCAGACTAAGCCTGAACACAACTCAGCATTCACTGAATGTTCTATGTTTGGGACACTGTGTTTAGTCCTGGGGATAAGAAAATCACTAGGATTAAAATCCTGTTCTCAAGTAGGTCACAGTCTGGAAAAGGAAAATAGGTGCATCGAAAGTATGTAAATTACAAAAAGGAGTTGATATCTGACCCAAATATTGGGAGATGAGTAGAAATTTGTAGAAATCCAAATTCAATAGGCATTTCTCTTACTGTGCCTTGAGTTCTCTGAAGAATTCAACTTGATTTAATTCTTAAAACAAGGCCATCCTTTTGGTATAGCAGAAAATAGAAGTTATGGCTTAAGAGGTAAAGTAGAGTGAGCGATACTGAGCCATAATGAAGAGTACCTCTGAAAAGGCAAGGTCTTCCAAAGAAAAGAGATAGATCAGGAAATGGCCAAAAGAGCTGAAAGGTAACATGATGCTTTACATAGCTGTGTGCAAATGAGATTTAAAAATATATTTCAACTCATGATTTCTTTAATTGAGAAGAAATTGTACCATTAGAGAATCTCTTTTTGATTACTGTATTTATCCCACTAGCACTTTCTCTAACTAGGGATAATATTTATATTTGAGCAAAAAAATAAAAATTTTAGTGATTCTTTTCTAAAACCTTCAAGAAAACATAAATAAAGTGGTACATTTTTAAAATATGATTACTCATCTACAACAGGAAATATGATTCAAGTTTTTTATACTTAATACACGGATTATTTTATCAGATCAACCTGCATAGGCCAAAGCTGAGATGCCTGCCCTGCTGGGTGAGATATTTTGTATACAAGTTTATTGCCAAACTACCAACATAAAAGCCAAGACCCTTTAATGATTTCTTTCCTAATTTAAAACTGCTCACTCTGTTGAAGGGTTCTTACTTGATTCATATTCAGTTATTATCTGATTAGGACCATTTCCCTAACTTAAAGAAGAAATAAATCCTGAGCAAATTCAGTCAATTCTTATTCTGGTTCAGAAATCTTCAGTCTTGTCAGCCAAATGGCATCCCTTCTCCCATCTGTGTTTCTACAGTAGCTACAAAAAGCTTACCTGGCCCCACCTCTGGTTTTTTGAATGGTCCTGGGAATGGCCTCTGGTTAAAGCTGAGCCAATCAAGTCTTTCATCAAGGACTTGCTACCTGGCGATGAGGGAAGGGATTCAGTGAGCAAAGAAGCTGTGAGGTTTGCTGCTTGAGAATGCTTGATGCAACCTCTCCCACCAGGTAGGTGAAGTTGGCCTGCAGGTGAGAAAGTGGGTGGAACATAGGTGGAAAGTAAGGCTGCACATGGAGTGTGCACAACATTCCCCACCTTGCACCTGGTTTCATGGGCCCCTAAGGTTTAACTCTATCACTGGTGCAGGAACCCACAATTTTCCATGTTTGTTTTTCCATGTTTTAATTTTATTTTCTTTATTTACAGCCATAAGAGTTGTGAATAATAACCATTCAAACACTTAAAGGATAATTGTATTCATTATCACAAAACCTGAAAGTAAGTTACAATCTCATACCTTTATTATATAAGGTCACCGGTACTACGATATGTTATTAGATATTGTATCTATGATTTATTTTAAGAAATTGGCTCAGATGATTATGGAGGTAGAAAATCACAGGCCAGCAGGCTGAAAGCCAGGCAGTATTTGATGCTGCAGCTTTAAAGCAGAATTCCTTTTCCAGGAAACCCTAGTCTTTGCCCTTAAGGTCTTCAAATAACTGGATAAGGCCCTTTCATGGGGCCTTGTTATGGAGGGAAATCTGTTTTTTTTTTTAAGTCCACTGATTGTAAATATTAGCTATGTCTATGAAATTGGTGTTGGATCAAACAACCATGTACTTACTACAATCTGGCCAAGCTGGCACATAAGACTTACTATCATGCTGTCTTTATTCCACAAATATCTAAATAATTGGACAACTTTTAAGTATCTTTTTTTAAAGACTCATTTATTTGAGAGAGAAAGAGAGAGAGAGAAGGGGTGAAGGGTGAGGGGCAGGGGGAGAGAGAATCTCCAGCAGACTCCACATTGAGCAGAGAGCCTAACGTGGGGGCTCTATCCCAGGACTCTGAGATCATGACCTGAGCCTAAACCAAGAGTCAGAAACCACTAAGGCTGCATCATCTAGGCACCCCAACTTTTAAGTGTCTTTCCTGTTCCCTAATTTGGGTAAATAAAATATGTCCATAGACCTAATACTCTAGAGCTTTAAATTGAGCCTTATGATTCTGAAGCTAGTAATAAAGCACTCAGATAGTATTTATGCAATGTATAAGGTCAGCAAAAATCCCTGAAGTGAATTACATCCCTGTAGGCACAACAGGACCATCAGTGATTATTCTGAATATAAATATCAAGTATTTACTCAGTAACAGGTAAAAGCTTTTGTGTAATGTTGTTTTGCTGCTGAGCATTATAGGTAAAAACATGAATATTCCTTCTGAAATAATGAGGTGCTAAATCAGCATCCACCAAAAAATATTTTAGAGAATCGATATTCATTTATTTAATCTTGCTGCCTTTCCTAACCAACACCCGAAAGCAAGGTTACTTTAAAACATTTGATAAATAGTGTAACATCAAATGGGAAAATTAATCAGTGCTTTTCTTCTAACGCATAGCAATCCATCATGCATGGACGATTTCCTTTCTTTTAAAATGCTGCTTATGTACTACTGTTCAAATATTTACAGGTGTTCTTCTTTATATAGTGTTACTTGATCCATGGGGTGGATATTCAGTAGATTGACTTTGGATCAATAATTTAGCATAATAATCTTTAAATAATACAGCAAGACCAGAAAAAAAAGTCAGAATAGAAGTCAGGAGATGGATGTGCTTGTTTAGACCTTGGGCAAATTATTTCATCTTAAAATAGGTCAAGAACATTTGATGGAAGAAAAACTGGGTTTAAGTTCACACTTAAACTCTCGCTAGCCGTACAATCTATGGAAAGGTTAGACCTTCATTTTTTCTCCACTGTAAAACTTTGATAGCTGTAGCAGCTTTCCAGAGTGGCCGTGAATATGAAATATGAAGGCATTTAGCACAAGGCCTGGCACAGACGGCATTCAGGAAATGCACACTAGTTTAATTTTCCTCTCTTGGTGTTAGTTTTTCTCATCACTATAATTTAGAGGATGGGCCAAATGACTCCTTAGGTGCAGTCTTCTCCCAAATTTTGTGTTCTAAAGACTAATGATAAATTTATTTGCACTTTGAATAGTCAGTTCCATGAAGTTTTCTATTTAACTGTGCCCTTTTCAGAGAAGGCTTAGGATAAAGACCCAGCAAAGACTCCTAACGTGTCCCTTGTTAGGAGACAGTGCTATGGAAGATATTTAGTACTTTATTTATGACAGCAGACAGCTATCTTAACTGAATTAGTCTCTGATAACATGAAAAATATGGCTTTGTAGTGAGTTGCTTTGGAGCATGAATATGTCTGGCTCCAGCTATTCCTGATTTTAACCAATGACTTATGTTCGCAAAATCTTAGTGCTTTTTCTATTAATCACCAATGTCTCTTTATAGATAGTAAAGCAGAAATCAAAGTTAACCAATTAGTCTTATAAATCAAGGATGAATGAGCCTACCTCTTTGAAAATAACAAACTTGTCCAACTACCAGGGTGATGCTCTGGTCATGGTTACAAGAACTTGGGAAAGTTAAATTAAGAAAATCATTGTGAAATTTCTGTTCATGTCTTTTGCCCATTTCATGATTGGATTGTTTGCTTCTTTGCTGTTGAGTTTAAGAAGTTCCTTATAGATCTTGGAAACTAGCCCTTTATCATCATTTATCGTCATTTGCAAATATCTTCTCCCATTCTGTAGGTTGTCTTTCAGTTTGGTTGACTGTTTCTTTTGCTGTGCAGAAGCTTGTTATCTTGATGAAGTCCCAATAGTTCATTTTTGCTTTTGTTTCTCTTGCCTTCATGGATGTATCTTGCGAGAAGTTGCTGTGGCCAAGTTCAAAAGGGTGTTGCCTGTGTTCTTTAGGATTTGGATGGAATCTTGTCTCACATTTAGATCTTTCATTCATTTTGAGTTTATTTTTGTGACTGGTGTAAGACACAAAATTTCATTCTTCTGCACGTGGCTGTCCAATTTTCCCAGCACCTATTATTGAAGAAATTGTCCTGCTTCCAGTAGGAATGTGAACTGGTATAGCCACTCTGGAAAACTGTGTGGAGGTTCCTCAAAGAGTTAAAAATAGAGCTGCCCTATGACCCAGCAATTGCACTACTGGGGATTTACCCCTAAGATAAAGATGCAGTGAAAAGCCGAGACACGTGCACCCCGATGTTTATGGCAGCCATGTTCACAATAGCCAACTGTAGAAGGAGCCTTAGTGTCCATCGAAAGATGAATGGACGGGGATCCCTGGGTGGCTCAGCAGTTGAGCACCTGCCTTCAGCCCAGGGTGTGATCCTGGGGTCCCGGGATCAAGTCCCACATCGGGCTCCCAGCATGGAGCCTGCTTCTCCTTCTGTCTGTGTCTCTCTCTCTCTCTCTCTCTCTCTCTGTGTGTGTGTGTGTCTTTCATGAATAAATAAAAAACTTAAAAAAAGAAAGATGAATGGATAAAGAAGATGTGGTCTATATATACAATGGAATATTCCTCAGCCATTAGAAACGACAAATACCCACCATTTGCTTCAACGTGGAGGGAATTGGAGGGTATTATGCTGAGGGAAGTAAGTCAATCAGAGAAGGACAATCATTATATGGTTTCACTTATATGGGGAATATAAAAAAATAGTGAAAGGGATTAAAGGGGAAAGGAGAGAAAATGAGTGGCAAAAATCAGAGTGTGACAAAACATGAGAGACCCCTAACTCTGGGAGACAAACAAGGGGTAGTGGGCAGAGGGATGAGTGATGGGCACCGAGGGGGGCACTTGACAGGATGAGCATTGGGTGTTATACTATATGTTAGCAAATCGAACTCCAATATAAAAGTATACATATATATGAAAAAAAAAAGATGGGGATCCCTGGATGGCTCAGTGGTTTGGCAGCTGCCTTTGGCCCAGGGCACGATCCTGGAGTCCCAGGATTGAGTCCCGCCTCAGGCTCCCTGCGTGGAGCCTGCTTCTCCCTCTGCCTGTGTCTCTGCCTCTCTCTCTCTCTCTCTCTCTCTATGTCTCTCATGAATAAATAAATAAATAAATCTTAAAAAAAAAGAAACTCATTGTGATCAACTGCACATAATTTTCTAAGTGTAATCCCGCATTAATTTCCAATCTGAAAACAAATGAAGAAGTCACAAAGTGTTAGCTCTTGGAGTCCCTTCACCCATCAAGTAAAACCTCCTCTAGCCCATCTTTTGAAATTCTATGTCTGCTGAGATTTCCTCGTCCTGGAGACATAGGAGCCATGGAACAGAACCACATCTCTCACCCATGGAAGGTAGGTACAGTCTCAGGGTCACTCGCTGGCCCACAGACTGTGTCCTCCTGTCACTCTTGGGTATGTTCTTCTGAAGCTGCACCATGTCATATCGTCAGTAAGTATAGTCACTGTCCACAACTCTCAAATAAATTATGCAAACAAAATATGTGTATAGAGGGGCACGTGGGTGGTTCAGTGGATAAGTGTCTGCCTTCAACCCAGTGTGTGATCCTGGAGAGCTGGGATCGAGTCCCACATCAGGGTCCCTGCATGGAGCCTGCTTCACCTTCTGCCTGCGTCTCTGCCTCTCTCTTTGTCTCTAATGAATAAATAAATATAATCTTTAAAAAATATATGTATAGAAATGGAAATGGAGGAACAGTACATTTTAAAATGGTGACTTGTGATTTGAGGGATATTTGCAATATTCAGGGGGAAGGGGGCTTGTCAGGTAGGCCACCCTTCCCCTGGCCTTGATATTGATGGCAAAAAAAGTTTCAAGGGAAAGAGTTTCTTATTCACTATATGCTTCTGCTCTTGTGGTCTGTCTTTCTGAATTATTGCACAGCTGCTCCTAACCAATAGCACTTTTAAGTGTGGGGAACAAATGATCTCCCAATTTTGAAATGTCCTGGGACATTCTTTCCCAGAGTTCATTTCTCAGAATGAGTTAATAGATGTTATATATGTTTAAAGGGGGCAGTTTCCTGGGCATGTGCATTTAGTAAACATAAAAGTTTTGTTGTTGTTGTTGTTTTCTAGAACTTCTCAGAACCTAGAACATGCAGACCTTTTTTTTTATAAATTTATTTTTTATTGGTGTTCAATTTGCCAACATACAGAATAACACCCAGTGCTCATCCTGTCAAGTGCCCGCCTCAGTCATGCAAACTTTCATTATGAATATCTAAGAAAAAGATAAAGAATATTTCCAAAGTTTATTTGGCCATTGTTGTGGGTTGAATCATGTTCCCCAAAAAGATTTATTGAAAGCTAAATCCCTGGTACTTGTGAATCTGATCTTATTGGAAATAACCTTTATAGATACTATGCTCTGAATTGTGTCCCAATATTTAAATGTTAAAGCCCTAACTACTAATGTGACTGTATTTGAAGTAAGAAAGTAATTAAGGTTAACTGAGTCCAGTAGGACTAGTACCCTTATAAAAAGAAGCACCAGACATGCTTCCTCTTTCTCTCTCCTTCTCCCCCTCCCACTCCCACCCTCCTCTTCCTCCTAATTCTTCCTCCCTTCCCTCTCCTTTTCTCTCTCCACCATAGGAGGGCACGGCAAGGAGGCACCCATCTGCAGGCCAGGAATAGCACTTTCACTAGACACAGAATCTGCCCATCCCTTCATCTTGGACTTCCCAGCCTCCAAAACTATGAGAAAATAAACTTTGGTTTATGCCTCCCAGCCTTTAAGTGTTGTGTTATATCAGCTAGAGCTAAGATGCCAGTTCTAATCAAGCTACAATGAGGTCACACTAGATTACGGTGGGCCTGAATACAGTGACTGTGTCCTCATTAGAGGGAGGTTTAGACACAACCCACACAAAGGGTACATGACCTTGTGAACTTAGGGGAGGAGAATGGAGTTATGTGACACAAGCCAAAGAACATGAAGGATTGCTTCAACCAGCAGAAGCTAAACTAGGCAGGTGGATGATTAGTTTTGGAGGAAGCACAGCCCTGTTGGCACCTTGATTTTAGACTTGTAGCTTCCAGAGCCATGAGAGAATAAATTTCTGTTATATAAATCTATCCAAGTTTGTGGTACTTTGTTATGGCAGCCCTCGAAAATTAACTAAGCCATGGAAACACCTTGCTCTGTGGAAAAATCTAGAGAATTAAGAATCCATGGAAAAGTGTTGGGAAACATTGTCTTTAAGCCTACAACCCCTCCACACCATAACTGCCCTTTAAGACATATATTAGTTCCTTTAGGTTTACTCTAACCCACTTACACTCTCCCTCCTCTGAACTCTTATCATCCCATATCATTGGCCATCTTCTCATTGCTTTGTAATATTCTTGAATTATTTTATCTTAGTAAATCTTACAGCTGTCCTTGATGCAAGCTTGCAATTTGGGATTTAGCTCAACAGATCCTTACATGAGCATGCCAGTTCACTCTGCTCCCACGCACTCAGATTGTTCCATCTTAAATGCCCTGTCTTTGTTCTCTCATCTCCCACTCTCCACTATCCATTTCCATAACTCTAAAGTTTTCCAAAGTCCAACTGAACTGTCACTCCCTGAAATCCCTCAGCATTCCTAGTCAGAAATAAACTCTTCCATCTCTGAAGCCACAAAGCACGTATTCCTTTGATATAGCACTTTTTACCGTGTTGTATTTGGACTGAATGAACTGGCCCCGTGTATCATTATCTGTGGAACATGAGGTCGCATCTGCTCATTTCTATGGTTTTGCTTTGCCGAGTACAATATGCAGGGTGGAGAAAAGCCCAGTGCTCTGGAACAGGACAAACTTTGCAGAAGAAAAGAAAACTGAAAGTGATGACTGGACACTTGTATGGCTAATTAGAGAGAAACATGGAAAACAGAACAAATGGCTAACTATCCACGTGAATTCACGATGTGCTATGTAAACTTCTCCAGCTCCTAAAGAAAACATCAGTAAAGTTTACGTGAATCACCAATGCAAGAATGTCCCTGTGTGTATGTGAATTGACAGATGAAGCAAAAAGCAAAGTTAAACTCTAAGATGGGTGAGAAGTAAAAATAAATGTTATCAGCTGTGTTGAGGTTGCACATATTATTTATATGTTTTCTGTATAAACTGTAAACTACCAGAGGTTGCGGTAGTTTCTGAAGGAACTTTAGATTCCTCACAGTTGCTAGCATGATCTTATTGCATATTAGTAAACACTTTTAGTGTTCCCATGAGCTAGATGCTATAACGATAATTTGATTCTTGATGCATGAAGTGTTTGTAAGGAACAAAGATGGCTCAGGTGAATCACCCAAGTTATATGGATTATAAGTGGCAGATGAGGGTTTTGGACCCATACAATGACACCAGATCTTCCACACTTGGCCAGCTGTCCTGAGCCCCAGTGTGTAAGCAGCTGCTGAATAAGTGAAATGAATAAATATTCAATGTTTATTAAATGCATGCTGATGGATTGATATTTAGGGCTTGTTCCTGGCCTTTTTAGATAAAATCATAGGAAAAGATTAGGTATTTTCCTCCAAATACTTTCATGGTAGAGGTAGAGTATTGGCCAAAAAGAGCGGTGGTTCTGATTCTGGTCCTCATGTTTATATTCCCTACTGGAATTTCTATTGCAGCCTCAACAAGAAGCTGCTAAGAATAAGGTTTACTTATGATACGGCATAATAAGCAATGAAAATGGGTAATGACTTAATTTCCAGCACAAATCAGAAGTCTGGAGTAAAACCACAGGACCCATGAAATCTAGCAGAACCAGTCAAGTGAATAATTATTTGACTACTTGATGCAAGGTATGGGGTGAACTCTGAGACATCAGTGATTGTCATAAGTTATCCATCTTCCTTTTTTTCCACATTTCAATCACTTCAATATTACTAAAAAATAGAGGATTGAGGCAGGCAGAACATGCCCAGAAACTAAATAAATCACTAGTATAATGACTCAAAAAGGAAAGAAAAAAATTAATATAAGCCAAGAGAAATTTTGGATTAGTTCTGAAAGACAAATAATAATCAAAAAGAGGGATCCCAGGGTGGCGCAGCGGTTTGGCGCCTGCCTTTGGCCCAGGGCACGATCCTGGAGACCCGGGATCGAATCCCACGTCGGGCTCCCGGTGCATGGAGCCTGCTTCTCCCTCTGCCTGTGTCTCTGCCTCTCTCTCTCTCTGTGACTATCATAAGTAAATAAAAATTTTTAAAAAAATAATCAAAAAGAAAAATAACTTAGCTAAAAGCTAACTAATCAGATTAATTAATAACTCTCCCTGCATTAGATTATTTGTTCCAATAAGGATATAGCAAAAATAAAGTGAGGGGACACTATATCTTATCTGGACCTGCTTTAGAAAGGTTTGCATAAAATTGAGAAATTTATCTTACTGATAAAATACTAGAAACATAAAGAAGGAAAAATATTTTAAGATAATGGAAATATAAATTAAAAATTAGACTCAAGAAAATTTAGATCCCACCCCCAGGTCTTATAGCTCTGAGTTTTTCACATTAATATTATTTTCTACACTTGTACAAAAATTAATAATTACATTTAAAATACTTTTTATTTTACTGGTTTAAGTCCAAGATGTTACAATTTTCATATAATGTGTTCCACAAATATTAAGGCCTTGTTTTCAGAGATATGGTTATTAAAAAAAAAATTCTAAGGGCACATGGGTGGCTCAGTGGTTAAGTGACTAACTTTGCCTCCGGTCATGATCCCGGGGTCCTGGGATTGAGTCACGCATCAGGCTCCCTGCGAGAAGCCTGCTTTCCCTCTGCCTATGTCTCTGCCTCTCTCTGTGTGTCTTTTGTGAATAAATAAATAAAATCTTAAAAAATAAAAAAATCTGAAAAGAGCAAAAAAGAAGAGTTGACTGAAGATTTTATTAAATAATGACTGGCACAGTGTTCTTGTCTCCACTTCCTGAAAATAAGATCACGCATTCTTGCTAAAGATTAGCTTTTTCAAAATAATGCTATCGTGAGACTCTAGAAGCTGGAGATATTGGGAGAATGTTAATCATAAGCACTCTCCAGAAGAACTAGACTCCCAGGGCAATCCTCCTTATCCAGAAAACCCTGCCTCGCTTTGTAGAGCAACAGGGATTTATTACCCACTGGACACTCACACTTCAAAATCTACTTAGATTCAAGAGGTGAGGCTGGCAGTCATCAGCCTAGGATCAAGTTAAGGACCACCTGCTGACTGTAGCATGGGTGAAGTCATTGCATGATCCTGGCCCTTCATAGTCTGAGCAGAAAAAATCTGAATTTTATCTCTTTATTGATGTTGGAGCCTCCTACATACCTTGAATATTTAGATACTGCAGTCAAACCTGTAACAAAACTATGTCTCTTCAGTTTTGTTTAATCCTAGGTATGTCACTGTTTTTGGTGCAATTGTAAATGGGATCAATTTCTTTTTTTTTTTACTGCCTCATCATTCATTGGTGTCTAGAAATCATGCTCCTTCCCCAATGTAGATCCATAAAGTCAATCCCAGCTTATAGGTTAGACTGCAAATTTGCCCATATTTAACAATGTTGTTTAAATTCTGACCTTTCCAAACTTGAAGCTATACACATGTGACCCAGACATAGTTTGTGATTAATGAAACAATTATTAACTGTACTACGACCCAATGTCACTCAATAAAGAAAATTACTATTTCAAATCAAATGAGTAGATAAGCAGCACCTTTGAGGTGCCCCAGGGTAAGAATGAGAAGACTCCTGACTGATACTTATAAAAATTCAGCTTCCTGAGCACGGTTCATCTCTAAATAGTCTCTAAATAGATTATTTTAATTTATTTGCACAGGTTTCATATTTGCATTCCCATTTTAGGCAGGATAGAACAGATTTTAAGGCAACTTGTATTAGGGAAATAACATGTGATTAATTGAATGAATATTAAGATAAGGTAAAAGAATGTTTCCCAGGCTCATAAACTCAACTATATCTGGACACAGGTTTTACTTTATCTAAAGAAAAATGTATACCTTAAAGAGGGTGACCTGCTCATAAAAAGAAGTCAAAAGAATTAAACGTGGTCAATATTTATTGACCTGAAAGTATAGTTTTCAAGATAATTGAAAACATGACTCTCAGACAAATGAAAAGTTAGCAAAGTTGACTAAAATTTACTAATTAAGGAAACAGCTAAATAGTATCCTAGTACAAAGAATTTAAGACAATGGATATTTATTTTAAATGGAAAAGGTAATGCTAAAATAGGATTGCAAAGTTAGATGTAAAACTGGTTAATATTGATGATGATAATAATTATAGTCCAAACAACATCCTACGGTAATTATTTAATTAACTTCAAATATTGCTCCAAAAAAAGTTCAAAAACTATCTGCCAAGATGATGTTTCAAAAAAGATGGCAACATAGGAGGCTCTGGAATTTCCTTTCTTCCATGGACATCTCAAATATACATCTACACACAGAGCAATTCTCTCTGAGAAAGATCCAGAAGCTAGTTGAGTGGCTCCTACATGTCAGGTAACTGAAAAGGAACTAGTATCAAAATGGATAGAAAAGGCTAAGACAAACTCTTGCCATCAATTATACCTCTGGTCCACAGTCATAAAGTCAGGAAAGAACTCCAATTCTCAGCTTCTCCCGGAGGAGCAAAGGGTTTGGAACACACATATAGCACCTCAAACTTTGAGTCTCCTGCTCAGGGTGATGGCAAGCAAAGAAACAGTTTTTAAATGCACACAGAATGTGGCTCACAGCTATAAACCAGGGCTCAGCTCCAGAGAACAGGCAAAAATGTCAACAAGGTCGGGAGAACAATGCACGAACAAAGTGAGAATTTTGACAAAGAGAGAAAATATTTTAAAAGAACTACCAGATAAAGTATTCTTGGTTGCATGTTCTTCTCATTTAGGACCCTGAATATATCCTGCCAGCCCTTTCTGGCCTGCCAGGTCTCTGTGGAGAGGTCTGCTGTTACCCTAATATTCCTCCCCATAAAAGTCCGGGATTTCTTGTCTCTTGCTGCTTTAAGGATCCTCTCTTTATCTTTGGAATTTGCAAGCTTAACTATTAAATGTCGAGGTGTTGAACGGTTTTTATTGATTTTAAGGGGGGATCTCTCTATTTCCTGGATCTGAATGCCTGATCTTTGTACACTGTGTCCTAGATGGCAGTAGAGTGTAGTGGTTAAGGGCTGAGTTCTGCAGGAAAGCCACAGCTGCCTGCACATCATGGGCCTGCCTCTTGTGTCACCCGACTGCTTCCTCACCTATAAAATGTGAACAGTAGAACTTTATCTACTTCTCAGCAATAACTGAAGGATTGAATCTAGTGTGCCTGGCACTCAGTTAATACTGATGATTATTATTCATCTTGATTCATTTTGATTTTTCCTCCATATTTCCCTTTAATGTCAAATGGTCAAAAGCCAAAAAAAAATTTTTTTAAATAAAAATTCAGGCCTTTCTCTTTAAAAAAAAAAAAAAGTACTACCAGAAATCTCAGAGCCTAGAATGTATGAACTGAATTAAAAATTCAATAGAGAAAGTTGATAACAGATTTGATTAATTAGAAGAAATGTTCAGCAAATTTGAAGACAGGAGAGTAGAATTCATTCAATCGGAGAAGCAAAAACAAAGAAGTGAAAAAGAGTGAAGATGGCTTAAAGGATTTACATAATATCATCAATAT
Organism: Canis aureus; assembly: GCF_053574225.1. Lineage (NCBI taxonomy): Eukaryota > Metazoa > Chordata > Mammalia > Carnivora > Canidae > Canis > Canis aureus. The sequence goes on from NW_027554427.1 coordinate 275,062, forward strand.
AGTCATCATAGGGATACCAAAATGAGAAGAGGGAGAGAAAGGGGCAGGAAGTTATTCACAGAAAAAAAAATGGCTGGGGGATCCCTGGGTGGCTCAGCGGTTTGGCGCCTGCCTTTGGCCCAGGGCATGATCCTGGAGTCCCAGGATCGAGTCCCACATCGGGCTCCCGGCATGGAGCCTGCTTCTCCCTCCTCCTGTGTCTCTGCCTCTCTCTCTCTATGTCTATCATAAATAAATAAATAAATAAATAAATAAATAAATAAATAAATAAATGATTTTTAAAAAAAGAAAAGAAAAAAATGGCTGAAAATGTCCCTAACCTAAAGGGTAAAATAGACATTCAGATTTAAGAAGCCCAAAGAGTATCAAATAAGATGAAAACAAAGATATCCACACTAAGGCACTTTATAATTAAATTGTCACAATTTAAAGACAAAAGACTTGAATGTAAACCTGAAACCATGAAAATCCAAGGAGAAAATGCATGCATAGGGATAAACTCCTTGACACTGGTCTTCGTAATGATTATTTGGATTTGACATCAATAGCAAAGGAAAAAAGCAAAATTAAACAAGTGGGACTGCATCAAACTAAAAAGCTTCTGCACAGCAAAATAAACCACCAACAAAGTGAAAAGGCAGTCTATGGAGCAGGAGCAAGTATTTGCAAATCACATATCTGATAAACAGTTAATATCCAAAATATACAAGGAGCTCATAGAACTCACTAGGAAAAAACAACCCAATTTTAAATGGACAGAGGAACTGAATAGACATTTTTCCAAAGAAGATATTTAAAAGTGGCCAAGAAGTACATGGAAAAGTGTTGACCAGCCCTCATCTTCAGGGAAACACAGAATAAAACCACAATGAGATGTCACCTCACACCTGTGAGGATCGCTGTTACCAAACAGAACAGAGATGACTCATGCTGCCAAGGGCACGAGGTAAAGGGAATCCTTGTACACTGTTGATGGGAATGTAAACTGATAAGGCCACTATGAAAAACAGCATAGAACTTTCTTAAGAAATTAAAATTCAGTTAATTAAAAATTAACTACCATAGATCCAGCAATCCCACTTCTGGATATACATCTCATGAAAATGAAATCATTAACTTAAAAAGGTGTCTGTACTCCTGTGTTCACTCCAGAATAATCCATAAATAGCCAAGACATGGAAACAACTTAAGTATTTGTCAAAGGATAACTGGATAAAGATGAGTGGGTATATACATATACATTACCCTGGAATATTATTTAGCCTTCAAAAAAGAAGGAAATCTTGGCATTTGCAACAACATGGATTAACCTGTAGGGAATTATGCTACGTGACAGAAGCCAGAGAAAAACAAATATTGCATGGTGTCACTTCCATGTCAAATATAAAAAAGAAAAAAACCTAAAACCATAAAGAGAGTAGAGTGGTGGTTGCTAGGGCTGAGGGACGGGGAAAAATAGGAGATATTGGTTAAGGGTACAAGCTTTCAGTTACAAGATAAAGTCTGAGGATCTAATGCATGACACAGCATTTTAATTGTTAACAATGTTTTGTATTGTATAATTAAAAATTGCTAAGAGAGTCGAACTTAAGTTCCTACACACACATAAAAGGTAGAAAATCCATTGATATCTGCTCCCCCTCCATTGATATCTAATAATAGGTAAGACCAAAGTATGACCTTTTCCCAAATATCAATCTTTAAATATAAACCTGTTTCTAGGTTTCCGATTTTGTAAAAAAGAAATTTAAAAAAATTCCTACCTCATTGGAAGATTGTAAAAATTAAAGACATTACATATAAAGGGCTCAGAATCTGCCTCGCATATTATATTGTTTGCAATACATATGAGTTTTAATGATTATTTTATATTATTGCCATTATTATTAGAATATCATCATTTAATTATAATGCATGTTCAAGTCCCACAAACTCAGAGTACTGTTTATTATGACAGGATATACACAAAAATATATACAGGGCATTCACTTGAGCATCAGTTTGTTTTTATTCACTTGCTGGTTCTGTTTTTTTTTTATTCTTGCATAAATAATACTTCCTGTATTTGACATGTTTTGGTGACTTGATGAATAATGAGCATCATGTATATGGGTTCAAAGGTGCTCATAATACCTTATGCCATACTAATTTCTAATTCACCTCCCTAGAGAACTGGCTACTTGTACGGTATCTCAAATCCCACCTTTCATGTTGTCAACACCGTAGTATACTTGTTAAATGACAGGTCTATCATTAAGCCTTTACTAATTGGGACATAAATATGAAATATTTTTTTTTCCAATCACAGTTCCCCATGTGAATGGTATCAACTCCTCCTTTCAGACTCTTTAACTTGGACGTTTATAAATTCCCATTGTTTTGTTTTGTTTTTTTTTTTAAGATTTTATTTATTTATTCATGAGAGACAGAGAGAGAGAGAGAGAGACAGGCAGAGGGAGAAGCAGGCTCCATGCAGGAAGCCTGATACAGGACTCGATTCCGGGTCTCCAGGATCATGCCCAGGGCTGAAGGAGGCGCTAAACTGCTGAGCCACCCGGACTGCCCAATTCCCATTGTTTTGACTTATCAACTCATGTTCACTTACTCTATAGTATTTCTATATATTCCTTGGAAATATCATTTTGCATTGTCATCATTCTAGCCAACGACCATGTGTTCATAATTGCCCACCCCTGTCTTGTCTTGACCTGTTTGGTCAGGCTTCCCTCCTCCCAACAGGTCTCTGCACTTTGGTCCACCACACCCCTGAGGATAAGAAAGGGTTTAAATGCAAAACATGCCCCTCTTCCCATTAATGGTACAAAGAGCCTGCTGACCATGAGGACACACAACTTACTGTCAGGTCAAACCCCATCATGCTGTCTGCTCATTCTCTCTCACTTGCCAATGTCCCTTCAAAGTTTCCACTAGTCGTGTTTACTTCTGTTTCATTCTTGCATGATTGCACATTTCTGAGATCAGAATGCTCTCCATATTGTGACATCCTTTTTGGATTTTTTGTGGGGAAGTGGGTTGTTTTTAATTTTTTGTTTAAATTCAACTTTGTCAACATGTAGTGGATTATTAGTTCAGGGGTAGAATTTAGTGATTCATCAGTTGTAAATAACACCCAATTCTCATTACATTAAGTGCCCTCCTTAATGCCCATACCCCATCCCTCCACCTACCTACCTCAGTTTGTTTCCTATAGTTGATAGTTTCTTATGATTTGCCTCTCTGTTTTTATCTTGTTTTATTTTTCCTTTCATCCCCCTCTGTTCTTCTGTTTTGTTTCTTAAATTTCACATATGAGTTAAATCATATAGTATTTGTTTTTCTCTGACTTATTTTGCTTAGCATAATACCCTCTAGTTCCATCCACATCATTGCAAACAGCAAGATTTCATTCATTTTTGTGGGATATATATATATATATATATACACATATATACATATATACATTCTATTATACATTCTATCTATATATCTATATATCTATATATCTATATCTTTATCTATATCTATATCTATATATCTATATATATCTATATATATCTATATATATAGATATATATAGATATATATATATCATGTCTTCCATTCATCAGTCAATGAACACCGGGGCTCTTTTCATATTTTAGTTTGTGGACATTGCTGCTGTAAACGTTGGGATGCAGGATCCCCTTCAGATCAGTATGTTTGTATTCTTTTTTTTTTTAATTTATTTTTTATTGGTGTTCAATTTACTAACATACAGAATAACCCCCAGTGCCCGTCACCCATTCACTCCCACCCCCCGCCCTCCTCCCCTTCTACCACCCCTAGTTCGTTTCCCAGAGTTAGCAGTCTTTACATTCTGTCTCCCTTTCTGATATTTCCCACACATTTCTTCCCCCTTCCCTTATATTCCCTTTCACTATTATTTATATTCCCCAAATGAATGAGAACATATAATGTTTGTCCTTCTCCGACTGGCTTACTTCACTCAGCATAATACCCTCCAGTTCCATCCACGTTGAAGCAAATGGTGGGTATTTGTCATTTCTAATGGCTGAGTAATATTCCATTGTATACATAAACCACATCTTCTTTATCCATTCATCTTTCGTTGGACACCGAGGCTCCTTCCACAGTTTGGCTATCGTGGCCATTGCTGCTAGAAACATCGGGGTGCAGGTGTCCCGGCGTTTCATTGCATTTGTATCTTTGGGGTAAATCCCCAACAGTGCAATTGCTGGGTCGTAGGGCAGGTCTATTTTTAACTGTTTGAGGAACCTCCACACAGTTTTCCAGAGTGGCTGCACCAGTTCACATTCCCACCAACAGTGTATGAGGGTTCCCTTTTCTCCGCATCCTCTCCAACGTTTGTTGTTTCCTGCCTTGTTAATTTTCCCCATTCTCACTGGTGTGAGGTGGTATCTCATTGTGGTTTTGATTTGTATTTCCCTGATGGCAAGTGATGCAGAGCATTTTCTCATGTGCATGTTGGCCATGTCTATGTCTTCCTCTGTGAGATTTCTGTTCATGTCTTTTGCCCATTTCATGATTGGATTGTTTGTTTCTTTGGTGTTGAGTTTAATAAGTTCTTTATAGATCTTGGAAACTAGCCCTTTATCTGATATGTCATTTGCAAATATCTTCTCCCATTCTGTAGGTTGTCTTTGAGTTTTGTTGACTGTATCCTTTGCTGTGCAAAAGCTTCTTATCTTGATGAAGTCCCAATAGTTCATTTTTGCTTTTGTTTCTTTTGCCTTCGTGGATGTATCTTGCAAGAAGTTACTATGGCCGAGTTCAAAAAGGGTGTTGCCTGTGTTCTTCTCTAGGATTTGGATGGAATCTTGTCTCACATTTAGATCTTTCATCCATTTTGAGTTTATCTTTGTGTATGGTGAAAGAGAGTGGTCTAGTTTCATTCTTCTGCATGTCGATGTCCAATTTTCCCAGCACCATTTGTTGAAGAGACTGTCTTTCTCCCAATGGATAGTCTTTCCTCCTTTATCGAATATTAGTTGCCCATAAAGTTCAGGGTCCACTTCTGGATTCTCTATTCTGTTCCACTGATCTATGTGTCTGTTTTTGTGCCAGTATGTTTGTATTCTTTGGATAAATATCGAGTACTGTAATTGCTGGGTCATAAGGTAGTTCGATTTTCAACTTTTTGAGGAATTTCCATACTGTTATCCACAGTGGCTGCACCAGTTTGCAGTCCCACCCACAGTGTAAGAGAGTTCCCCTTTCTCCACATTCTCACCAACATCTGTTGTTTCCTGACTTGCTAAGTTTAGCCATTCTGACAGGTGTGAGGTAATATCTCATTTTGGTTTTGATTTATATTTCCCTGATGATGAGTGATGTTGAGCATCTTTACATGTGTCTGTTGGTCATATGGATGCCTTTTTTGGAGAAATGTCTGTTCATATCTTCTGCCCATTTCTTGACTGGATTTCTTGGGTTTTGGGGTTTTGAGTTTGATAAATTCTTTATAGATTTGAAATGCTACCATTTTATCTGATATGTGACATACTCTTTTTTTAAAAAGATTTTATTTATTTATCTGATGGTGAGAGAACACAAGCACGGAGAGTGGGAGAGACTCCCCCCTGAGCAGGAAGCCCAATGTGGGACTTGATTCCAGAACTCTGGGAACATGACCCAAGCTGAAAGCAGACATAACTGTCTGAACCACCCAGGTGCCCCGTGACATGTTTTTTGAATAAAATCTCTCCTTATCTAAGTTGGCTTTGCTTTTATTTTATACCAATTCTTACAATATTTCTTTCTGGGGCATATCCTTTATTAGATTTTATTATAGAATAAAAGAATTAATTAGGCAAATTAACTCTACTCTCCACTCTAATAAATCCATATTAAACTGTCTTTTCCCACCATCCTAAAATACTCTCATAAAAATTGCTCTAGAATATTTAACAACATTACACAAGACATATTAATGTACCAAATGTATGGTTTAATTTTGTTTTACGTGACCTCTCTGAGCTTTTGGATTATATTATACAATGTAGGGGAACATATTCTCTCTCTTTCTTTCTCTCTGTCTCACTTTGTCTCTGAAGAATACGATGTTAATTCCTGAGTCTGGTTCTTTATAATAATCCCTTCATCCTCTCTCAATTTTCAGGTAATTGTCAATATATACCCAGGCCTCATTCATTTGTGGTGTTCCTTCATCAAACATTTCTTGAAGCTTTATCATGTTGCCTAGCATTTAGATAGGAGCTACGGGTACTATTATAAACAACACAGACAACACAGGTCTTCATGTGGGGGTAAAAAATTACAGAAAGACTTGTACTTTTCTCTATTATTGTTAAATCTCCTAGGTATCCCTCTCCTTTTTAAGCTAAGCTCTGTTGCATATTTTAAAGAAAATTGTTTTTAAGATACTTCACAAAGGTTACTTCAAAAGTTCTTTTTGTCATCTACCATTAAATTAATTCTGCTTTATGATGAGTTGACATAACAGTTTTCCTTGATTTGTGACTTTTATTCTTATAGATGTAACATTGTCACAATTATCATTTTGTGGAGTTAAAAGTGACAGAAACTAACAAAAAAGGTTAATCATAGCCTCACATTCAGATTCAGTTAAAGCACAGCTCAGGTGTTCAGATGTCATTTAGCATCTATCTTCCTGTCTGCTCTGATTTTCTCTGCAATAATTTTTATATAAGAGAATCTTTCCACAAAATAGGATAAAAAGAACAAAACCACTTCGATTATATAATCTATGAACCAAGCAAATTTCACTTAGATAAAGTTTATTTTTTGAAAAAAATCTGGGATTATATGGGCTATAAATTTGCCAATAAGATGTTGGCACTCTGGGAAAAAAAAGGAAGGAAAGAAGGAAGGAAGGAAGGAAGGAAGGAAGGAAGGAAGGAAGGAAGGAAGGAAGGGGAAAGAAAGAAAAAAAGAAAGAAAGAAAGAAAGAAAGAAAGAAAGAAAGAAAGAAGAAAGAAAGAAAGAAAGAAAGAAAGAAAGAAAGAAAGAAAGAAAGGAAATAAAGGGAAAGAAAGAAAAAGAAAGAAAGGAAGGAAAGAAAGAAAGAAAGAAAGAAAGAAAAATAGATATTGGTGCTCCAGTTAGCAGAGTATGTGCCATTTTAAAGTCATGGGTGAGTGAGTTGGCATTAACCATGCTAGAGGCATGTTGACCAAGAGTGGAAGAGATGTAGTTTCAATGAGAGATGTGAGTCACTGTTAGGAGAAGAGAAATAAACAATCAGTGAAATGGGCACATCTGAGTATAGGGTACCAAGGTGACCCAGAGTGGACACTGCATATTGCCTTTTCCGGGATTGGTTATGTCACTTCCAAGAAAAAAGCCATAAAGATGTGTGAACTTCTACTTTTCTTCCAGATGAGCATGTGTTTTTGCACAGATATTGGTAACAGTATCTTCATAGGATGTAACAATATACAGGAGCTACAACTTTTGAACAAGTGTCTTGTGTGATGAAAATATCATTATCTTCATAACAGATTCAATACACAGGGATACTTGTTGGGACAGAAATGCTAAGATCACCCTTCCTGTTCTTAGCACTAGCGCTGCTATTCCTACACTCAATCTCAGGCCAACTCCAACTTCCACTTCAATGAGCGTCATTTATTTGCACTATAGGAGACATAAAGAAGGGTCAGAGCAAAGACAGAGGAAAAAAAGGCTGAACATACCTGCAGAACATCGCGCAAACAATTTAATCTTACTTGTATAGGAGTTATATATACAACACTATTGAGAGAGAATCCTGGAAAACTAGATACACATCAAATTTTGCAAGATCCTGAGTGGTGCAGATAAGGAACTGCTAATGATTTCTGAAGAGACCGTATAATGAGAACATCATTTTAGGAACAAGGATCTGAGAACAGCAGGTTGGTGGTAAGGGGAGAAACTAGAAATGGAGAAACGGGATCCCTGGGTAGCGCAGCAGTTTGGCACCTGCCTTTGGCCCAGGGCGCGATCCTGGAGACCCGGGATTGAATCCCACGTTGGGCTCCCGGTGCATGGAGCCTGCTTCTCCCTCTGCCTGTGTCTCTGCCTCTCTCTCTCTCTCTCTCTCTGTGACTATCATAAGTAAATAAAAATTAAAAAAAAAAGAAATGGAGAAACAACAGTTTGTTAGAATAAAACTGAGGTTGAAGGGGAACCGAATGAGTCTGACAGAGAAAGAGAACAAGACAAATATCAGAAAGTTAAAGAGATAATTAAAAGGATTTAAGAACTCTCTCCATTCCTTGTAGGCAAATTTACTCCATCAGAACCTTTTATTTAGAATATCCACCTCTGGATCTCACACCCACAACTCCGTCCACTGGAGTTTTATCCCTACTTCTACCCATGGTTTCTAAAATGTCCAATGATTGTCTTATTGCTCCAGCCAAGTTACCTTTTTGACTATTCTTCTGAGGCTTCACACTCTGCTCTTCCTAAGAGCTATCATGGTATAATATTCTCATCATTCTTCTCACACTTCTCTGAAGAATATTTTAATTCCACCACCTTCATAGAAGCCCTTCCTTCTGCTCATACCTTAGACTGCAAGTTGGCCTTGTTCTATAGCTGTTTATAGTTATGTTATTGTTTTTTCTGTCCATTCTTACTATTTAAATAATTATTGTATAATTTTATGTAAAACTCTATAATCTATATCTCTGTCTATATTCTGAACACTTTCTAATCTCTACATTGACAAAACACTTCTAAACGTGTCTACTGGCTAACATATACACTAGTACTTCACACTTAATAAATCTAAAACTCAAAACTTCAGATTGCTTAAAATCAGATTTTCCTAATTTTAATCCAGTCTCAGTTAATAAAACTACTATACATCTTGTCACGCAGGTCAGAACCTAGGAATGTCATTGATTAATCTTTTTATCCTAAATGAAATAAAAGATGAAAGCATGTTAATTTCACTTCCTACACATTGCTCCAACATAACCATTCCTCTCATCATTTTTCACATGGACTATGCTATAATCTAATAATTGGTATTTAAGAATCTTGTTTTGATCAAATCAAATGTCTTCCACACCTAAACCAAAGAGATCAATGCAAAATATGAGTTTGTTCATACCACTCTTCCATTTAAAACATTCAAAGATTGTTTATTCCTTTTCGAATAAAATCCAAGACCAAGGTGTAAAATATCCTCAAAGAAGTGACTCTACTCATGTCCAAGACTCATGACTCATTACTTAAATTTAATTAATGAAAATGTAAGTGGATTTCTTTTCTTTATGATTTTATTTATTTATTCATGAAACAGAGAGAGGCACAGACACAGACAGGCTTCCTGCGGGGAGCCCGGTGCGGGACCTGATCCCAGACCCTGGGATCACACCCTGAGCAGAAGGCAGACGCTTAACTGCTAAGCCACTCACACATCCTTGTAAATGGATATCTTAAAGATCATGGGTTTATTCTTTAAATACTAGTAGAACTTTGAAAGTTGCTAGGACAGTAGATCTTTAAAATTCTCACCACAAGAAAAAAAAGGTACTTGTCACTATATGTGGTGATAGAAGTTAATTAGGCTAATTAGAGTGATCATTTCACAATATATACAAATATCAAATCATTATATTGTACATTTGAAACTAATATGCTATATGTAAATTATATCTTAATTTTAAAATACACTAGTATACATGTAACTCAGTAAATTTCAATTGTGATTTAGATTCATCTTTTTCTGCTATATTTTTAAAATTTTTATAAATATTGTTTATTCAAGAGAGATTTTTCATAAAGTTATATATCTAGCATATTTCCTCTTGATAGTCATACTTAAAATATATTTATATAACTATCTCAATGTTATTAATATTTGGGACACCTGGGTGGCATAGTTGGTTTAGTGTCTGACTCTTGATTTTTGGCTCAAGTCATGATATCGGGGTCATGAAATCAAGCCCTGCATTGGGCTGTGCTTTCAGTATGGAGTCTGCTTAGACTTCTCTCTCCCTCTCCCTCTGCCCCTTCCACTCATGCTCTCTCTACCTCAAAATAAATAAATAAATCTTTAAAAAAGAATTTATTATATTTATTCTGGATATGAAATGTACAGCTTTCAGAAACCATCAACTATTTCAGGATTATACTATTGCAATGATAAATATACATTTTACTTTAACATACAGAATTTCAACATACAGAGGCATCTGGGTGGCTGTGATGTGCCTTAGGGAAAAATATGAGTGTGACATAAGCTTTGTTCAGGCTGAGTTACAGCGCTGTTGTCCATGAGTTCAATGTTAATTGAATCAACAACACATACTAAATAAGATGTTTGTAAACAGAAACATACGTAAAACAAAGTCATGTGCTACTCAGCTGATGAAAATGTGTGACCAGAAGCAATTCACAGGAACTTAGGAGTGATGGTTCAGTTATTTACTAATTTAGTGTTTGTGAGGACTTTATAGAACATAAGTACCTTGAATAATGAGAACTGGCTATAAATATTCTGCATTGTGCTAGATTTATTATTATTAGAAGTGAAAAAGAAGGTAGTGATATTTTAGAAAATAATCATAGGGGAAGAAGCATATTTTAGAGTGGAGGTAAGAAAACTAAACTTCTCTAAAGAATTTCCCAAAGAAGGAACTGAAATCTAAAGGATATGAAAAAACATTAGCCATTATTTTGGAAAACAGATGACAGACTTATTTCTAAATAAGATTCTGTTGTAACAAGATGCTAAATATAGGAAGAACTGAGGGGAGCATCCACCAGCAGGAGCCAGATGACCATTTCATGTTTATTCCTCATCACTGATTTTTTTTGACTTTATTGAGGAATAATTGACAAACATAATCATATATATTTAAAGTGTACATGATGATTAGATGTACATCTATACTTTAGAATGATTACCAAGATCAAGATAATTAACATATCTTCACTTCAGGTAATTAACACATCTATCACTTCACATAATTAACTTTTTTGTGTGTATATGTGGTAGGAAGGCTGAAGATCTACTCTCCACAACTTTCAAGTGTGTGACACCATATTATCAACTATAGTCACCATGCTGTACAGTAGATCCTCAGAACTTATTTTTCTTATAATTAAAAAGTTGTATCCTTTGATCTATACCACCCCATTCCCCCTCCCCTGAACCCTAGCAACCACCATTCTATCCTCTGTTTCTATGAAATCAGTTTTGTTGTTGTTTGTTTTTAAGATTTCACATACAAACAATATCATACAGTATTTGTCTTTCTCTCTCTCGGACTTATTTCATTTCCAGATTCATCCATGTTCTACAAAAGGTGAAATTTCCTTCTTTTTTTGTGGCTGATTCATATTTCATTGCATGTGCATGCCACATCTTCTTTATCCATTCATGAGCATGAGAAGGTCAAAGCAAGAGGCAGACTCTTCACTGAGCAGGGAGCCTGACTCAGGGCTTAATCCTGAGAGTCTGGGATCAGGGTCTTAGCTGAAGGCAGATGCCTAACTGACTGAGCCACCCAGGTGCCCCTTAACTCACTGATTTTTAAAGTTTCTCTTTCTACATGAGGACAGCCAACCACCACCACTCCCCATCCTACCGTCACTAAATAAGATTTATAAATCATTTCATTTATGGCAACTCCCTCCACAACACACAATTCAGGAAGGTGGAAAGTAAAACCTAGAAAAAGCAAGTGATGTTTTCCAACCTCCCACACTCAGGAACTTACCTCATCAAGGGTAGGGTGGGCTTGTTATTCAACCTAAATCAGAATTCTACCAATGGGACTGGAGTCTTATTAACATATCCAAAACAATCTGAGTCCAAGCCCACTACGAGCAAATCGTGGAGCCTGGTTTTTCCTAACATCCATCTAAAGAGACAAGTTTTAAAATATTTTTCCAGAAAAAAAACGTTGGCCAAAAGAAAATGAAAGTGGGCTTTTACATGCATACTAAAACAAAACAAATGCAAAATCCAAAAGATTTCAGGAGACCGGCAGAGAATTATATTAGAATTTAGATTCAAATGAAGGCACTGGTTATTATTTCAATCTTTTAATTATTTCCTCATCAATTTAACAGCTGATAACAGATTCAAAGCACTACATAATTAGGAGTTACCTGTAGACCCAAATTCCTGGCCAACAAATCAAAGTAATTCACACAGAGGTTTTCTTTCAAAATTAGTAAGGAAAATGGAAATTCCAACCATTGCATTACACCTAAATAACCGAGGAGTTACCATCTTCATGAGAATTTTGACTAAAATATTGAACCAGGAACCCACCAAGTTTTGTGTAGGGAAGCATTACAGCTACTTGTGAAATGTATATGCAGGTAATTCATTCTGCCTGGATTCAAATCTTGGTTTCATAACTTACTAGTTAGATGAACTTGCAAATGCGGACTGTGCGAGATGTAAAGCCAAAGAGTGCTAAATGTTAAATAAACATTATCCATTATTAATATATACTTTAAAGGCTTTTATCCAAATACACTGTTGGAGAAATATAATTTAAAGAACAAGTTTCCTCCTAGGGGTGCCTTGGTGGCTCAGTCAGTGAAGCATCTGCCTGCAGCTCAGGTCATGGTCACAGGGTCTTAGGATTGAGCCCCACATTGGCCTTCCTGCTCAGTAGGGAATCTCCTACTGGGAGTAGCTTCTCCCTCTCCCTCTGCCCCTCCCCTTTCCTGTGCACACACTCTCTCTCTCTCTCAAATAAATAAATGAAACCTTTATAAATAAATAAATAAATAAATAAATAAATAAATAAATAAATAAATAAATAAAATAAATCTCCTCCTAAACCAGAAAATCTCTCCCTGAAGGCAGAAGACAATATTACTATTGAATAAGCATTAAAGCATAATATGATGCACATCACAGGACATCTGCTAAGAGATCGCAAAAGGCAGAAAGAAATAGCACCCTTTTATATTACTAATAAAAACATTCATTTACATACATGTTCTCAAAAACAAAAACTATCACTAGTCCTTAAGTTAGAGGACTTGACAGCACCATTTGTCACACACAGGTCATCCTAAATTCACCTGATAATGGGTGATAATATGTGTTTGCTAACTGTCTTTGTCCAGAGGAAAAACCTATCTAATATCTTTATGACAGTAGTTTCACATCTTGGAGGTAGGCACCTGCTAAAGTTAGGTTCTTATCTCCACAGTAGCTGGTGCTCTATCTTCCCCAATGGCTACATTTCAAGGAGGTGGTTCCCAGGTCCTTTTTTTTTTTTTTTTTTTTTCCCCAGGCCCCCTTCTCAGGGAGAGACTCACCCACCGTGCCACTCCCAGATATGTAAGGCCACCCATCGCTCTTGGGAGGCTCCCTGTGGGATGGCCAAGACACCCCCCCCTCACCTCCCACAAGTGGGCAGCACACTCACTTGTTTCGTTTTCTGTTTATTACTTGCAATCATGGTGTTTGTATAGGTTTATCTTTCCCAATTTTGTTTTCATACAGGAAACTCACGCAAGGTGCTGGGACACCCCGAGGGTGGGTAATGCTTTCTTGGGGGAGACCTGGTGAGGATAGAGGGGGAACCAGAGGGCTGGTTCCTGCCTGGGGCCTCCACCCTCAGACCTGCGGAGGCATAGGTGTTATTTAAAAATCGTTAAAGAAAATTTCAATTTACAATCTTGTTTTGTAAAGCTAGTAAGACACTTATTTAGCTTTTTAAAAAATTAATATACATTTCAAAGAGACAGTAAAAGACCTTGAAATCACAATTTTTTTAAGTAAATATTCTAGGAAAAGGGAAGGGGTGGGAAGACTCTTCCCTTATTTTCAGTTATAAGAATTAAATCTCTTATTTTTAATTTGCATTTGCCTTCATAATCTCAAAATTTGTAAAGGAACCAATATTGCTTATTTATTTAAAAATGTAGGGCAGCCCTGGTGGCTCAGCGGTTTAGCACCTGCCTTCAGCCCAGGGCCTGATCCTGGAGACCCGGGATCAAGTCCCATGTCGGGCTCCCTGTATGGAGTCTGCTTCTCCCTCTGCCTGTGTCTCTGCCTCTCTCTCTTTCTGTGTCTCTCTGTCTCTCATGAATAAATAAAATCTTTAAAAAAATTTAAACTAACATTCTACAAGGTTCTCCTTTCTGAAGTTCTATTTGATTTCTTTTATTTCTTTCTTTTTTTTTTTAGAAAAAAAAAATCAATGTTTCTGAGCCCAATAATAGCCAGGCCCAACTGTTACTCTTAAAGGTGGAATGAGTGTCATATGTTATTCAATTCAATTTAGCTATACATTAACTATAATTTCTGCAATTTTTGTCATGCTGCTTCCTATAGATATACTTTCTTATCTTCCCTTATTTTTTATGAGCGCTCTCATCATGGGCTCTGTGAGCAGTGCTGAGGGCCTCTTGGGTCTGGGAGAATGAGAACGTGAGGAGGTAAATGGGTAAAAGAATGAGCAGTTCCTGTCTTCCTTTCCACATTCCTGGAACATATTCATCGAATACATATTTCATGAGATTTCAAAATCAACACGAGATAGCTAATTTCTTTTGACAAACCTGCCAGCCCTTCTATTTCTCTCTACTTTGTACCTTGGCCTATCCTCCTGTGTCTATTAGGAGGTTCACAACTATATGTACAGAAATACTCACAAGAGCAAGCGCCTACACCCAGCTCTCTGTCTAAAATTATACAGGAAACTATTAAAATTCAATTTTAGGGATGCCCAAAAAAGCAAAGAAAAGTAAGCCGTTTGTACTAGAATACATTATTTTAAAACAGAAGACACTAAACATGTTTAAATAGATTATGGAAAAGTCATTCATAACCTCCCCTTCCCTTCTTTTCTTCAACAAACCTGATAGTGGGATGATTTGATTTACTCATCAGCACTAATATCTGACTTTGGCAGGAACAACATCATAGTCAGAAAGAATAAACCGAAACTGATGCGGTATAGTTTGGAAAGCACATTGAGAATTACTTCTCTCAGCTCAGCCTGGAAATTTGCCTGAAATTATACCACTAGAGCTTTATTCTTTTAACTTTTTAGGAATACCAATTAAAATGTATAGACCTCAAGCAATGATTGCATGAGGTTACATTTGTGGTCATGTGATTCTTAGGGAGACCAATATCACAAGATATCTACAGCAATGAAGCAAAGTGGAGAAGCAATGATATAAGTGGGTTTTCAGAGGCAAATGCACTCCTTGGGTAAGTTCTGAGGCATATGCTTTATTTCTGATGGAAAGTAGCAGGAAACCCTCAATGAGACATGTGAGGTATCTAGCACATGTGAGGGAGATGTTTCTAGTATGAAAGAGGAGAAAACAATGACCATAACCCAACCTTGCCATCTATATCATTTTGCTTTTATGGATAAGGTAATTCAGAACAAAGTACGAAAGATATATGGTCCTTGTCCTTCTAATAGTCACACAGTCAGATGAGTGGGTTCTGAAAACACTAAAAGACAAGTGTACAGAGGATATAATTTTCACTATAAAAATAAAGTAATATTACTACATTTACCCTGTAGACAAAATGGCTTAAAATATCACCTTATATTTTCCTTAACAGATGTTTCAACTACCTTTGGAAATATTCAAGATTTAAAGGAAGTTTTTTGTGTGCTGTTTTAATGCAAAATATTTCAGGTTCATCTTACACTTTCTGAAATTACCATTTATCCAGCCACACTTGGGTCTTGGTGGGAGGAAGGGAATAGGTTTAGAAAACAAGTTATAGACTCTAGGGGTATTTTCTGGTTCTGGAATTCATTACTGCTAGGCCCTCTCAGAACTATGAAAAAAACCCAGATACATATGTTTGTACATGCTTATGCATTTCTCTATTTTACACATATATAAAACCTTGATTTTATATATGTATAAATATATACAGAGATGAATAGCTGCAATTCTAAGCCAACTACACAGGATTCAGTCTAACCTTTCTCTTTTCCTTGTAATTATCATTTATGTTTTCCCCATTGTACAGATGGAGAGACTGAGGTCTTGGGAGATTATCCACGGTCACATGGCTAGTAAGTGGTAAAGTCAGAATTCAAATCCAAGCTTTCTCACTTCAAAGCTCTTCATCACTAGACTTTACTACAACTCTAACAACAGAAGCAGGAACACTCCCCTGAGAGCTCTGTCTCTAAATCATTTTGGATGATTTAGTGGCATTCAAAATGGCTTTAGGATGCCATGCCAACTACAAATTAGACCAAAAATTTGCCCAGTAGAAAACACAAAGTCCTGTTCCAGTTCTGGTTTACAATTGCAGAAATCAAGCAAGTATGTTCATCTTCAACAACCTACAGTCTGTTATTTCCTGAAAGTGTCCCTAAATGCATTACCATTGCAGTAAAAACATAGACATAAAAGATACACTAGTGTTTTTCTTGACTTCAAACAATAAAACATTTCACAGAATGAAACTACTCACTTGGAGAAAAAATTTCAGTCCTACTTTTGAGTTCTTCATGATCCAAGCCTTTCTTTTCTTTCAGCATTTCAGAAAACTATCTACAGCCAAGTAAGAGTAGTAAAAAGCAAAAAAAAAAAAAAAAAAAGGAATAGTAAAAAGCTGTCAACAATACCCAAACTCATCTGAGTCCCTTGGCTTTATGTTCATGAACTACCATTTACATTTTTTTATTTGTTTCAGTCTTTATTCTTGGAATCCAATTCTTGGAATCTAGTAAATAATGTTCCTTTAAATATGTTGTAATGCTTTCAGAATGTGGCATAATAATTCAAGGAATGCTTTGCCAACTAAAGATGATAATTTTGCTAGAAAAAAATCTAAAATCATACTATTTACTCCAAGATATGCATATATATAAAGTTTAACATACATGTCATAAATAATAGATCACATATGGCATAATTCATACTTCATGTAATTGAAGGAGCAATCCCAAATGAATTACAGATAAAAATAACTTAGATGAGCAGCAGTAATTCTTTAAGTTATTTCTTTCTAGTATGGTTCAATCTGATATACTTGTTTCATTTAA
This sequence comes from Canis aureus, assembly GCF_053574225.1. NCBI lineage: Eukaryota > Metazoa > Chordata > Mammalia > Carnivora > Canidae > Canis > Canis aureus. The sequence continues at coordinate 292,071 of NW_027554427.1, forward strand.
GGAAAATAAGTCCTTTTCTGGCTTCCAAAACTTAGTTGGTATTAATAAATACTTATTTTCACTATTCAATCTGCCCAAGAGATAGTTTAAATAAAACACAATTTAAGATCATCAAAATAGACACCAGAAATGTAAAAAATTCTTACAAAGAGATAGATTTGTAACACTTGTCAAAATTTATACCTTATAAATGCATCCTAAAGAAATATTAGCTCAGAACCTTTCCATTTTGGAAGAATGAGATAAAATCATAAAAGTGAGAGTCAAAATTGTTAAAATTGACAAGAGAAATTTTTCCTCCCCAAAGATTTAAATGTTCTTAAACTCAAATATAACCAATTCAATTCTTATGCAACTCATAAAAGAGCAGTTCCCATTAGAGAAGTAAACTTTTATTTATTATATGATATATTCTCTGAATTTGCTGGAGTACAAAAATAGGATCAGAGTTGATATAATATACATAGTAAATAATTCTAAATCTATGTCCCACTGACGAAGTCTGTTACCACTTCAGTTATGGTAAGTAAAATAATTCCAAGCGTGACTATCCAGCCCAAGTGAGATAAAGCCTAGTTAATACTGCTTTTCAGAGAAGAGACAGAAAATTAGATTGATCCACTGAAAGCCCTTTTTCCCTCTAATGTTGCTGACATTGCTTAGTATCCCTGCTGGAACAAGGATTCCAGAAGTCTGGCGCAAACATGAAACATGGAAAGCATGTCCCCAAAACTGGAGATGTAGAATTTAGAAGGGAGAGCCTACTTACTGCATTGTCAGTTTGATAGTTGAGGCTCTTTCCATTTATTTTAGAATTCTGGAATCACCAAGGTAAGACCTCACAGTATCTGTTGGGTGGGTAGAGGAATAGGAATGAAGCATCTCTCTTCCAGTAGTGACACTAGCTAGGTAAGGGAGGATTCCAGCACCAGGAAACGTGGAGCTCAGAACTAGCCTTAACCTCACTGCAGTAACAGGACTCTGGTTGTTAGTTCTTAGTCATCTCAATGTTTGCTAGACTGTTAGAATCCTTCCCTTGAGGCTGATAATTATATCATTAATACTCATTTCCTTTGCTTCATGTAGCAGCAATACAGAATTTTGGGAGCTTTACTCATAGCCTGTTTCCTCCCCACCAGGTCTGAGTCACTGATGAAAATGTTCAGTCTGCCTCCATAGCCCAGAATATAAAGAAAGTTCTCTCTCACTGTGCCAGTATTATCTTCCAAGATAGCTTCTTTCATGGCAAAAGTCCACACTGATACACAAGAGAAGGAAATTTCTTGAATCCAAGTCACTAAGACTAGATGGTTAAGATTAACAGACCCCAACATGCACTAGCCTTAGAAAAAACAGTTTTGAGTGTAATATGGGAATAATAATAATGGTCTCATTACCTTTAAAGATTGCTTTGAGAGAATGAAATCAGATAAAACAGATTTAAAAAATCAAGGTTGAAATAATTATAGCATTACATTATCTTCAAACTCTTCTCATTTCATGATAAATATTAATTTTTTAATTACCAAACATTTGTACTTAATTGGTAAATTGTGTTTAAACTGACTAGGGGTGGAAAGGTTATCATTTTACATAGTACCTAATAAATTTAAGTAACAAAACCCACAAGGGCACATATAAAATTTATGGCACATGTTCCAATATTGGTGTGAGGCTTGCACTTACCACACTCACCCCTCTATTTCATAGTGTTGTGTTTCATTTTTCTCCTTTATTCCTTATTTATTAATTCCTTGTTCCAAGTAGTACCCAAGTTATTGCTTAACTACACCAAGATCTTCAATAAAAAGGTATCTGGCCACTGAAAGAATATAATTTACTCCCAGTTAAATGTGGTAACTATTGTCTTTTCTGTCTATAAACCAAATTCACAAAACAAGTCCATATATGCGTAGTATTTTTTTTTTTTTTAGTGGAGAAGGAAAGATACACTCTACAAGTTTTACATTACATTACCTCCTACACAGCAACGTGGTAACTTTCATGTGAGAGTAAAAACTATTTACCAAGCAACTGATCCCAAGGTAAAATAAATAGTGTGCATTGGTCCAGTTTATAAATGTTCAATGTTCAGAACAAAGAATGTTTCATGGTAAGTAAGGCTAAAGTTCAAAGTGACCTCAGGAGGAGAGGTACCTACAGTCATTCTTCAGGAGAGATGGAAAGTGTTTGGGCATTGGCTGGAAATGCCAGGCATGGACATGGTCTGCGTGAAGACACTAACCAAAGTAGCTCTCAAAGCAGCAAAGGAGCTCAAAGGAGCTCTCAAAGGAGCCCTCAAGACCTGCTGATCCTTGGAGGAGACACAGAGAAGCAGGATGAACAAGCCACAGGCCACCAATGTCCCATTTAGAAGAAGATGTGAACTTTAAAGGCATCACGATGAACCTCACCCAGGAGAATGGGACAGCTCTAGATGGAGATGTAAACTGAAGAACTACAAGTCCTCTGGACCAGCTCCCCAAAGTCACTTCCCACAAGCCGGGCATTAGCTTCAAAAAAGACAATCTCCCAGGTGGAGCAAGAGGAAAAACTATGAAGAGAAACAAGAAAAATTTCTCAGGGCAACTACCCAGATGTGGCAAACGGACTTTAAAAGAGAGAGAGAGGGCAGCCCCAGTGGCGCAGCGGTTTAGCGCCGCCTGCAGACCAGAGCGTGATCCTGGAGACCCTGGATCGAGTCCCACGTCAGGCTCTCTGTATGATGCCTGCTTCTTCCTCTGCCTGTGTCTCTGCCTCTCCCTCTCTCTGTCTCTATGAATAAATAAATAAAATCTTTTAAAAAAATAAATAAATAAATAAATAAAAATAAAAGAGAGAGAGAGAGAAATAAAAAAATAAATAAAAAATAAATAAAAGATAGAGACATCTTCAAAGCACAGGAATTTATGACTGCCTGTTTTCTTTTCTTATTCTCATTTTTAAATAAATATAGAAATGAATAACGACCAAAGCCAGAGTGATAGCAGTTAAAAACTAGTTCCACTTACAAATAGTAAGAATATTCTGAGGGTTATTTCTGTATAAACTTTGAGTCTTTATCTATTTGTTCTTCTTTATTAATATTCTCCATTATAAAATCAGTTAAACCAATGTGCTGGCATGTGTCTTGTCCCACATTTGTTTATACTGTGAATGAATCATGAATACTCATGATCTGAGCTGAAGTCAAGAGTAGGATGCTCCACTGGCTGAGCTACCCAGGCACTCCCAAACCACATTTTTAAAATATTATACTTATCCAAGAAAATAATCTAATTCACATATCAACTCTTCTAGGAAATATTTACTGAGACTCCAGAAAAACTTGATTTTTCCGTTCTCTGGTTTGTGTCTATTGGACTTGTTGTCTATACCATGCTATGCCAACCAATTCTGTAACAGTCTATAGAGATTGGTCATCTGCCTTCATGTAGTCATAAAGAAATAAAAATTATTCTGAAGCTAAATAATATGCAATGTAAAAAAATGTAATATTAATTGTGGGTTGCTATTCAATAAATAAACGTAGTTCTATGCAGATTTGAGAAAAAAAACTCCAAATATTCATCAACTTTGATAACCCATGATATATTATATGCAATAATGAATCTCTCTTATGGAGTGAAAATAGTCAAGTTGATAAAAGATGATCCTACGTCATTTTCAAGTGAAGTAACCCAGGAATTGTAAGGATCAGTTAAAGAGGTACCAGTAAAACCAAAGGGAGGATGTTTGAAGGAAGTAGCAGTCATCCAAATGAAAATTATACTTCATGATGGGGTTTGTGGAAAGGAGGAATTTAAGAAAAAGAATGTTTGGGGATCCCTGGGTGGCGCAGCGGTTTGGTGCCTGCCTTTGGCCCAGGGCACGACCCTGGAGACCCGGGATTGAATCCCACATTGGGCTCCCGGTGCATGGAGCCTGCTTCTCCCTCTGCCTATGTCTCTGCCTCTCTCTCTCTCTGTGTGACTATCATAAATAAATAAAAAAAGAAAGAAAAAGAATGTTTGAGGCACCTGGGTGGCTGCTAAGTTAAGTGTCAGAGTCTTGATTTCAGCTCAGGCCATGATCTCAGGGTCCTGAGATCAAGCCCTGTGTTGGACTCTGCACTGGGCATGGAGCCTGCTTAAGATTCTCTCTCTCTCCCTCTGCCCACCCCTCACCCCCACCACTCTCATTCTCCATCTCTCCAAAAAAAAAAAAAAAAAAAAAAAAAGGCTTTATTTCCAGTCTTCTCCCCAAATATAGTCAGTTAAGGAAGCATTTTCATGGACTTTTTTTTTTTTATGATAGTCACACAGAGAGAGAGAGAGAGGCAGAGACATAGGCAGAGGGAGAAACAGGCTCCATGCACCAGGAGCCCGACGTGGGATTCGATCCCGGGTCTCCAGGATCGCGCCCTGGGCCAAAGGCAGGCACTAAACCGCTGCGCCACCCAGGGATCCCAGATTTTTTGAATATTAATATTTGTATTACAATTTGATTTTTAGTAGTCATTGGAAGAACAATGATAGTGAACATACATGTGAACATAAATGTGAAACATTGACCTTATTCATCTTACAAAAACTCAAATAGAAGGTAAATAATACATATATGCTGATAGTGTTCAATGTTTTGACCATGATGATCCCTTAAATATATACTTAAAGATACATATTCTTAAGGAGAAATACTCTTTAAATACAAGGAATATGGTTAAATTTTTATCTGCTATTTTGAAATTATATAAAAAACCATTTAGTGTATTTTCTTTCTGCACTTAGAAAACTCACAATTATAAGAACTTCAGCTGATATATGTGAAGTGAAAGTGTTGGTTTACGATGGATGTAGCCATTTGTCCTAAACAAGTCATCAAATGAAATTTAATACATTTTTGAAGAAAACATATTGCAATAAATTATTACTTTGGGGAGATTTATGAATAGAGTAGTGTGTCTTGCCATGAATCCCTCCCTTTTTAGTGCTCTTTTAAAATGTGTTCCAAAAGAATATCAAATGTAATTATGCCTATTCCTTTAAAACTCACAATACTGAGATAGTCACTTAGTAGATGCTCTTGGGTTACTTCAGGTGAAAATGACAAAGGATCATCTTTGGTCATTTTGGTTTGATTATTTTAACTTCATAGGATTCATTACTGCACATAATATATCATGGGTTATCACATGTCAATATTCTCTAATCTTTGAGAAATTTTAAATTCATTTTCTCAACAGATTAAAGGGAATCAAACACATTTTTTTCCACTTGAGCATGAAGATATTTGTTTCTTTCTGGGTTCCATTAGCCATTTAACAGGTATTTTCCCCCAGGAAAATAAAATCAATAAATGTCTATAATTTATTATGAAGTACCATGGCCAGATAAAATATACTTGAAGCAAAAGCTGAAAAAACAAGTCTTACTAAAGAACAAAAGTTGGTTTTATAAACACTTTCTAGAAATGGCTATTTTTCAAAAGGAAATAGACTTCTAACCAATCTTTGCTAGCAAATCCAATGTTATTGCCTTGATGTCAGGGAATGTCAAAGAAATATTCATCAAAAAAAAAAAGAACAAAATAGATAAAATAGAATAGATAATCTGAAACAAAGTAAACAAAAGGGGGGAAATTGAAATCATAAATCAGAGCAAGAAGAATGAAATAATTGGGAACTGACAATTGAGATATAAAACACTGAAAAAGGGAAGTAAGTTCATATATTTCCTGACATGGTACAAAGGGCAACATTCAGAATAGAAACAGGCACTATTTTAATCAATCATTTGACAATGAGTTTATAAACAAGAATAGCAGGATAGAAAGGAACCCGAAGAGGGCCTGATAGAATTTAGGATGGCTTTCAAGATAGACCCAAAACTTTACTACTTTCTCCTAATTTTGAGAGTATTAAGTACACATTTCCCCTAGAATTGCATTTTTAAGTACACATTTTCCCAAAATAAAAAAACTAGAATAAATTCTACACATAGTAACGGCTCAATAAATGTTTGATTAAAGAATGAATTTAGAAGATCATTATATTTTATACATATGTTCATTCAAACAAGTGCTTGAGATGTTTCCCTAACTTTCAACTCCATTTTGCTGATGCTGCAAGAATCTAAATGATTGTGATCTTGACACGTATCAATAGCTCCAAAAAGGGTTTTTCTTTTCTTTTTTTAATTTTTATTTATTTATGTATGATAGTCACAGAGAGAGAGAGGGAGAGACACAGGCAGTGGGAGAAGCAGGCTCCATGCACCGGGAGCCCGATGTGGGTTTGGATCCCGGGTCTCCAGGATCGTGCCCTGGGCCAAAGGCAGGCGCTAAACCGCTGCACCACCCAGGGATCCCCCAAAAAGGGTTTTTCTATGTGGACTCAAAGAAGCACCATTTCACAATGTCTTTGATAAACTATACAAATAATGTCTAAGTCATCTTCATATCATAATATTTTTACAAAGCATGTTTTTTTTCTCTATAATTTTTAGAATGTAAGTTAATAATAGGAGGCTAAAAATCTTGAATGGCAATTTTTCTTTATATTAGGAAATATTACTGTTCAATAAACAATAAACAAACCAAATAACAAAGGTACCCAGGGATTCAGTTATATTAGTTTCTGTCCAAGTTTTACTGTTAATTTTTTGTATAATTACAGGTGACTCACTTAACCTCTCCCTATCCTTCATTTCCTCATCAGTAAAATTAAGATTAACAAAACTGTCTTAATTTGGGGTTACTTTGATAATTATGATTGCCACATACTTTTTAAAGATGAAGGCTGAATGAACACCATGGTTTTTCAATTTTCAATTCCTTCTTAATTTAAATTAGGCTTAGTTTATCATATGAAAAGATAGGCGTGAATCCCAAGAGATTTGTATTAGGGGAAATATGTTTATGAAAAGCAGCCATTTTTTACATGATTATATAGTATGGCCCACCAGTTATATACATGTAAAACTCCTGGAAATATTTCATCAATAAGCAAATAATTCCGGGTTGTGTCTTTGTGTTGCCTGCAGAATGAAGACTCTACAGAATTAAGCTTTATATCCACAGCAAAATCAGATGTCCCCAGGCCTGTTCCTTAATTATGGACTTGCCTTACCATGAAATTGAAGGCAAGAAAGGAAACAAAACTCGTATCCTGTTACTAATAACTGGTCTAATGGCCAACCCTCAGGCCATTTACCTCTAATCCCTTAGACTATAAGGGCTCCACTAACATATCAAAGAAGAACCCCATAGGCTTGTCTGAGGGTAAAGGGTGAAAAGATACAGGATGTCTGGTCCTGGGACAATGAAAAAGCATTAAAGAGAAGGATCAAATGTGTTTAGGGATCCCTGGGTGGTGCAGCGGTTTGGCGCCTGCCTTTGGCCCAGGGCGCGATCCTGGAGACCCAGGATCGAATCGCACGTCGGGCTCCCGGTGCATGGAGCCTGCTTCTCCTTCTGCCTATGTCTCTGCTTCTCTCTCTGTGTGTGTGACTATCATAAATAAATTAAAATAAAAAAAAATGTGTTTATACTCCCTTGAGTCAACCAGACTTTTAGCCCAGCCCAAGGTACCTTGTAAAAGAGTCCTTGGGAAAAGAGGCAAGAGGAAGAAAGGTATCCATAAATTGTGTCTTCAGGTATCTTCAAAATAAGAAGAGAAAAGAACATGGAAAAAAGGATAAGAAAAGAAATAGGGTATGGTGTCCACTAAATTTGAGGGGGAAAAAAATCTGAGTCAGTGTCATCAACCAGAAATCCTGTCCTAATCTGGGAGCCAACAGGATGATGAAAGAGACAACAGAAACAAATTTCCCACTGGAACTAAACACAGTGATCAGAAAACAAGTGGATTATGTCTTCAGTGTCAGAGGAAAAGATAAAAAATATAAGGTGTAAAACAATTGATTTTAAAAAAAAATGTGTTGATTGCAAGGACACAGAAGACATTGGGGTTGTTCCCTTAAACAAGCAAGGGAAAATCTGAGTCTGTTATTTTCAGCTATTTTGCTTCTGACAACTAAACCAGAGTGATCAACTTTACTATTATTATTATGACTGAATTTTATGGGATGCTAGGAACAAGAACAAAAAAAGCACTGAATTTTGTGGAAATATGACAAGGAAAGGGGACAAAAAAAAAACGGGAATGAACTTCTATATTAAGGTTTTGATTAGAGCCATTTATTTACTTAACAGGTGGCATATAAAAACTGAAGCTCCATGACTTAAAACTGTAGGTTTTATAATAAATTTGGACACTTTTGTTTTCTATAAAGCATTTGCCTTGTCTGCTGAATCTGAAAGTAAAATGAACTTACTTAGTTGTGAGTTGATCTCACAAGTCTATTTAGTTACAACTTCTAGTTCTCCAAACTAATTATTATGAATCCTAAAAGCCAACTTTCACCCTGCTTGATGATTTAACATGCTTTATGATTAATTTTTCTACTAGGCAATTGCCTCATCTTTTGAGAAGAAACAATTTAGCATTAAGCGACAGTGCTTTTTCTCATGTGGCTCTCTTTAATATCTGTGCCTGGATGACTCTTGCACTTCTTATCATTTCCACTACAGTAGTCAAATATCTGCAGAAATCTGGATTCTTTTATGAATTTAACAGGGACAGAGTTGGGAAAATGAATCAGTTTGACAAATGCATCTTTATTGGATTTTATGACTTATCCATAACTCTTCTAGAGACACTCTTCGGGAGATACGAGAAATAAGCAGAGCATAAAAATATACCATTAAAATTCAAAATGTTGGATATAGAGTGAATATAAAACATCTAAGGGATTGTACAAGTTAGGGAGAAGAGTTAATAAAAATGAAAAAGATGAACAAAGTCCTTGGAGTCAGTTAATAATAGTAAAACAATTCAACACGAGGACAGCAGGGTATGGATATACATGTTTATGATGAAATTATCTTTCAAGATGCCAAATTTAAATTAAATGAAACCAGCAAAAGATTGCTTCTTATATCCTCAAACTCAAGATTGATGGAGAAAGATAGTGAAAGGATTGATAGAAGCATATGTAGCATTTGTAGAAGCATAAGCTACTGCAAAAATTAATGGGGAAACAATGAAACTAAACGTTAGAGCTCTGCAGAGATGGAGAAGGTTCCAGACTCAGGGAAAATCACTCCTACCCTGATAATCAATAATGACAGTATTGTTTTCCATATGGAAAGAAAACCTGTGGTTTTAGTCATAGACTTATCATTGAAGTAAAGGCAACCAAAACAAACAAAAACCCCCAAAACCTGTCCTTTCATAATGATGAAATGAGTTGGTTAAATGTCTAAGGACCCTCCTGAAGATTTCCCACATGAGAAGAACCCTCTTCCTTTCTGAAATTTGTCCCACAGACGTCCGCTTGGATCTATGTTTTGTGTAACTGCTCTAGGTTTTCTTATGCTCATACTAAGGCAGCGCGAAGAATTCCTGACTAGAATTTTTAAAACTCCTTTTCCTTATTGAATTTATTTTTTTCTTTGTGAAAGTTAGTTCTGGGGGCACCTGGGTGGTTCAGTGTTGTCTAGTGTTTGAGCATCTGCCTTTGGCTCAGGGCGTGATCCTGGGGTCCTGGGATCGAGTCCTGCATCGGGTTCCTCACAGGGAGCCTGCTTCTCCCTCTGCCTGTGTCTCTGCCTCTCTGTGTGTCTCATGAATAAATAAATAAAATCTTTAGAAAAAAATTTTCAGTTAGTTTTGTACTGTTTGTATCTAATTACATTTCCAATTTTAAGCCTTTCTGATGGACGCAACAGACAAATCTGTAGTTAAATGTATATTTGTTATAAAATAAACCCGTTTTCTTTCTTTAAGTCACATTCAATGAACAAATACTTCAACAATACTCTAAAAGCATAGTTGCTTTTCAGTTATATCGGCAATATTAATAATTTTCAAACTAATTTGAGTTTAAGTTTTCTTTTATGCCCACCCACCAATTGTCAGGGGAAAAATATATGTAACATAGCAAGAGGGAAATTAGCCTATTATTTGCAAACCAATGAGTGTTGCATGCTAGTACTTGTGGAAAAGAAGAAAGAAGTCTGTTGTGCTCCTTCATGTGTGAATGCCTTCACTCCACAACAGCAAATGCACCCTCCAGAAGAAGGACTTCCGTTTATGGCTCTAATCAATTTTGTCCTTATGTTCTCTTCCTCCCAGCAACAGCTACTCCTTCTGACAGTCTCAGGACCACTGGATAACTTAGCACTCTCCTTTCTCCAACAGGATTTTCTTTTACAACCAGAAGAAAAACAGCCCCTTTTAGTGGAAGACTCTGCTTTTCAGTGAGCTTTGAAATCATCCTTGTTAGGATTTTTACAGTTATTTGCACAGAAAACCCTTTCTTCATCCCCAAATCTCCATAACACTAGCCCCCTATGCCTGTGGTTTTGCCTTGTTTAATCTAACAAGAGACTTGTTTTTCATGTTAACACACCTTTCTCTAATTGTAAATAACCCTGTGCAGGGCACCTGTCCCCCCTCTAGCATGATTTTATTCTACTTGTTGGGAAATTGATTCTTCTCTGGAGAAGAATACTCCTATGAAAAGCAGTTAGCAATCTTTTAGATTTCGTTCCTGAGGTTCCAGAAAGCAAGCCAGTTTACCGAGAGCTAATTTGCCAAAAGTCAATTCACCCAGTATGTACTAAATGCCCAATTTATGGAACTTCCTCTTGACAGTCTCCCACAGATGAGGGATCCCCCTTTCATAGCCTCAGCTCTCACCGTGTGGTAGAGAAGTAAATGCAATAAACCTTAAAAGACTCTTAGCAAAATAAAATGGGAGCCAGATAACTAAACTTTATAGAGATCTTCAAAAGTTTCAGAAATCAAAAAAAAAATATATGCATTGCTCTAAATGTTATAAATGTTTAAAGAAACGTGCAAATGTATCTAGTAGGTCATTCAGAAATTATCCCAATTGATAAACTTGATTTTGGTGAGTTGAATTTAGGCAAATAGATTTATATTTGAAGTTTCAAGGTTTTGGGTGTGGGGGGGTATATATTATCAATCTATAATTTTGAGGTTATCTATGTGAGAAGCCAAAGTGAAGACGAGGTCATAGGGTTCTTACCCAGAATACATGCGTACACCACTCCAGGTATCTCCTAATATCAAAATCAGAGCCTCTCATTTCCCCCAGGGTGGAGAAGGAAGGGAAACAGGAGAGCATAGGGTACTTCCTTGCCCTTCCTCTGTACCTTGGGAACCACACAAGCTCCTTTCCTTGCTGTAGGAAGACTGTGTTCATGAGAACACTCATCTAGCATCCGCTGCTCAAACAACTTTCCCAGTGCAAGAAGCACACAACTAGCTCAGCTCTGGGGACAAGGCTGCTTCAGGTGAGCAGAGTCCACTGGAAGCCCCCTCCCCCTGGGAGGCCAACTGTCCAGCTGAGTCCCTGGCCTACATGGCTGGGTCTTTACTCCAAAGGATCAAGTTTGTTCCCTTGCTGGCTTTCTCTCTATTCTCCTTCCACTTCTCTAGTATCTAAATCTTAGTTCATTGCACCTTCAGATGGTGCAGTCATGTGACCAAATGCCTAGTATATCTAACTACTCATCCTACCAACCAGCGACCCTCTGTACCCTGTGCACACCAGGGCCACCCATCATGAGTCCTTAGGTTTATTCATCCATTCATTTTTACACTTTGAAGGACAAGCTTACTGTCCATCAGTTGTTACTGAAAGAGGCAATGAATTTCCAAGGCCACAGGCCTCCGCTCTAAGAGCCTGGCTGCTAGAATTTGGCTGCTTTGTATAACATTTGTTTTGGGGACGATAGACATAATCCTCCTACTTCTAGGACAAATATATCTTTTTGGTACTCAATTAAGGTGTGATAGTACTTCCTAGAAAGATGAAAGCCAGGGTATCTCTCATCCAACCAAAAATAAATGAGCAAAATCAGCCCTCTAATACCAAAATGTCAAAATATTAGCACGAGAGAATTACCATATAGCATTAGGCTAAAAAACAGAGGCAAATACTAACCAAAAAAAAAAAAAAAAAAAAAGATCTTTTTGGTTTGCATATGGCTTGCCATCTTCTTTAGTAATTGTTTTGGTTTGAATCTTTGCTTTTTCTTCTCCTCCTTCTTCTTCTCCTCCTCCTTCTTCTTCTTCTTCTTCTTCTTCTTCTTCTTCTTCTTCTTCTTCTTCTTCTTCTTCTTCTTTCTCCATCTCTTATTTTCTGACCCAAATCATACCACTCTCTCCCTTATACTTATTTCCTGAGTAACAGGAAAAATAACAACAGGAATAGTAATATATGAGCCTAATGAATATCAGGCCATAATCTTCACTAGAGCCCTCTGAGATAGATGTTGTAGTTTTATTTGCTGATAAGCAAACAACAGCGCAGGAAGGATGTGTAACTTGCCTTTGGTCACACAGCAACTAAGACCAAAGTCAATGTTGGAAACTAGATGTATGTGAGCCAAAAGCCTGTGGTCTAAACTTGGTTTTTACCATCTCTCAAGACTATAAACTTGAGATCTTTTACCAACTTCCATAACACTGGAAGTAAATATATTTAAGGTAAAGTTTTTCAAGAATCATCTTTGTCAGATATGCTTTCTGTTTGCTCTATTACAGGTATGCTGCTCCAGCGAATGCACAATATCCCCCAGTGTAGTCCAATATAAGCCTATCCTATTTTTGAAATTGCATCTGAGCAGTGGATGTTTTTAGAGATAGTTTGTAATCAGCCAATGCTGGTGGCTCTGCTGGTTATGAGTGGTCCACTCTGACACCAAGAAAATGCACTCCAATTCCTTTGTTGCTGCAGAGCAGTAGCTTGGTGTAGAGCATCAACTCCATGTAGAGCATCAGTCAGAAAGGAAGAAGCAGCTATGTGACTTCCATGTCCATCCAGCAATCTCAAAGACAAGCACATGTTGAAAACACTATTTTCTGATCAACTTTCTGAAGCAGTCATAATAAGGCTTCTACTTAGAGTTTTTATTTCCCCTGGTTTGTTTAAGTGTTTCATAGCTTGGAGATGGTCACATCCCTCCCAATAAGAGAATCTGAAAGAACCAGGAGAGTCAGTAAGCGTGAAGTGGTTATGTAATTTCAATCTTTGAGGTTTCTGTTTCAGATTATTTGTGAGTGAAGGTTTGGTCCTTTTCTGAGCAACTGAGGCAGAAAATCAACATTCACTGTGTCTTCTCTCTCAAAAACTATTGTTTAAATAGTATTAGAATATGGTGCAAACATATCTACTCTTTCTTCAGGTTTGTTGGACCTGGGATTCTTCTTAGGTCATGGGGTTAAATATATGCATGGACTATAACTGATAAACTACACAAGTGTTATCAGAGTAAAATACTGGTATTTTCCACAACCAGCAATCAACTGTTATCAACAACGTCACATCAGCAGAAAAAACTTCTATCAAGATAGGCACAGTCATCTGGCAAAATGCCTAAGATAGCAGAGGAGGAAATAGAAGACGTGCAAATGAAGGGACCTGTTAACAGACAGGTTCTGGATGCAAGTGCCAGAGTAAGCATGAATGCAAGAAGAAGAAGAGATAAGAAAGAAAAAGAGGATTAAGGAGAATGGAGAAGGGTCTACATGAGGAAAATGAGTGCAGACTCTGGGAGAAAATATTAGAGACGTGATAAAACCAGCCCCTTCTGTAAATTCATGGTCCCCATCATCTCCTTTGTTAGCCTGGGAACACGCCCTCCTCATCGTAGAGGCTGGAGTGAATATCCCTCCGTTGTGAGGTGTCTTGTAGCCCACGACCCCTTCATCCCTCTCACGTGTGAACCCTGTAAAAAGGATCCTGGTCCACCTTCCTATTCCCAGCCCTTCCCTCTTGCTGCTCCGTGGTGCTGCCATGTGCTCACCTGCATCACCATCACCCCACGGTCTTCTCTACCCATCCCTATGATCTCTCAGTTACTGCCTTACTCTCGTCCTGCAGAATTTCACACTGTTGGCTCCTCACTTCCTTTTCAAAACTGCTCATTCTTGATTTCCTCTTCTCTCCATTGTCTTCTGATGATCTGATGGCTCAGTTTGTTCTTCAAGTCTTCCTGCCTCACCCCTTACATATTGTTTCTGACAATTCCACCTTCGACCTGTGTTATTTCCCGTTAGCTTGAGGCGTGGGGATCACCCGACCTTTAACTCTCACTATATTTCCGATGAATTCCAATCAGTGACCGTAGCCCAACCATGCTAGCTCCAGGTTGAACTGCGTATGGTACACATCTACCAGTGGAATTGGCATAGGAAGCCAATTCCTTTGCCAGGTTCCTTCCTATTCTCTATGTAGGAGAGAAAGGAAGGATCAAGTGTCCTCAATCATCTGATTCACCAACATCAATGATTTCATGCCAACCAGAATTCAATTTCCTCTATCCCATCTGCAAGTGACCTAGAAAAGTTGCTTAACCCTCCTTGCTGTAAGTTTCCTACCTCCAGTGATTGCAGTAAGAAATAATGAGGAAATGCTTGTAAAGGTAAATAGCTCATTACTTGACACATAGAAAACACTCATCGTAATTATTAGTCATTCGTGTTTTAGAAATCGGGATGGGGAGGAGGAAGAGGAAAAGAAGCAAGGATACTATGGAAGTCTAATTTAAGTAAATCCATTATAATGCAGGTTTCATTTTGGGGATCCAAACACCATAAATCTGTAACCCATGAGTGAAAACCACTCAGGTAACATTATGATGGTCTCATATCCAGTTCTGAGCTCCAGCATCTACATATCTCATGAGCACTCACACTAAGTTCCATCTGCAGGAAAGATAAAATTGGCCAAGCCAGAAGAATGTTTAGGACTCTCCAGTGTCCAAGACTCTGCATCCAAGTGATTAAGTTCCTCATGAAAGCCTTGATCCCCTTTCCTACTATTAGTGAAGCTCCACTTTCTATCCCACTGCGAAGTTCTCCCTTCCAAGAAGCTGAAGCTGATTGAAGTCAAAAGGACTTGGGTATAAGTGAACAGACAGCAGCTCTTTGCTCCCACTTTCTACCTTCTCTCCACCCAAGGGCTTTCTTCTCTCCTTTCCTTTGAAGACAGAGGTGCTGTACACTGATGAGGCAAGCCTTCAACCAACATCTGTGATGAAATTTGGAGAACTCATTTGGATTTCAAATACACTGTCTGCATTATCAGCCATTAGGTAATCTGCCAAAAATAATAAGAGATTCCTTTCCACAGAAAGAAGGCGCTAATGATTATCTTCAGATTTCTACCACTTGCTTTACTGTGATGTAGCTTGTCTCTTTTTGCTACTCCAATTTCATTTTCATGAACTCTGCTTTTTGAAGTTTTTGTCAAATAGTAAAAGATTCAAATAGAATACCATTGAAGAGAGCAGAGAACAGCAAAATAGAGTCATCACCAGCTCCTGATACATTAATTCAGGCTTCTGTCTTTGTGTTACATCCTCACCATCTTTCAGGAAGTAGAGAAAAGCACCTATACTCACACTTCCCAAGATTATGTCAGAGATAATGATCACTTGGATGATTTTCTCCTCATCTGAAGGGAAAGCTTCAGAAGTGTTCTATATTGCTACAAAACAATCAATATTGGGCAAAACTGAACTATTTGAAATAGCCAAAAAGAAGTAAGGAGTCAATTATTATTTTTTATAAAGATTTTATTTATTTATTCATGAAAGACACACAGAGAGAAAGGCAGAGACATAGGCAGAAGGAGAAGCAGACTCCATGCAGGGAGTCCAATGTGGGACTTGATCCAGGACTCCAGGATCACGTCCTGAGCTGAAGGCAGACGCTTAACCGCTGAGCCACCCAGGCATCCCAGTAATGAGTAAATTAAACTGCATTTGGTCCCCATGAGTAGAGAGATGAACATGTTGCTTGTTTGAAAAGGGATGAGCAAGCAGAACAATGGGCAGGCACCAATACTGTGCTGCATTTGTCAAAGGCATGGGCTTTTGCAAACACTCAAACTGTGACCCAAATATGAAATGTGTAGTTTGATTGAAGAGTGGATCCTGTGAATGTTTTCTTTAGTGATAACTGGTCTATTCTCTTCTTTTTCTCTAATCTTAAAGGAAGGAGGGTTAGGATGCTTTTCCCGAACAGAACCAGTTGTGGCTTGATCTATCATCCCATTTAACCCAGCCATGGGGAATCCATCTTACTTGATTAATGAGAATAATAATATGCCACTCTCCTGGAGAAAATAAATGAAATTGGATAATGACCTATCATATGATGGTATTCTGCATAGAGTCCTGCTAAAGTAGTCATTGGAATAACACCTGATAATTAAAATGTGTCTCTAGCTTAAAGAGCATAATAGTAATTGTTTCTGCCCTTTACTTTCCTTCAAAGTTCAACTTTATTTTTTAATTTTTTTTTATTTTTTTATTTTTCAAAGTTCAACTTTAATTTCACCTCCTCAGTGAAGCATTCTGTGATTTTCCTAATATTGACTGTGAATTTTTCTTCCTGTAAAGATCACACGATATTAATGACACCATTGATATGATTGTTGTTCATCCATTTATCAGCGGATGGACAGGAGGGTTGTGTTCACTCTTTGGCTACTATGAACCTTCATGTGCAAGTTTTTACATAGATGTATGTCTTCCCTCCTCTTGGGTGTGTGCTTAGGAGTGGAAGTGCAAGTGTGGTAGACAGAAACAGAGATCCTCAGATATGTTCACAGCCTAATTCCCTAATCTGTGATTACATTCAGGTAAATGGGAAGGGTTGCCCATGAAAGTAAGATTGCTAATAAATTGATCTGAAGATAGATTATCCTAGATTACCCGTGAGCCCAATCTAATCACATGTCCATAAAAGTGGAGGAAAGAGACAGAAGAGGCTGAAATAACCTATTATGAAAAGAATTCAACCTAGCACAGCTTACTCTGAAAATGGGGACGTGGGGAGGACGGGCAGGAGCTTAGGAATGCAGACAGCTTCTAGAAGAGGAAAAGCCGAAGGAAGTGGTTCACCCCTGGAGCTCCTATAGAAGACATGCAGAACGTGAGTTGTGTGAGAATTCAGAGCAGTAGGATAATAGTGTATGTACTTGATAAACCACCACGTTTGTGGTGATTTTTTTGCAGGGGCAATGGGGAATAAGACACAGGTAATACAACACCTGTAAGCATAACTGCAAAGGAATTGCTAAACTTTTTTCAAAGCAGCTGCACCATTTTGCATTCCCACCGACAGACAAGAGTTACATTTCTTCTTACATTTCTTCACCTCTTCACCAAAGCTCATTATTGCTGGTCTTTTTGAATATAGCTGTCCTCATGGGTATGAAGTGCTATGTTGTCATTTTGATTTTTTTTTTTCACATTTCTTTAGCAGGGGGAGGGAGTTTGTACTTTTTTCCTCTTAAACACCAGCACCAAGTATTTTTCTAGGAAATAAAAAAAATGTACTTTCAAAGATAAATAACAATTTAAAAAGTAAAAGTAAGCTTTTATAAAAATATGGAAAAATATCTAAACAATTTTCAAAATTTGTCACTATCAAGAGTGGACTTTATTGAACACTGTTTCCTGCAGGAAATCTCTCTGTGAGAGATTCACTGTCTTACTGGCCCCATCTCTTTAAATCTCCTGGATTCATACTCTCTTATGTAATGTTTCAGTTTCTCTCAATAAAGAGGGGTGCCTATTTTCCCAATCCTTGTTTCCTCGTGACTTGCCAACACAATGTGGCAGAGGAGGCAGCGTGTCCTTCTCAACCCTCGGACTCAGGAGGCTTTGTGCGGTGCTGTGTGTTTCTGTCCCTCAGCCATTGCTAGGAGGATGAGAAACATGTGGAGTATAACCAAGGGTATTTAGGCATGTGCTTCAAAACTTCCTGAGGTTTTTAAAGCACATTTCCCAGATTTAAATTGTCAGTGAAGTCTTTGACTAACCAGGCTTGTTTATTCGGTATGTTAAGTTACTCGGGAAGCCCAATAAGGATAGACCTTATTAATAGACCTTAATAAGTCAAACCAATAAGGATAGACCTCAGGTTATGTTTGGGTAAATGCTCTAATTATCCCAGAGATATGACATGCAATTCCTAAAGTTTTAATATGTTCTGGTGAAAGATCATCTCTTAACATTCCAATTATTAAAATGTTACATGTCACAGAAATACCGGGATTTCCTTGCCAACTATATATGAGCTCTCATCAGATCTTTAACCATGTCCATTTCAGAGTTTTTGTCATTTGTAATTGTACTTATTCTCTTGCAAAATGTGCTTCATCTTCAAGGGGATTTATAAAAAGGACTTTTAGGACAAATACAGGTTTTTAGTATCATTAAAATCATAAAGCTAAAATGGGTAAGAATTTCCAGAACTAACTAAACTGAGGAAGATTATAGTTTGTGACTCTTGTTTGAAACATTACTGATTCTCTAATCTTTGCTCTTCCAGAATCTCTAATCTTTGCTCTTCCAGAATCTTGCTCTTAAGATATCTATGACTTACAGAAATGTGATAGAATATTCATTTTTGAACAAATTGAAGCATTTAACTTTTCTCCCTACCTGAACTCTCTGAAATTCAAGAAGTCTCTGAATATTCCTTCTTCCATAGCAACCATGTCGTTTGCATAGTTCTCCTTGTAACAGGACACCCTTGGAAACATTGGTTATTATACCAAGGCTTTGACTGGAATGTCATATTTGAGAGAGAGAAGCATAGACTCAGATATGATCAGACAGCTTTAAGGAACTGAGGTTGACTTTGACACCTGGAGCCATAAGTCCCCTTGGAAATATTGGCCTGATACCTGGTTACAGAGATCCCAGCGGCAGGTGAGTAACGACTCTTATTCCTGGCAGGTACAGGGACCTCAGGATGCTTTGGGTACCTCGTGAAGAGGAATTCCCCCAAATCTACAGGTATTGCAGGCACATCTGATGGCAAGTACTGGGCTTGGCTTCTGGCCTGGAGAGGATACTGAGAGTTCAATCTAGATTCCTTATAAAAGATTCCAGCCAAGCAGATTCTGAATCTACATGATCAAACGTTATTCTTGCTGAGCTTATAAAAATAATTAGAACAAGTTTGTTAAAATTGGACTTGTTTCACAAACAAATTAGTCTTGATTTGGCTATCTCTGGAAATGAAAGTGATTATAGAGAAAAATTATGTTTCAGTAGCACATCTTTGTAAATATTAAATTTTTTCTTAAATATCTGGCTATGGCTCTCCAACTAAGGTTTCCAGTCTTCTCCCATCTCTTGAGTTAAAGTCACTAAAAACTAAAACGTCTTTTTCCTAAAAGCTCTAAAAACAAATGATGGAAAACTTGTAAAATTTCAGAGAAATTGCCACAATAGCTCATGTATGGATAATCTTCTTGCTTGTTATTCAGTGGGGATAATAACAGGACCCCAGTGGCATATGATTATTTGAACTGAAAAATAGGATTCTCCAACAATTGTATAACTCAACCATCACCTTGACCAGTTCTATGTAGCTGGGATAACAAAATCACTCCTTAAAAGCCAGAGTGTACCCCCGCCCCGTGGGGCTAACCACGGACTTGTGGAGATGTTGGATGATCCCACTTTCCTTATGATTGCATTGGATGATGCACTTGGGGATGTCCTCATCTCCTGAGACAAGTCTTCTTCCATTTGCCAGAGATTTCTTGTAATTAGGATATTGTTAACGCTGGACCTCAAACAAAGGGGGCTTCTGGATGGTTTTATTCCTTAGTCATATTTATCCTGAAGCAACCTCTATTGATATAAAATTGCAAATGGAAGCTTTAGCCAAGTGTACAACAGCCACCTTTAACCAGACCCAACTCGTGGTCACCCACACATTCAAAGGGTGGCCATCCAAAACCAAATTGCGTTTGATATTTCACCGCAGTTCAAGGAGGCCCAGAATTAAATGACTGGCTCCTGACAGGACCCAGTGGCTCTGTTCCTCTAACTTGTGGCCACAGCTTCCTCCAGGCTGGTAGGCCACTGGATTCTGTGTTTCGCCTGGATGCACAGATATATTATTAAAACCATTACCAACCCAGCCAACCTTCCAAATTTAAAACAACGGTGGTGACCCTCTGTATTTCATTGATTTGACCGCCTAGCATCCATCTTTGTTCCCTCTTTGGGACTGGATGATGTTGTTTGGAACATGGAAACTCTTGATAAGTACACAGTTGAAGCCCTCAATGACGCTAGGAATAGTATTTCCCTATTAAAGACTAAAATAACGCAAATACATAAAAATACATAGATTGGCATGAGATGCTCTAACTGCTATACGCAGTGAAACGCATGCTAACATAACAACAGGATGCTATGTGCACGTTCCAGATTACCGCAGAAATATTTCTGGATTTCTAACTGACGTGGATACTCAAGATGGTGCTTTAAGCAATCCCTCTCTTTCCTTTTGTGACTGGTTAAAACTCCTGGACTTCAGGAAAGTTGTGGTCAACTATCAAAGGTCTTATGCAGGCTTCTCTTTCTCATAATATTATTAATCTAATTTTGTTGTCATTTCCATTGTCTCCCTGCCTGGTGCCAAGACTTTCCCAGACATGACTTCCAACTACTCAGGGAGGCTCATGTGTGTTTTCCATGTGGGATCCAACTGCCTCTCTCATTCCCAACTCCCCGATATGGTTCCTGACTGACACACAGTGACGCACAGGCAGGGACCTCTCTGCCCCTGTTCAGCAGGAAGAAGGTACAGAAGATGAGAACTCCCGCCTTCAACAACTTTAATGATTTAAGGGTCAGAATTTTTCAGGGGGAAATGATGAGGGAGCAGAAGGCCTCTGAGGACCAAGCCCAGGCTGACATTCCACAAACTCCCACTCCCAGGTGGGATGCCTGTGATGTTCCCCAGCGCCCCCTCCCCTCCCCCCGCTGGCTGCCCTAAAGCCAAGGGAAGGGACAACAAACACTTGTGTGAATCTTGACAGATTGTCTTCATTCAGCCAGCCTTCCCTTCCCCCAAGCTCGGTGGGGGTCTGAGACCACAAGGGCTCCTCAGATGTTTTCTGAGCTTGCCTTGTACTTTTTCTACATGTGCCTGCAGGCTTCTAAATTCCTCAGCACATAGAAGTGCTTTGAAATTCCCTAATGTCTCCAGGAAATCCTCCCAGGCTCTTCTTCTCTGGCTTTAGGATGGGCTGGGAAACATCTCAAGGACAGCCCCAAGCAGTTGCAAGTTGTCCCCTCCACTTCCAAAGCTCCCAGCAGCACCTGCACTTTTCCAGCCCGGATGAGGTCTGAGTTAGTGAAACAGAAACAGGTGCCTGTGTGGGAACTTCCGGTGAGAGCAAACAAGGCCACCGTGTGTGCACAAGGCAGGCTCTGCTCCTAGAACCAGGGCCAGCGTTCCCATTGGGCTCTCCATCCAGCTGGGGGGACAGGCTGGGGGCACATGGAAACATCACGGAACTTTTCTACCAGCTCGAAGTTGCCTTTTTCTGAATCCAGCAGTAATTAGCTTGGTTGCCGTAAACTTTGTCTCCTAGACTTTTGACAAAGTTGGCTATGACAGTTTCTGGATACTTTTCAACGTTTTTGTATTTTTTGTATTGGTTTAAGGGAAGTAGGAGCTGCCTTTTCTGTCATTTTTCTGATGTCACTGACATCTTTTTTTTTTTTTTTTGAAAGGCAAAATTTTATGCCCAAATCATTTATTATTGTATGGTAAAAAAAAAAAAAAATCTGTGAAGTCATCTGTTTCCAGGGATATTAAAATGGAAATACACATTTTCCACCCTGTTCAGGGCCATAAAAATAAAAGATAATAGTTACCAATCGTGCCCAAGTAACCTCAGAATTTTGCAATATTGACAGCCTTTAAAAATTCAGACTCTTTCTATTACCCTTGTATGTCATGTTAGCCTTAAGAAGGGAATCATTTATCACAAGTATCTTATCATAAAAATCAAGACAGAAGTATGAAATAGTAACAAATATGTGATGACAAACATGTTCGAGTATGAACTGGCACGTGGGCACATGTACCCTGTTTATACCCAAGGTCAACCCTTGTGGCGAGGAGCAAACACCCAGCACGTGCACACCTGCCTTCAGGAAACTGTCTTCACTGGGTATATACAGAGTATGATGTGAGTTATGCTCAGCACTAACTGGGAAGATAGGATTTTGATCCCCTCGTTAATACATTTGAGAACAACATGGCTTTTGAATTACCAGCATTCTCTCATCATGGGCCCAAGGTTTGGATCTGCTAATGGATATTGGAGAATATTTCATCTTGGTCTGGCCACTCTCCTCCCTTTCTGAGAGAGGGGACGAGGAGGCCCGGACAGGTAGCCTGGAAATCGATGGTGATGGTTTGGGCAGGAAGAGCTGCACCCTGCCCTCTCTCGGGGCGTCCCAGGCAGGGGTGCTGGCCAGGCCCAGGGGGGCCTCAAGAGCTGCCCTGGCCTCTGCACGTGCTGTGACATCAGAGAGGTGAGACTGGCCCAGGCGACACACGACGTTCCCGTTTGTCTTCATGAGGCAATAGCTTATAGTTTTTATACCTCCAAGAAAGCTGGAGGTGTTGGCCAAGAAGGAGCAAGAGGGTGGGAGAAAGAGAGAAGATGTGTGGCATTGTCTTGGGTCATGACAGGAGGGACTGTGGAGGAGTGACTGTGAGGACCAGGCCGGAGACTGTGGAGCTTGGGCACGCACTACCTCGGGCAGACGCCCACAGATGGTCAGGTGAGCCCACCTGACAGCCCAGCCACAGTGAGTGACAATGATGGGACAGTCAGTGACGGGTTTACATGTCACTAAACAAAATCCAGCACATACATCAAAGATACTGTCTGGCCTTGGCAGAAGAGGCACTTCGCAACAATTGACAGAAAAAGAATATTTCTTTTGCACACCTGGGTACACGCTTTATAAAAGTAAAACATTCTGGACTAGAAGAAATCTTAAAGCTTGGATTTAGCCCATAAAGGAGCCCAAGCCTGGTGAGGTCAGGAGACTTCACAGACCTCCTCAGGGAGTTAGCGACCCCCGGGCCTAGTGTCCTGTCCCCACTTCACACTGTCCTCTGCAAGCTGCACCACAATCATCCGTTCACAGAGAGGCCTGGCAGCAGCTGTGAAGACACTGCCCCAGCTCACCAGCTTTCTCCTCGCTTCCAGACTGTTCAGAACGTGCCATCTGGGTATTAGAAGCCATGTCTAGTTCCAGGCTTGCCAGAGGCAAGGAAGAGGACACATTGGTATCATCATGACTCAAAACAAGCAGTTAAGACCACTTTTGAATATTTTATCATCAACCTGTCTAATGGATACTTTTAAATTGGGTAGAAAGTCAATCTAGAATAACTGTGACTTAAATCTGAAATGACAAATGTACTTGGCAAAAATGCAAATTGCAACTAGAAAGCAATCAGACCAGATATTTTTCCAGACACTTGTTAAAAAAAATATTTTTTATATAAATGCTTTCATACATGCCATTTCAAAGTTTTATTATTAGACTGTTTCTTGCAGGTAAGAGTGAATAAAACCCTTTCCTGTCCTTCTGATTATTTGTTACAATTGTGTAACTTTGTACAGAATTGTACAATTCTGCATAAGCAGAAGTATGAGCTTGTGCAAAATCTTATAAATTTTGTGCATTTTTTTGTATTTTATATCATACTAATTTTGATAATTTTTCTGATCTAATAACCTTCATTTCCTAACTTCAAGTCTGACTTTTTTCCTACTTTTAAGCTTTACGTGTTTCACATGTGGCTCCTTCTAAGCCATTCTTTCCTAAAATTGATAAGTGGATATTTTATCTTATGTAGTCAATAATACTTAATTTAGTTTTCTTTTGGCATATTTCTAGAAGTCGCCTATTCATTCTACTAACCACAGGAACCATAAGTAACAGTGAATAAAAATCAGCTCATGCAAATAATTTTTATACCCATCAGGACATTTGATACTCAAAACAATCTAGTAAGGTGGAAATCATTGAAAAAATAAGAATAACAGTAGTTAACATCAGAGTATTATTGACAGGTGAGTTTATTTATCATTCTCAATTAAAGATGATTAAAAAAATTGGGGGGACTTTAAATTGCCAAGGTCAGATAGCTGATATCCCATACATATTTCAACTCAAGTGTTAACAGAGAATATTATTTTAGAATAAACGCATCTTCAACATAAACTTAAGAAAAATACTTAATGAATATAAAGTGATAATGAAAAAATTCAAGGTGACATTCTTCAATCATGAGTAGAGGGAAAAAACCTGAGTTAGCAGTATTGCCCAGAAGATGTGCGTCCACTTCTCTGATCATGCCAAGAGGCCACCACAGGCTTTGAGAGTGATGTGGTGGTAGGAGATGCTCACGAGGAAAATGAAGTCATAAAGCCTGTCCTGGGAGTACTGTTCTGAAAAAGGCAGCTATGTGCTTAGATAGACAGCTGCGAGGGCCCAGTGGTTAGATTCGAGGATATTTAACCTCTCTACATCTGAACTTTGAAAGAAGCGTGTATTGGGATCCTGCTTTGGGGTAAGATGCAGCAGGGTGCAGTATCCCAAAGTTGCCCTGCAGAACACAAATGCACAACAAAAATAAATCTTATTTTAACGACACTGGAGAGCTGTAAATGCAGCAAGGATCCAATGCACTAAATTCAGGAAAGGAAAGAGCCCTTCCAGGCACTTCCTGTCACTTTCCCTCCTTTATTTTTATTCATAAGATTTATCACTGCCCACATTACACAGGGCAGACACTTACTTGAAACCCTTACAGCCAAATATCTTTGAGAATTCAGGCGTTTTCTACCTTAGAAAAGCAATACAGTGCATATATTCTACTTTTATTGTGTGCCCCACAGGACCAGGGGCAGCAACCCCAGATCAAGCGCATTAATATTTCTGTAACTAAGATATGACTATTCACTGTAATTGTGAGGAATAAAGATTATAGATGGCCTTTTGTTGACTTAGGCCAGGAGAAGCCAGATGAATTATGCAAAAGTTTTGGTCTTCTGGGGTTTTTTATTTCAGAATTGTGCCATAGAGAGCATGGAGCATGATATTTTTATCGTTGTCATTAAATGTCCATCTGTCCCACTAAATAAATGCATGTCCTGTGGGGACAGGGACCTTTCGAATGTGAACTGTGTAGCCCAGATTCTATGACAGCCCATGACTCGTGAGAAGCTCTTAGTACATGAATAGATGACACTTTGCAAAAGGGACGCCCAGGAAACTAACAAAAAATGGAGCTGCTTTGTCAACCACAAAACAAATCTGAGTGCTTTTCATTTCTTCATCAGTATTGAGTCATGAGTAACAAGACTTTTCAGCTCAGCAGATTTGGGTATCTTGAAAAGTTACAGTCCTCCTTTATATTGAGACATGAACAACTCAAATGCTTGATGTAGATGGAGCCTGGAGAATCATGGCAAAATAACGTCTCTAACATTTCCTACTAAAAAGAGGGAAGTAATTTCCTTGTGAAGATGATCTCTATAAGAGCTCTTCACTTAAAATGCACCAATTCTTCCTGAAGAATGGTGGTTTATAAACAGGATTCTATCAACTGTTTATGTAGTAAAATTACAAGGAATAGGGGTCATCCCAAAACAGAAATATGTACTAACAGCACATTCAGCAAGAGAAAATTGGATGAATATAAGATTCACATTGTATCCATTAAAAGACATTTCTTAATACAAAATATCTCAGCTTTTCATTCTATTGCAATCTTCCTGTTAAATTAGATCCTGAGAGGTCACAGAACTTATGCCTAAATCACACGGCACTGGAAAGTGGAAAAGCTATAGGAGTCAATTTTTTAAATAAACATAAATGAGCAAATTTTATAAAAATGCACCAATCAACGAGTCTTCATTTTACCTTCTGGGAGTGTATAAAGTCTGTTGCCAAGATACACAGATGAAGATAATGCCCGTGACGTTGTCCCCGAGTTTGCAGCACATGTTTTTCTCTTCTTAAGCAGGCAAAAATGATACAAGAACGTCAACTGCCACAAAAGCACATTTTTCTGGTAATAAGAACTGAGACAGGAAGAGAGCCAGTCTGAGCAGGTAGAGAAGTTGGGGCTTGAACAGAACTGTCACTGCTGCTCAGGGCTTGGTCAGTGGGAGCCACAGAAGGAAGTCTCCTGAGGAAGAGAAAGCATGTGCAGATGTACCACCAGCAAGCCCAGCATGACAGAAGGCAGAGGCCTAAGCCAAAAACAGCACTCAGCTCTGGTTTCTGGTGTGTCCACCTAGGGAAGGACAATACCAGAGGTTAAGCATTTACATCTCCCAGACCTTTCCCAGGTTTTGTCACAGTGCTTTGCATGTACTTACGCCCTTGCTGGATGAGCAGCCTGTAACTGAACAACCCTACTGTATATTCTCTTTGCCAACATAGCCTTCTTCTGACCACACTGATTTGGGGGATAATCAGTAGAAGAAGAAATGCAAGATAGCCTTGAAACAGTATTTAAATAGCATCATCCCTATGAAAAAGGCATCTGATCCCGTCCACATTTACAAACGTAATGCAGCGTTTGCTGTATACTGCTCTACGTACACATCATGTTGCTTAGAAAACCCAAGACCCAAGCAGAAAGCACATGATGGGAAGGCGGCAACGCAGTGAATGTGGCCTCTGGAAGTTGACCAGTAGGAGTCCCAGAAAGGCATTACTGAATTAGTAATCATAAGCAAATGACCTGATTTCTCAAAGCCTCAATGTATCTTACATGACAATTATAAATAAATCCAATGAAGCACTCAGGACAGAGTCTGGCCTATAGTTTGAGTTCAACGTGTGTCAGCTGTTGGTATTATCACTACGAATCGGCTTTCCTGCTATTTTTTTTTAAGATTTTATTTATTTATTCATGAGAGACACAGAGAGAGAGAGACAGACAGAGACACAGGCAGAGGAGAGGGAGAAGCAGGCTCCATGCAGGGAGCCCGACGTGGGACTCGATCCCAGGTCTCCGGGATCAGGCCCTGGGTTGAAGGTGGCACTAAACTGCTGAGCCACCAGGGCTGCCCTCCTGCTGAATATTGTTCAATACTTTGTAACAATTTCTAAATATTTTAAGTTTAATTAGTGACATTAAAATAATAGAATTTACTAATTGGAATTGGAATCGTCTTGTCATTTTAATAATTCATACAGTCTTATATAAGTTTCTACTTCATAACAAAAATTATTTTCAAATGTCACATCCGTTATCCTACTATGCAGGAATGAACTCACCTTTTTTACTCCTTATCTTAGAGCATGCTACATGAGGTCACCAATGTGCAAAGCAGCTCCTTCCCCGGGCAGCCCTTGCAAAACAACACACCTGCTTCAGAAACATCAATGCCAGCAACAGACCTCAGGAATTGCAGTTATTTTACAAGAAATGGGTAGCTTGAAGAAATGAGAGGTAATGAAGGTGGCTGCAAAGACTCATCTTATTTTGCAGCCAATGAAATTGCTTAAGTGTCAAGTCTGGATGTTTCTCTATTAATAAACATTTCCAATTACTGAGGAATTTGGGTATTGGCTTCAATTTGACCTTTATAGTAGAAACGCATATAGCTTCCAGGACTTGACAATAATGACAACTTCTAGAACTTCAACACGGATTTCTTAGGATCCTCATTTTGACACCATGATACGTAGGACATGTCTTGCCCAGTGGGAAGGAAACATCTTTCAGATAGAAAGCCGTTTCAGCTGCCAGAACAAAGTATGTCTCACCCTAGCAGCAGCCCTGTATGCCTCTCCTGCTCTGGACTGCTCTAAGGGGAACATAAGTGTCATGTATCCCATATTTTGAGGGAAAATCCCAACCACACACACCAAACCTTCTGACAATAAATCCATCAGTTCTCATGCACTATAATACTAAATAGAAATGAAATTTTCATTATAAGATACCAAAATCACATTATTTTCTACTCCCTAATATTAACCCACAAGTCTGCCACAAGAATTATGTGAGGATTTTTGCTCATGGTTGTGAAGAGAAGTGGGACTTATGTGTGTGGAATTCTAGGTTTCTATGACCTTTAATTATTGTTAAATATGTTGAGAATAAACACAAATTATTATTTGTGGACTTTCCTTAATCTGTATCTAACAGTTACCTTCTATGTCACTTACTACTGCAAACTGTTGAGAGATTTCCTCTTAGTTAACCTTGACTCTATCAGCATCATCTATAAGAAAAAAAAATAGTAACTAACTATAGGCATTAATATATTTCTTATTGGATTTATACTGTTAGTCCCTTTCCAAAAAAGGCTCTGAGGAAGCTAGCCTTTAAACAATTCCTTTCAATTTATAGAACAGCTTCATACGACTTTTTTCTTAGATGGTCACAACAGCCCTATGAATGAATTTCTTATTATTGTGAGAAATTTGTGATTGGAAAAATGTCTTGGAGTGGTCAAGTGGCTGGTCCAAGATCATATATATGGTCTCCAAATTCCACAGCCAGAACTCCAGTCAGGGTTGGCTTAATCTGGAGGCTGTACTGGATGCTTTCCACTCCACCATACCCCTCCACACATTGGAGATTAGATCTTTCCTATGTAATTAAGCTTGAGTCCATCACCAGGGACTCAGAATTACCAAGAATCTAAGAACATGCTAAATTTCTAATCATCCTACAAGCCTTAGACCTTACTTTGTCCCAAGTAACAAAGTCATCACCGGACAGCTGGCACCAAACTCTTCCAACACAGCAGCAAAACCTGCTCTTGAATCAGTCAGAAGCCCTTATGATCCTGGCTTGGGACATGGTGACCAATATATCCAAGCAGAGCTAGTAGACTTCTACAATCTCAAATTCTTCGTCTAGTACATTTGGATATGAATCTGATTGCTTCCAGCTTTGTCAGCTATGTTAGTAGAATCATTCATGACTTTAAAATCCCCCAAATAGTATGGAAGGCCAGTTCCAGGGAAATATAGTGTATTGTCTAACAATAGCAACCAAGACTGGGATTGATGAGTACAATGAGGTGCAAGAAGCTCTGGATCATTCCAGAGAAGTTTCAGATAACTTGTGTTCTTTGATTTGTCATGATTCAGGGCTCAGAACTCCCGCACAATATAGAGTCTACACTCTTTATTAAAATATAGATCACATGGATTTAGTTTAGAGGAAACTATGCTTACTCGGATAATGAACCAGTATATAAAACAACAGGATCATGAGCCAGTTTCTTGAGGATAACTTATAACTGGAAATAAATCAATTAGGGGAAATAGAACAAGATAAAATGCAATCTCAGGAGATATCTTGTTGTAATTGAAACCTAAGTCATTTTACCATGTCTAGATCTTTCTACTGTTAAGCAGTCTTCAAATATGTCTCCTCATCTAAAAGCTTCCATTGAAAAAAAATCTATGTGGGTCTACATGTCAGACAGATTTGGATTCAAAGCAGAATTTCCTAATTTCTCAGTTTGCAGAAGTTACCTAACATCACAGGATCTCCACTTCTCATCTGAAAATAAGAATTAATGTTTGTGGTTTTTAATATTATTCTATTTGTCATCTCTAGCCCATAGAAAAAAATCAAAAGTATAAGTTAGGCTATAATTTCAAGTATGAAAGTGTTACAAGACTCTGATATCTTGATATGTGGTGTCCTCAGACCACTAGAACTATGATGTCCATTTTCAGTTTTTTTCTAAATCTGTAAAATAAGAGTCTCTACAGTTTGTAGAGAGTTGACTAATGTTCCTAAAAGTTGGCCAGCTCCAAGAAAATGTGATGTTTGTGAATAAGTTTTTGGAGATCCTCTCTTTACCTTTCAAGGGGTGTTGTACCCTGTGGGCTAATCCCCAAATGCCCCTCACCTCATGTGCCATTGTGGAGCTATAAAGACCAGAAGGGATGAGTAATGCAGTGTCAACACTTCAAAGCCTGGATGGAGGGAACATCTTTATATATGACAAATGGTATGGCTATACACAGATGGCTTAGTCCTAAGTACCCTCCAGGGTCCACACATTTCACAATAATCTTTTCAAAGTAATTGCTGCCACTTGAGTAGTACCCTCAGAAAATTACCACGTTGTCAATTTATTCTCTAGCTTTTGAAATTCCGTCTCCCATTTCCCTAAGGTAACAGACTCTAATGTCTTAAATCTCCAAACATGGGAAGATACATTTGCATTATATATTACATTAATATTTTCTTCACTCCCTTAGCTTATTTTTTAGAAAGTAAGTGTAGACTTTGGGTTCATATTAATGGAGTTTATGATTAATTATTTTCTACCTCATTAGGTTTTCTTTTTATTGGCAAAATGGACGTCAATGTTGAAGGAGGTCTAGTAGGGTAGAGAATTTTTACACCCGTGTGCCACAAAGTATCCTCTTTATAACTTCCTAGAAAAAGGGAACTATTTTCCTATAATGTTGAGGTTGCCTGCTTCTTTTTCAAAATCAAATTTTGTCTTAGTGTGCAGTTTGCATGTTTATCACTCAAGCACTTGATATAGGTTTTTAAAATAGTATGCACAGAATAGCTACTTAATGCATTGTTCTGTAGCACTGCCATGCTTAGCATATGGAAGGTGGTATCTGATTATTATTTTTTATTGTATTTTTATCATTGTGGGAAAGAAAGACCTCTGGTCTTTTCAGCACTGCTCCTAAACTGCAGGGATAGCAGGGTATTATTTACACTTAAGCTTTATCCCTGAAATATCTAATAAAATAAAGGAGTTCATTTGATCCTGAAAAATGTCAAATTATTAATGTCATTTTTATTCAATGTATGTAACAAATATTTGTTGTGTCTATCATTAGTTAACTTACCCTTGAACTAGAATTTGTATTTGTTTACTTTCTTTTCAAGCTGGATCACTCAATTTTTTTTCATGAGAATCCATCTCCACAACCAGGAAGGTACTTACTGGTAAAAAGTGTAAAGGGAAAAACAGCTTCTGTGAAATGACTGGATCACCAGGAGATGTGTGGCCATTAATTCAGCCCGGAGACATCCTTCAGTAAGTCAGAAACCAGATAGCTAACCAACCAGGATCATGCAGACCAGAGACACTTATTCTCAGTTTCTCCACAGTTCAGCTTGTGTTACTGGGAAGTATGAAGCGCTATCAGGCAAATCTTTTGTTAGAGATGATGTAAACAAATAATGCTTATTTTCTTGTTCCAAAAGAATCATTTCCTCACAAACAGAGCTTACTATTAAATATACTACACAGGGGTGATGGGTGGCTCAGTCAGCTAAGCATCCCAACTCTTGACTTCCACTCAGGTCATGACCTCAGGGTTGTGAGACTGAGCCCAGTGTCAGACTCTGTGCTCTGTTCAGCACAGTCTGCTTGAGATTCTCTCTCTCCATCTCCCTCTGCCCCTGCTCATGCTATGCTCTCTTCAAATAAATAAATAAGTAAAATCTTAAAATACAGTGGATAGTAACCTGAAATATAACTCCACATAAACTCTTAATAAGCTCATTGTACCAAATGCAGGTGCTAATATCCCTCCCTTTCAATCCATCAAAAAAAATATTATCCTATGAGTACACTGTTTGCACTAAAATTTTATATTAAGTTATGTTGGATATTCATATATGAAAGGAAAGGACTAATGATAAGAAACTGAGGAGTGTATAAAACTAGCCAAATCAGGGACACCTGGGTGGCTTAGCAGTTAAGCATCTGCCATCAGCTCAGGGCATGATCCTGGAGTCCCAGGATTGAGTCCCACATTGGGCTCCCTGCATGGAGCCTGCTTCTCCCTCTGCCTATATCTCTACCTCTCTCTCTCTCTCTCTCTCTCTCTCTCTCTGCCTCTATCTCTCTCTCTCTCTGTCTCTCATGAATAAATACATAAAATCTTAAAAAAAAAAAACTAGCCAAATCAGATAAGCCAGAGATATCTCTCATGGGAATATAGAACAAAAAAATACTTGTGTATTTGAGTCATAAGAGCAGAAAAGAGCATTCATGAGCATTTATTTATCCTTGATGTTACTTGGGGACAAGGCAATTATGTCTCCACCATCATTAGCTGGAGTATGTACAGAGCAAAGAGGAATGCCCTGTTCTCATGTTTTAGTACAGTTTATCCAGAAGACTGGAATACTCCACTCAAAATGAATCATCCTTTAATGCAAAACCAATCCTAGGAAAATTAACAGGACAACCAGAAATGTGTTATTCCAAAGACATTGCCCAAAGGCCTGCAACATAGTATATTTTCACTTTTGTTTGTAGAATGGTCATATGACAGTCAACGAAGAAAGCACCAAAGAATTGCAAATACACAAATATGAGTTAGTCACAAGTTTAATGAAGGGCTATCCAAGAAATCATATATGGCAAGTAAGCATCCCAGTTAAGGGGTAAGAATGTGATAATAGCAGTACTTTATACACATTTCATTTATCTCTCCTGACCACCCCATGAACCAATATTCTCACCCAGATGAGAACACTGAGCTTTCATAAGGTTGTGGATTTGTCCAAACTTACAGAGAATGCATAATGCAGTCACCATGGTACACTGAATCACAATAGCAACAAAAGCAAGGGCATATAACAAATTCAGAGAGATCAAGTCAACCCTTTAATGACTTTTGAAATGACTAATACTAATGCCAAGAGGCACCTGGGTGAAGCAGTCGGTTAAGCATCCTGCTCTTGGTTTCAGTTGTGATCTCAGGGTTATGAGATCAAGGCCCCACATTGGGCTCTGTGCTCAATGCACAGTCTGCATTAAAAAAAAAAAAAAAAGGGATCCTTGGGTGGCGCAGCAGTTTAGCGCCTGCCTTTGGCCCAGGGCGTGATCCTGGAGACCCGGGATCGAATCCCACGTCGGGCTCCCGGTGCATGGAGCCTGCTTCTCCCTCTGCCTGTGTCTCTGCCTCTCTCTCTCTCTCTGTGACTATCATAAATAAATAAAAATTAAAAAAAAAAAAAGATGCTCTCCTGCTCCTCTCCACTGCATGGCCTGCACGTGGGTGTGTACCCTCTCTCTAAAATAAATAAATAAAATCTGAACAAAAACTGCCAACTACCCTTTTTTATATGGAACTGACCACAGCTCTTCCATAGTGGACAATGATACTAAAGATCAATAGATTTAAAACTCATAATTAAGTATAATATTTAAGCAATTTTTTGACTTTGGTGGAAACAGAAACAACTTCTCTCCTAAGAAATATTAGAGACATCCACATAAACACAATTTATGACAAACCATAGTACTTCTTTATAAATGTAATAATTTTTGATTTACTGACCATAAGTACTATATTACATTTGTGTGTTATTTTGTTTAGTTACCATGTGTTTTACTTTGTTTAAGTGCCATGCTTAAGTGCCATATTATACTCACAGGGGCAGTGTACCTTAGTGGTTAAGATTAAAATAAAAAAAAAAAGATTAAAATCAGATTATCTGGACTCTACTAATTTCCAGCTGTGTATCCCTTAAAAAAAAGTCCTTGATTTCTCCATACATGTTTCCCCTTTTATAAATGAAGAAAATAATAATAATTACTCCATAGAATTGTTGAAAGGATTATATAACTTAACACATGTAAGGTACTTAGGATAGGATGTAGCCTATATTAAGGACTCAGTAAATTTTTGTAATTATCATAATTATTACCCAATCTAAATATAAGTAAGCTACATTATGATGGAGTTCTATTCTGTTTCTAAAATGTAAGTGGATTCACTAGCATTAAATAATATCGGTTATTAAAAAATAGAAGATTAGTGCATCTACAATGTACCCAAACTGGAAGTATATGTCTTGTGCATCTTTGCACATGGCATTTCTTACTGAAATCGAACCCCTGAACTTCTTTCCAATCACATAAGAAATAGTGCAGGGTATATATTAACCAATTTGTGAATTCTATCCTGATTTATTTGGGTCACACTCACCAAACAAATGCTCCTTCTCTGCTTAACCTGAGTCACATTACACAGTGTATGGAAAGTGTTGGAGTGCATATTTTCATGTCATCTGTTGGATTCATCACATAATATTTTAACACCCAAACTATACTCTCTAGTTCACAAAACATCACAGTTGAAACCATGTCAGGGACTCAGATGGAAGAACTTTTCTCCCTTCGACTGGTTCACAGGAGCTAGCCCGGCAAGTCAGTTAATTTCTGTAGCACACATGCATGGTCTCTACAGGCTCCTCATTGGCCATAACTCATGAGCAAATGTACATTAGCTCATTGGCTGCTCTGAGGAGTTAAATTCAGAGTATTTTCACTCAGAATAAATTTTTGGCACAGTGTAGAAAAACAATTGGGTAAGACAGAGTTTCACCTGGGGTGCCTGGGTGGCTCTGTTGGTTGAGCATCTGACTCTTGGTTTCAGCTCAGCAACTGATCTCGGGGTCATGAGTTCCAGACGCACGTGGGCTCCATGCTCAGTGCAGTCTGCTTTGGAATCTTCCTCCCTCCTCCTTCCCCTTGGTCCCTCTCCCCACTTTCACACTCTCGAAATGATTAATTAATTAATTAATAACTAATTAATTAATTAATTAATTATAGTTTTACCTAACACAATTTACAGAAAAAGTGAAACTTAATGATACTGAAAATCAAGCTTGTTTCGTGTCTTAGAGTAGGCTGGTGAGTCTGAAGAGGGATGCCCAGATGGCTTTTAACTGACCCCAGCCCTGCCCTCTTGGATCTGCCCCCAGCACCTGGGAGGACTTGCACAGTCAAAAGATCACTTCAGAAAAGACTTGTTTTAGCCCTCACCTCATTGTGGGGTCCCGCACATGGTTACGAGCCCTCCTGAGTATAATATTTGACCTCTTCTCAGGCAGAAATGACTAGTATTTTGCTGGGGAGAGTAATGAATCAATACTTATGGCACTGACCCCCTTTGCCATGTCCTTCCTCATCCCTGTCCTCAAGCTCCTGCTCAGACTTGTCATCAGCACACAGCAAAAGCACTGTGGAGTAATTATCCTGTCACTTAGGGAGCAAACACAATTTTCTGTGGATGCAATCTCAGTCTCTACATGCAATGAAGAAAGTCTGAGAAGGCAAAGCTCCTGTTGATTAAGATAAAGACGTGATGATGGCTTGTTTCTCCAGGGTAACATGTAGAGTCACTACAAATGAAGACCATTAGTGGTCACTACAAATGCAGTCATTAGTGGTCAAAGGTAAGCTGCAAAGAACTGAATGCCAGGGAAATCAAGCCCATTTTTATTAATTTCCTTACCTTTTTCCCACTAAATATTATTATTAAGCTGCCAACAAGAAATCAACTTACTGTTTGATATTTCCACATTTAAATTCACCAGGAGGGAGAGAACACACACACACACACACACACACACACACACACAAAAATAAGGCTGTGTATTAACAGAAGGAAGGTGGCCAAAGGGAGAAGTAGACACTTTTGGGAGCCTGGACAATGTTGCTTCAGGAGGAAATTACGTCAGAAAAATGTAAATGAGAAAACATGTCTTAAGTCATCAGTAGATGAAATGCGGTTGATTATATAAAATTGAGAACTAAATATACTTAAAATTATGATTCTATTGATGTCAAAAATCAGATTCTTGAAGAAAGTGATTGAAATGAAGTTGGATGAAAATCCATTTTTAAGGACTTTTTTTTAAACTCATCAGATCAAATAAGAGTGAATGTTTGAGAAGGGATAATTTTCCTCACAAGGAAGGGACTAATTGACCTCATAGGTTTTCCTAAATATACACACTTTAGGTGTCTTTTCGGACAATATTTAGCTCACGAAGTTGATTTTATACTTAGAAATTATTTAGCAAGAGGGCCCCTTGGTGGCTCAGCGGATGAGCATCTGTCTTCAGCCCAGGGTGTGATCCCGGGGTCCTGGGATCAAGTCCCACAACAGGCTCCCTGCATGGAGCCTGCTTCTCTCTCTGCCTGTGTCTCTACCTCTGTGTGTGTGTGTGTGTGTGTGTGTGTCTCTCATGAAGAAATAAATAAAATCTTTAAAGAAAAAAGAAAGAAATTATTTAGCAAGTTACATTTATTTATTTATTTATTTATTTTATTGGTGTTCAATTTACCAACATACAGAATAAAACCCAGTGCTCATCCTGTCAAGTGCCCCCCTCAGTGCCCATCACCCATTCACCCCTACCCCCCGCCCTAGTCCCCTTCCACCACCCCTAGTAGTTCGTATCCCAGAGTTAGGAGTCTTTATGTTCCGTCTCCCTCTCTGATATTTCCCACACATTTCTTCTCCCTTCCCTTATATTCCCTTTCACTATTATTTATATTCCCCACATGAATGAGAACATACACTGTTTGTCCTTCTCCTATTGACTCACTTCACTCAGCATAATACCCTCCAGTTCCATCCAGGTTGAAACAAATGGTGGGTATTTGTCGTTTCTAATGGCTGAGGAATATTCCATTGTATACATAAACCACATCTTCTTATCCATTCAACTTTCATTGGACACAGAGGCTCCTTCCACAGTTTGGCTATTGTGGACATTGCTGCTAGAAACATTGGGGTGCAGGTGTCCCGACGTTTCATTGCATCTGAATCTTTGGGGTAAATCCCCAACAGTGCAATTGCTGGGTCGTAGGGCAGGTCTATTCTTAACTCTTTGAGGAACCTCCACACAGTTTTCCAGAGTGGCTGCACCAGTTCCCATTCCCACCAACAGTGCAAGAGGGTTCCCTTTTCTCGGCATCCTCTCCAACATTTGTGGTTTCCTGCCTTGTTAATTTTCCCATTCTCACTGGTGTGAGGTGGTATCTCATTGTGGTTTTGATTAGTTTTTCCCTGATGGCAAGTGATGCAGAACATTTTCTCATGTGCTTGTTGGCCATGTCTATGTCTTCCTCTGTGAGATTTCTGTTCCTGTCTTTTGCCCATTTCATGATTGGATTGTTTGTTTCTTTGGTGTTGAGTTTAAGAAGTTCTTTATAGATCTTGGAAACTAGCCCTTTATCTGATACGTCATTTGCAAAAATCTTCTCCCATTCTGTAGGTTGTCTTTTAGTTTTGTGGACTGTATCCTTTGCTGTGCAAAAGCTTCTGATCTTGATGAAGTCCCAATAGTTCATTTTTGCTTTTGTTTCTTTTGCCTTCGTGGATGTATCTTGCAAGAAGTTACTGTAGCTGAGTTCAAAAAGGGTGTTGCGTGTGTTCTCCTCTAGGATTTTGATGGAATCTTATCTCACATTTAGATCTTTCATCCATTTTGAGTTTATCTTTGTGTATGGTGCAAGAGAGTGGTCTAGTTTCATTCTTCTGCATGTGGATGTCCAATTTTCCCAGCACCATTTATTGAAAAGACTGTCTTTCTTCCAGTGGATAGTCTTTCCTCCTTGATCGAATATTAGTTGACCATAAATTCAGGGTCCACTTCTGGGTTCTCTATTCTGTTCCACTGATCTATGTGTCGGTTTCTGTGCCAGTATCACACTGTCTTGATGACCACAGCTTTGTAGTACAACCTGAAATCTGGGATTTTGATGTCCCCAGATATGGTTTTCTTTTTTAAAATTCCCCTGGCTATTCGGGGTCTTTTCTGATTCCACACAAATCTTAAAATAATTTGTTCTAACTCTCTGAAGAAAGTCCATGGTATTTGATAGGGATTGCATGAAACGTGTATATTGCCCCGGGTAACACTGACATTCACACAATATTAATTCTGCCAATCCATGAGCATGGAATATTTTTCCATCTCTTTGTGTCTTCCTCAATTTCTTTCAGAAGTCTTCTATAGTTTTTAGGGTATAGGTCCTTTACCTCTTTGGTTAGGTTTATTCCTAAGTATCTTATGCTTTTGGGTGCAAT
The DNA here is from genome assembly GCF_053574225.1 of Canis aureus. Taxonomy (NCBI): domain Eukaryota; kingdom Metazoa; phylum Chordata; class Mammalia; order Carnivora; family Canidae; genus Canis; species Canis aureus. Next base: position 329,868 of record NW_027554427.1, read on the forward strand.
TGTAAATGGGATTGACTCCTTAATTTCTCTTTTTTCAGTCACATTCTTAGTGTATAGAAATGCCATTGATTTCTGGGCATTGATTTTGTATCCTGCCACGCTACCAAATTGCTGTATGAGTTCTAGCAATCTTGGGGTGGAGTCTTTTGGGTTTTATATGTAGAGTATCATGTCATTGGTGAAGAGGCAGAGTTTGACTTCTTCTTGCCAATTTGAATGCCTTTAATGTCTTTTTGTTGTCTGATTGCTGAGACTAGGACTTCCAGTACTATGTTGAATAGCAGTGGTGAGAGTGGACATCCCTGTCTTGTTCCTGATCTTAGGGGAAAGGCTCCCAGTGCTTCCCCATTGAGAATGATATTTGCTGTGGGCTTTTCGTAGATGGCTTTTAAGATGTCGAGGAATGTTCCCTCTATCCCTACACTCTAAATAGTTTTGATCAGGAATGGATGCTGTATTTTGTCAAATGCTTTCTCTGCATCTAATGAGAGGATCATATGGTTCTTGGTTTTTCTCTTGCTGATATGATGAATCACATTGATTGTTTTACGAGTCTTGAACCAGCCTTGTGTCCCGGGGATAAATCCTACTTGGTCATGGTGAATAATTGTCTTAATGTACTGTTGGATCCGATTGGCTAGTATCTTCTTGAGAATGTTTGCATCCAGGTTCATCAGGGATATTGGTCTGTAATTTCCTTTTTGGTGGGGTCTTTGTCTGGTTTTGGAATTAAGGTGATGCTGGCCTCATAGAACGAGTTTGGAAGTACTCCATCTCTTTCTATCTTTCCAAACAGGTTTAGTAGAATAGGTATGGTTTCTTCTTTAAACGTTTGATAGAATTCCCCTGGGAAGCCATCTGACCCTGGACTTTGTGTCTTGGGAGGTTTTTGATGACTGCTTCAATTTCCTCCCTGGTTATTGGCCTGTTCAGGTTTTCTTTTTTTTTTTTAAAGATTTTATTTATTTATTCATGAGAGACAGACAGACAGAGAGAGAGACAGGCAGAGGGAGAAGCAGGCTCCATGCAGGGAGCCCGATGTGGGACTCGATCCTGGGTCTCCAGGATCAAGCCCTAGGCTAAAGGCGGCGCTAAACCGCTGAGCCACCGGGGCTGCCCCTGTTCAGGTTTTCTATTTCTTCCTGTTCCAGTTTTGGTAGTTTGTGGTTTTCCAGGAATGCGTCCATTTCTTCTAGATTGCCTAATTTATTGGCGTATAGCTGTTCATAAGATGTTTTTAAAACCGTTTGTATTTCCTTGTGTTGGTAGTGATCTCTCCTTTCTCATTCATGATTTTATTAATTTGAGTCTTCTCTCTCTTCTTTTTAATAAGGCTGGCTAATGGTTTACCTATCTTATTAATTCTTTCAAAGAACCAACTCCTGGTTTTGTTGATCTGTTCCACAGTTCTTCTGGTCTCGATTTCATTGAGTTCTGCTCAAATCTTAATTAACTCTCTTCTTCTGCTGGGTGTAGGATCGTTTTTTGGAGATGTTGTGCTTAGAAGACCTATCGAGTATAGAAAGAGCTACATTGAAGTCACCAAGTATAAGTGTATTATTATCTAAGTATTTCTTCACTTTGGTTATTAATTGATTAAAATATTTGGGAGCTCCCACATTCGGGGCATATATATTGAAGACTGTTAAGTCCTCTTGTTGGATAGATCCTTTTACTATGATATAGTGTCCCTCTTCATCTCTCACTACAGTCTTCCGGGTAAATTTTAGTTTATCTGATATGAGGATGGCTACTCCTGCTTTCTTTTTAGGACCATTTGAATGGTAAATGGTTCTCCAACCTTTTATTTTCAGGCTGTAGGTGTCCTTCTGTCTAAAATGAGTCTCTTGTAGACAGCAAATAGTTGGGTCCTGCTTTTTTATCCAGTCTGAAACCATGCGCCTTTGGATTGGGTTATTAAGCCGGTTCACGTTCAGTGTTACTATTGAAAGATATGAATTTAGTGTCATCATGATATCTATTCAGTCCTTTTTTTGTGGATTGTACCACTGAACTTCTTCTTAAAGGGGAATTTTAAGAGTCCCCCTTAAAATTTCTTGCAGAGCTGGTTTGGAGGTCACAGATACTTTCAGTTGCTGCCTGTCTTGGAAGCTCTTTATCTCTCCTTCCATTTTGAATGAGAGCCTTGCTGGATAAAGTATTCTTGGTTGCATGTTCTTCTCATTTAGGACCCTGAATATATCCTGCCAGCCCTTTCTGGCCTGCCAGGTCTCTGTGGAGAGGTCTGCTGTTACCCTAATACTCCTCCCCATAAAAGTCAGGGATTTCTTGTCTCTTGCTGCTTTAAGGATCTTCTCTTTATCTTTGGAATTTGCAAGCTTCACTATTAAATGTCGAGGTGTTGAACGGTTTTTATTGATTTTGGGGGGGGGATGTATTTCCTGGATCTGAATGCCTGTTTCCCTTCCCAGATTAGGAAAGTTTTCAGCTATGAATTTTTCATATATATATTCTGGCCCTGTGTCCCTTTCGGCACCCTCGGGAACCCCAATTAAACGTAGGTTTTTCTTCCTCAGGCTGTCGTTTATTTCCCTTAATCTATCCTCATGGTCTTTTAATTGTTTGTCTCTTTTTTCCTCAGTTTCCCTCTTTGCCATCAACTTGTCTTCTATGTCACTCACTCGTTCTTCCACCTCGTTAACCCTCGTCGTTAGGCCTTCTAGTTTGGATTGCATCTCATTCAGTTGATTTTTAATTTCTGCCTGATTGGATCTAAATTCTGCAGTCATGAAGTCTCTTGAGTCCTTTATGCTTTTTTCTAGAGCCACCAGTAGCTGTATAATAGTGCTTCTGAATTGGCTTTCTGACATTGAATTGTAATCCAGATTTTGTAACTCTGTGGGAGAGAGGACTTTTTCTGATTCTTTCTTTTGAGGTGAGGTTTTCCTTCTAGTCATTTTGCTCAGTGCAGAGTGGCCAAAAACAAGTTATATTGGGAAAAGGAGAAAAAGAGAGAGAAAGAAGGAAAGAAAAGAGAAAAAGAAAAAAGAAAAAAGGAAAAAAAACGAGAAGAAAAAGAGAAAAAAAAAGAAAGGAAAAAAAAAGGGTGGGGGAAGCAATCAGAAATCAAAAACAAACAAACAAACAAACAAACAAACAAAAAAACCCACGGGGGAGTATCTTCTGATTCTGTATACTTTAAGTCCCTTGACTTCCCCTGGAACTTGTCCTTCTAGCTGGTCTTCTGAGGGAGGGGCCTGTTGTGATTTTCAGGTGTTAGCACTTGGGGGAGCTGCTCTGCCCCCTGCCTGGTGCAGGACTCAGTGGGGGTTGTTTACCCCGTGAGGCCCCAGGAGGAACAACCACAGTGGCTTCTCTGGAAACCTGGATTCAGCCCCCACAGTAACTACGGTGCTCTCTGTCTGCAGGGCCTGGAGGCTCTGGGGGGCGGGGCCGCTGCTCTGCTCAGCTCGGGGCAGGAGCATCCTTGCTATCCTGGGCCCTCCCGGCCTCTGCCTGTCCTGGGGGGAGCCCGGATCCTGGGCTGTGTCCGGTGCCCTGTGCTCCCAGTCTGCGCTGTTGGATTCGCGCTCCCGGCCGTGCAGCCCCCTCCGCGGAGCCGCCGCCCGAGCCCCTCCGAGCTGCTCCGGGTCCCGCCGGGCGCGCTGCAGCCCTTACGGAGCTCGGGGCACTCTCCTGGGCGCGCAGGTGTCTTGTTAGTGTCCCAGGGAGCCCGAGGGCATCCCCGCCCTCCTGGGGTCCTGCTCCTACTCCCTGCGGGTGCCCTTCCGGCAGGGAAGGTTGGTGCAGCTCCTGCTTCTCCCGGACGGAGCTTTCCTGTCCTGGGGGCACTCGGCCCGGACTTACCCCGGCTCCTCGCGGGGCCCCTCCCCTTTGGAGGCCTTTTGTTTCTTTATTTCTTTTTCTCCCTCCTTCCTACCTTGAGGGAATCGGGAACTCTTCTTACTGTAGCATTCCAGCTGGTCTCTCTTTCAATCTCAGGCCGAATTCGTAGATTTTCAGGATGATGTGAAGGTTATCTAGGTAATTTGGTGGGGACAGGTGATTTGGGGACCCTACTCTTCCGCCATCTTGCCCCTCCTCCCTTTGTATCTTTAAATAAAAACTGTGTGCACACACGTGTGTGATGAACTACAGCTTATGTTTGCTTGTGAACCCCTCAGACCTACCTATTCTAGAGTAAGTGTGTAATTAACATTTACTGTTGGTCCTTCCACACTTTGCTCTCCTATTTCCCAACCATTTCCAACTGTTAGCATGGCTATGCTTCGCTCAAACCTCTCAGATGGCAGTAATCATGACAAGTGCTTACATAGGACATGTTTTGTGACAAACATTCCTCTACATGACATATATATTTCGCTTAATCCTCACAACCATCATATGAAACGGATACTATTATCATCTCTATTTTACAGATGGAAAATAAATCTCTCTATTTTACAGAGAAGTCAGGAAACTTGCCCAAAGTCATGCACCCAGCCGATGGCAGAGGGAGGACTTGAACCCTGAGGTCTGAGCCCGTTCTACATAATTACTCTCCTGGCCCTGTCACCAGCTCATTCTCTTTAGCTGTGACCAATAGTTTTTAATTTTGATTATTTGAACTTATTTTCATTTTCAAAAATTCCTTGACAATTCAAATCCCAATCCTCTGAAAAGATTTTCTCAATCAAATAAATGTATAAAGTACAAAGCAGGGGTGCCCGAGTGGCTCAGTTGGTGAAGCATCTACCTTCAGCGAGATCACGATCTCAGGTTCCTGGGGTGGAGCCCAATGTCGGTCTCCTAGTTCAGTGGGGCGTCGGCTTCTCCCTTTGCGCCTCCCACTGTTTGTAATCTCTCTCTCCCTCTCTCTCTCTCTCTCTCTATGTGAATATGCATATATATATAAATATCAGAGGCCCCGAAGGGGTTGCCGGCGCGGCCCCTCAAGCTCAGGCCGCAGTCTCCGCCCCGCGGCCCCACACTCACGTCACCCAGGTGGAGGGCGTTGACCTGGGCCTGGACCAAGGGCGGCTGCGGGGACCCAGGCTGTGCGTGCGCTTCCCTCTCCGGCGCCTGGCGGGGAGGTGCGGCGCGAACCCGGCGGGCGCGGCCGTCAGCAGCGGGAAGCGGCCTCCCCAGGGCGGCCACGGCCCCACTCGCGGCCCCACACGCGGCCCCACACGGGCCGTCGCTCCCCACCGCGCGCCAGGGCGGCCCGGCCCCCTGCGTCTCCCGGCGGGCCTTGCGGCGGCGGCCTCCGCGCGAGGGGCCCCGAGGCCGCCTGGGCCCCGGAAGGCCGCGCGGACGCGCCCGGAAGCCGGAAGCCCGCGCCGGACCCGGAGCCGCGTGCGCGGTGGGCGGCGACGGCAGAAGCTTCGGGAAGGCGCCCGCGGAGGCGCAGAGGCTCTCCGGGGAGGCCCCACTACCCCGACGGGTCGCCGAAGCCGGCGCGGGACACGCAGTCGTCCCCTGAGGGGTAAGCCGAGGCCGGGCCAACCCGAACCCCCGGGGCGGCGGTGCGCGCGGCTGCGGCTGCACGAAGCTCGGGGTCCGCCCCAGAGACCCCCGCACACATGCCCCGGGGTGGAGGCCGGGTCGGGGCGTGAGGGGGGCGGGGGGGGCCCGTGGGGGCCACCGTGGGGGGCACCGTGGGGGGCGGGGGGACCGCGAGGGGGGCCGTGGGGGGCGGGGCGACCGCGAGGGGGGCCGTCGGGGGCGGGGCGACCGCGAGGGGGGCCGTGGGGGGCGGGGCGACCGTGAGGGGGGCCGTGGGGGGCGGGGCGACCGCGAGGGGGCCGGGGGGGCGGGGCGACCGCGAGGGGGGCCGTCGGGGGCGGGGCGACCGCGGGGGGGGCCGTGGGGGGCGGGGCGACCGCGGGGGGGGCCGTGGGGGGCGGGGCGACCGCGAGGGGGCGGGGGGGGGCGGCCGCGAGTCCCCGGAGCCCTCCGCGCCGCGCGGCCACCTGCCGAGTCTGCGAGCGAGTCGGGGCCTCGAGGCCTTGGCGCCCGGCGGTCCCGGCCGCGACGTGAGGCGGGAAGGCGCCGAGGGCAGGCTCAGGCCCGCAGCCGCAGGTGCAGCCCCCGCCCCCGGGGCCTCCCGGCTCCAGGGAACGTCGTCCGTCCGCAAGTGGTTTCTCGTGCTCTGCGTCATGCGGACATTGTCGCCTCTTACACGGTTTCTTTCAGGTTTTATTTGCTCAATCGTGAGAGACACAGGGAGAGAGGGGCAGAGACACAGGCAGCGGGACAAGGCGGCTCCTCGCAGGGAGCCCGTCTGGGACTGGATCTGGGACCCCGGGGTCACGGTCACGCCCTGGGCCGGAGCAAGACGCTCCACCGCCCGCACCCCGCGTCCACAAAGTTGTTTCAAATGTTGAACAGAAAAGTGTTCCTTTCGCGTCTATGCGTATAGTTGACTTTAGGTAACATGCCCCTCGTAGTTGTTTCTGAAGGATTCCTTTATTGCCGAGCGAGCGAGCGAGCGAGCGTGCGAGCAGCGGGCGGGCAGGGACGGCGCCTAAAGCAGAGCCCAGGGGGCGCCCGTCGGGGATGCCAGGCCCTGTGGGGCCCGCTCAACCCTGACACGGTGACCTGAGCCAGAACCCGGAGCCCCATCGTGCCTCGACCATTGAGCTTGAGGCGTGGTGATCGCGCTGCGGGCAGTTCAGGCGGTGGCAGGAGCTGCTTTTCCTTTTGGCGTCCGACCTGCAGGTCACCGCCCCGAGTGCTGGGATTTTCTGGATCTTCCCTCAGGCAGTGTGGGAAACAGATGGTGAGCACATAGGCCTCCCCCTTCCCGACTGATGCTCTGGGCAGCTCTTCAGGTGGACTGGATGGTCCCAATGTCAAGGCACCACGGTTCCGTTACAAATAACTCGATTTGCAGCTAAGGGCAAGTAACAAAACACAGCTTTTTTTTGAGCGAGGTAAAAATGGGATATCTTTGAAGTAATACATTCGGAGGAATTTTAAATGTCCAGCATTGAAAACACATGACCTTTAACGATCTGAAGAATCACCGTGGTTTTCCTTTTCTTATTAAGTTCCTCTTAATGTGACGGACATATTGGATGACAACGTGATTATTTCCATCCAAATGATCGGGATCCCTGGGTGGCACAGTGGTTTAGCCCCTGCCTTTGGCCCAGGGCGCGATCCTGGAGACCCGGGATCGAATCCCACGTCGAGCTCCCGGTGCGTGGAGCCTGCTTCTCCCTCTGCCTGTGTCTCTGCCTCTCTCTCTCGCTCTGTGATGTGACTATCATAAAAAAAATAAAAATAAAAATAAATCCAACCAAATGATCATCGCCTTAGCGTCACGTTAAAAGTCAGAACGTGTCACATCCAATGGTGTTGACAGCAACACCAGAAATGAATACACACACTCACGCACATGTAAGTGTGCTTAATGGTTGGAGAGGAGCAAACCCACGTACAGTGGACATTGTCCCCGGGATGTGTGCCAAACATGAAGTCACACTCATTTTTAATTTTAACGAGTTGTTTCGCAGGCAAAGCAGTGAGGCAGCCAACAGTCTGTGACTGACTTCTTTTTTTTTAAGATTTTATTCATTTACTCATGAGAGACCCGAGAGAGAGAGAGAGAGAGAGAGGCAGAGACACGGACAGAGGCAGAAGCAAGCTCCATGCAGGGAGCCCGATGTGGGACTCGATCCCAGGTCTCCAGGACCACGCCCTGGGATGAAGGCAGCACTAAACCACTGAGCCACCCGGGCTGCCCTGTGACTTACTTTTAAAAAGACCCAAGGGCCGCGTGTGTGCTCAGGGCTGGGGGTGGGGGGCACATGTCCAGGCCCGTGGTTACCCCCCCCCATCAGGCACTTGCCGCCTCTCCATCCTCACTAAGCCGAGGGTGTAGTTAATTAGTGGGAGGCTGGGGTGGCGTTGGACCCGCCGGCAAATCCCGAGGGGCTCTGGTGTCCTGTTACAGGCAAACCCACCCTGCGGTCCGGTCCGGTCCGTAGACTAAGGGAGCCTGGGCCTAACGGAGGCTGGGGATGTAACTGAATCAGGAACATCTTGCACTCGCTGGCTCGATGTCAGATACGTAAAAGCTTAAGAAAAAAAAAAGATTTTTAGAAAACGTTGTAGCAGGGTTGGCGACGTCGTGCAATGGCATAAACAGGGTGGGACATTTGGTGTCACCAATCGGCAAAGTAACCTGTGCCACAAAATAGTTTTCAAAGCTTCTTAAAGTATTTTCTCATTCGAGGGGCACCTGTCTGGTTCAGACGGATGAGCACGGGACTCTTGACCTTGGAGTTGTGAGTTTGAGCCCCACACCAGGTGTACAGGTTACTTAACTAAACACGTGAACTAAATAAAAAAAGAGAGTGTTCTCATTTCAGGCTCCACCAGCCCTGTGTGATAGAGAAATGTGCAAGCATTTATCTCCAGTTCGCAGAGGGCAAATTTATCTCCGGAGAAATCCTGGAGCCAAAGAGAATAGTGCAGAAAGGGCTAGAGCCACAAGGCGTGACGGGGCCCCAGGGCCGCGAGGGGGTAAGACCTTCCCTGAGGAAGACTACAGAGGCAGAGAAAGACCTAGCTCCGGCCCCTCCCCATTCTCCTCCTGAACAGAGTCCTGCCTGTGGGCCAGAGAGCCTGGCCAAGGTTGACGTTGCCTTCCAGCCTCGTCCCCTCGTACCCACGGTGCCTTCAAAGATGGGCCCTGGAGGGGCCACTGAGACCCTGAGGAATTGAAGCGCTAGGGATGTGCATTTGACACACGCAAACCTGGTGGCAGATGGAGAGGAGGTGGGGGGGCCTGCGGGGAGGCTGCGTTGACCAGCTGGTGAGCAGTGGAAGCCATGGAGAAGAGAAGCCGCCAGGGGAGAGGAGAGGTCTACCGGGGAGCGCTGGCGGTCTCAGGCACTGAGTAGATGTGGGCGCCTAGTGGAAGCGGGAGCAGGACATTGTCACAGCCACGAGGGAGGTCGGGTGCCAGGACAGACCTCCTGCAAGGGTAGTTCTCCAACTTTGGCCTTCTCGAATCTTGTGGGATACTTGGAGGGCCTATGAAAATAGGGAGGTTAGGTCCCTACCCAGCAATGTCTGATTCCAGAGGCTGGAGCAAGACTCCACGTCCACGTTTCTAGCAAGTTCCTGGGTGATCCTAATGCTGCTGGTCCTGGGATCACACTTTGAGAACCACGGCCCTAGAGGGGCAGTGTGCTTTCTCGTGTTGACCCAAGTCCTAGGAGGGAGGTAGACACAGCAGCTGGGACGCAGGACTGCAGGTGCGCCAAAGGGCGGCAGCGAGTCGGGTCCGCGGTGCAGTGACTTCCCGACTGAGAACCTAGGCAGGTGCAGGGGAGGCTTGCCTTCAGAGCCACGCCCCCTCTGCAGTGCCACCTGTTTCTGGGGACTTCCCTTCCTCCTGTTGGGGAAGGGCCATGGGATATGTAGAGCCCAGCCCAGAGAGCGAGGAGGGACCTCAGTGGAGGTGCTCTAAGTGCAGGCAGCTCCTTCGGGGAAGGGGAGGTGCCACCATGGCGCGGCGGGCACGCTTCAGGTGTGCAGGGCAGCAGGTGCAGCCAAGCAGGGTGCAGGGACCGTCGGGTGTGCAGACGGAGGCTGCGTGGTCTCTGGCGCTCCGGGCGGCAGCTGCCGGGGCAGCCCCTGAGTCCTGAGCTGCAGCTCGGGGGGCTGTGGCTGGACTGTGTCCTGGGCGGGTGCGCGGTTGGGAGGGGGGGCACCTGCCTATGAGTCTGCGCTCACTTCCTCCTTGTGCAACTGCACAAACAGTTCTCGAGGTGAACCGAGCTGGAGGGAGCGGGACGGGGGCTCCTCTGGCTTTTCTGAGGATGCTCAGGGAACATGTCCACGTTCCTCTTCTCTGACCATTCCCTGCATGTAGGACGGTTGTTTAGTTGTCCCCGTTCTGGAGGAACATTCTCTGCTGGTTCCAGAAAGTAGGAGCCAGTCACAAACCGCGAAGAGGGCCGGGTTCTGGGCGGGATGTGCCCTGGAGGCTGATGCATCGCCAGAGCCTCTTGCAGGGTCTCCTGTTCAGTTGCCCGGAATACCCTGACTGAGGTCGCCCTGTCCTCTTCCTGAAGGTCCAGCCTCCTGGGCACCTCAGGTGCATTTGCATTCCGCTCCCAGGCCCTCCCAGTCTCTGCAGCCCTGGATTCCTTTTTGAGATCCCTTGGAATGTTGCTCTGTCACCACCATGGGGGGTTAACCACAATGGCACAGAAACCAAAGGTCTCTGCTGCTTGTTAAACTCCTGGGCGTGTCGGTATAGATGTGACCAGTCAAGAAATCACACGTAAGGGTTTTTATATTTTTTATTTTTTTAATAATAAACTTATTTTTTATTGGTGTTCAATTTGCCAACATACAGAGTAACACCCAGTGCCCATCCCGTCAACTGACCCCCTCAGTGCCCGCCACCCATTCACCCCCACCCCCCACCCTCCTCCCCTTCCACCACCCCTAGTTCGTTTCCCGGAGTTAGGAGTCTTCCATGTTCTGTCTCCCTTTTTGCTATTTCCCCCTTATTTTTTCTCCTTTCACTGTTATTTATATTCCCCAAATGAATGAGACCATATAATGTTTGTCCTTCTCTGACTTATTTCATTCTGCATAATATCCTCCAGTTCCATCCACGTCGAAGCAAATGGTGGGTAGTTTTGAGGCCACATTCATTTGTGAAGTACCACTGGCGATGGGCAATAAGTTGTAGATGCTGATAATTTATTTGCATAGCCATTCAATAACTGGCATAGTGGGTTCATTTTTTGAAATGATTTTTATTTATTCACGAGAGACACACAGAGAGAGGCAGAGACACGGGCAGAGAGAGAAGCAGGCTCCGTGCAGGGAGCCCGATGTGGGACTCGATCCCGGATCCCGGGATCACGCCCTTAGCCCAAGGCAGGCGCGCTCAACCGCTGAACCACTCAGGCATCCCAGGCATAGTGGGGTTCAAAGAACAATTTTAGATCGGGTTGCGGAGAGGGGAGACTAGAAGCCAAACACACAAAACATCCTTGCCTGTTCTCATTCCAGGGCAGAGATTGAGAGACATGTTGCCTCAAAGTCAGGACTCTTCTGCAATAAAACGTAAAGAAGAGCTCACACAGAAAACAAGCCTCTGAGTCCTACAAGAAATCAGGGAAATGGGTCACAGGTAATTTAACATTTTAAATCTCCCTCTTTCATGTTTATGTGTTTTTCGTGGCGTCTGACTTTAGGCAACATCAGTAGGAAGAGATCGTATTTAGAGGAAGTATTTCCAAAGACGAGTGTGCAACCCAGGTGAAACTTACTCTGTTCAATATAGATTTTGGAAAGCAGATAGCACCTGGGTGTTTTGATAATTTGAGAAAGCTCTTATTCGTATCTCTATATCCTGCTGTGTTACTGGATCTGCATGTCCCACATTGAATATGTTTAACTCTGTATGCTGTATGATGTACATTTGTGATGTATTTCTGCTCTGCTAATGTGTGACTGACAGCTCTACACCATATGAAGAGAGGAGCAATTTGAAATGCCAGTCTGTATCACTGTGTCCCGCTTAGCTAGGCATTCAGGGTCCTCCACAGCAGAGCTTCTACTCTGTAGTCCTCCATTATATCTCCACATATACCTTTCTTGACCTAAACCACATCAATCTTCATTCCCCACATATGCCACAAACTTTCCCCCCTTTATGTGATTGCTCGTCCTGTCTATAATCCTGGAATGCTCTTCGTCCTGTCATTTCCAGCTCTTCAAGTCCTATCCTAAATTTGCTCCAAATGCTGTGTCCGTGCTTGGGGTTCAAGATGGCTGACTGAGCACCCACTTTTATATTCACCTTTCTCAAAATCCTAATGAATTTCATGAAAAAGTTTATTTAATAATTTTTTTTTATGATAGTCACAGAGAGAGAGAGGCAGAGACACAGGCAGAGGGAGAAGCAGACTCCATGCACCGGGAGCCCGACGTGGGATTCGATCCCGGGTCTCCAGGATCGCGCCCTGGGCCAAGGGCAGGCGCTAAACTGCTGCGCCAGCCAGGGATCCCCATGAAAAAGTTTATAATACCAAAGGTAAATCAATAGTAACAAAAAAAGAAACTTGATAAGTACTATTAGAAATTCTATACAAAGGAATGATTGACTTATTTCACTCAGCATTATACCCTCCAGTTCCATACATGTTGAAGCAAATGATGGGTATTTGTCATTTCTTATGGCTGAGGAATATTCCATTGGATACATAAACCACATCTTCTTTGGGGAATATAAGTAATAGTGAAAGGGGATAGAAGGGAAGGGAGAAAATGGGTAGGAAATATCAGAAAGGGAGACAGAACGTGAAGACTCCTAACTCTGGGAAATGAACTAGGGGTGGTGGAAGGGGAGGAGGTGAATGGGTGACGGGCACTGAGGGGGGCACTTGTCGGGATGAGCACTGGGTGTTATTCTGTATGTTGGGTAATGAACACCAATAAAAAATAAATTTAGTATAAAAAAAGGAAGTTCTATACAAAATCTTGTGTACCGTGAAAATGAATGTTTAATATACCTATGAATTCACTTGTCCCGCTTAATGTGCAAGATCTATATAAAGAAAACAGAAAACTTTGCTGATGGATGTAAACTAGGATCCGGATGGGAAGATTAAAGTGTGAAAGTGTCAATTCTTACAAAATAAATCCATGAATTCAATGCAATCCTAAAAAACTCAAGGATAATTTTCATGAAACTTGATAAGCTATTTCTTAGTACTTCTAAAAGTAAGGAAGTATAAATAGCCAAGTGAATCTTAGATGAGTGAGGACTGCTTACCCTACAGATATCAAAACATACTAAAGAGCTATAATGGATTTTTTTTAGTAAAAGATTCTGGCAAAATTGGCTATCCACATGCAAAAAAATAAAATAAAACTCTCGTTTATATCATATCCAAGAACATAATAATTTCCAGGTAAATTAAGGACTATATGTGAAGGATAAAAGTCCCAAGTTTTTTAGAAGTTTATATATGATATAAATATATCATATATGAAGTTTATATATGATATATCATATATGTGTGTTTATATATATATATCTTCATGACCTTGTGGTAGAAGGATTTTTACTCTCCTAGTCACAAAGGAGAACCTTGATGAAGTTGACTACATGACAATTAAGAACAACTGTTCATCAAATGCCAATACGAAAATAATAAAAAGACAGAGAGGGTGAGGATATTTACAACACACATTAACTATCAAAGGATTATTATCCAGAAAAAGAGGATTTATAGATGAGTGAGCAAAAGGCCAGCGACTTAACAGAAAAATAGGCAACAGAATTAAACAGACACTTCTCAAAAAACAATAGAATACGCAAATATCTAATAAACATATGAAAAGGAGTTCAACTTTACTAGCAAGTCACAAAATTGCAAATTAAAACCACAAGATGATACCGTTACACACCTACAAGATGAACAAAGTTTAGAAAGCTTTATCTCAAGTGGTAGCAAAGTTAGGAGGACACACAACTGATGAGAATATAAATTGATACCAATATTGGGAAGCAGGTAGCATGTTTTATTAAAGTTGAAGATGAGCATACTCCTTACTTACTTACATGGTCTCATCATTTAATTGTTTATGATTACCAGAATCAACATGCGAGAATGTTCATCTCATCTTGTTCTTAAATGACAAAAGCTGGAAATACTCCATTCTGCCTCAACAGTAGAATGGGTAAAACGGAAGTGTAGTCATACAATGGAATATTGTACAATAATAATAACAACAACAACAACAAAATAATAACAATCAACAAACATGATAGTAAGTAAAAAGTGAAGTTACAAAATTGCATATAGCATGAATATTATATAAAATTTAAAAACAGACAAAACTAAACGATACTGTTTAGCAATGCTTCAGGCCATGGTAAAACTAAAAATAAAAGCAAGGAAATAAATACCATCAAGGTCAGGATAAAAATGACCTTTTTGTACCTGAGTGGTCATTATATGGATGCTTTTTTTACCATCATTTGCTAAACTGTACACATAAGATTTAGATAGTTGTCTGTTTATTATACCTCATAATCAAAGTAAAGAATAAAAAACCCAGAAAGTAAAAAAAAAAAAAAGAAAAAAGAAAAAAAACCATGAAAGCCACTAGACGAACATACATGCTATTTCAATGGGTTGCTAAAAGTAATATTTCAAATTCAAATTCCAAATTCAATTCATTCAACAGGGAGTGTCAAAACTGGAAAGAAGGGATCGCCAAAGTTGACTGCAAATACATTTAAAACATCTCTATGGCCGCAGATACAACAAACAACTTGGAGAAAATATTCACGTCTACAAGACACCCATAGTATATGAAGAATGCCTACAAATCAATGTAAAAGAGATGTGGAAGGGCAGGCAATACACAGAGTGAAAGTTGCAAAGGATCAATAAGCATGAAAAAGTAATACATTTTATTAGGATTTGGTAAACTGCAAAATAGAAAAAATAATATGTAAAATGTAGGGTCATTTAAAGTAATCAGAATATAATCATCTATAAAATACAGATATACAAAACGTATTAAGCTATAAAATTATCACAAAATCTAAGAACTAAGGAAGTCATTAAAGGCTAAGTCTCCTTCTGGCTTTACCATTCTTAATGTACAACTTATCCTCATAGTCTCAAGATGGCTGCTGTGTCCCAGACATTACACCTGGGTTCTAGGCATAGAGAAGGGAAGAATGGCAAGAGGAGAACCGTACATGCCAGCTGGATTGGACCTACACATCAGTAAACTTGTACCTTTCCTAGAAGCCTAATCTCTAGAATGACACTTCAACCTTACTGGCAAAACTGTGACATAGTTTACTCCTAACTCTTGGGATTTGAGGAGGAGCATATCTTTTAAATGAAGATATTTTTGTGCCAAACTAAAATGTGGTTTTGTTAACAAGCAAGAAGTGGAACATATATCTTGCTTGGTCAACTAGTGATGCTGTGGGAAGGAAGCACCGAGACTAGTCCTTGGTACGTTGAACATGCTCAATAAACATTAGTTAAAGAAATGGGATTTTTTATATTATCATCTACACAATCCCCCAGAATGACAGTGAAGGGGGGGACCAAGATGAGAGCCGAGCATCAGCTACAGAGGAAACGAGGGCCCACGGAACAGAAGGCTCCTTGAGATCAAGGATGAGGTGGGTACAGTGATGCCGTGCTTGCTGCCTGAGGTCACTGAAAACCCTGAGAGCAGAGTCAGATACAAAGTATGAGATAGTTGTGATCCGTCTCTGGAATTGCGCTGTTCAGTGCCACCACCACCAGCCACATGTGGCTGTTTAGGTTTAGATTAAATAAAAAGTAGAACAACTCAGTTCTGCAGTCACATTTTGAATGTTCAGTAGTCACTCGTGGCTGGTGGCTTCCGTGGTGGATGGCGCTGGTATGGAATGTTCTTGTCGTTGCAGAAAGTTCTGTTGAGGATTGCTTGCCTAGAAGAATGGAGCCAAGGGAAAAGAGAGAAAGAGAAGGAGAGAAATCCCAATTTGCAGAAAAACAAACTTGTGCAGGAAAAGAAAAATAATCATAGTGTATGGGGTTCCTCTGTGAATAGCCTTTGCTAATCATAAGCATTGAATTCTGAGTTCCACAAATAGAAAGGACTTTCTGGGGAGGAAGCTGGGCTGAGATGAGGCGTATGTCTGGTAAGAGTGGGGGTTCGTAGGGAAGAGCTGTAAAGCCTCACATTCCAAGGTGGGAAGTTAACAGATAATGCCTGTGAGATATCAGAAATATCAGGAAAAAGTTACAGAGACATTTTGTTAAATGTGTACAGACAAATCATGAAAGGTTCAACTAAAAGAGTTAAAACGTTGGTCTGTGTGGAGGGAGAAAGTAGAGGAATGGTGGGAACAGGGAGCATCAATTTAGGAACAAGCCTCACAAAAACTATTTGATTCTTAATGATATGTAGGTATGATTTGATTAAAATTATAAATAGAAGAGAATGAACTGCAAAAGCAGGTGCACCTGGGTGGCTTGGTCAGGTCAGCCTCTGACTCTTGATTTCGGCTCAGGTCCTGCTCTCAGGGCTGTGAGATGGGCTCCACGCTCAGCACGGAGTCTAGTCTGCATGAGATTCTCTGCCTCTGGGTCTCCTTCTCGTGTGCTCTCATTCTCTCTCCCCCCCCCCTCAAATAAATAAACCTTAAAAAAGAAGAGGAAACTGCAAAGACAAAAGCTCTGTTACAGTGCCATCTTGTGCATCAGGTCTACTCTGGTCCCCAGACAGGATACTTCTGTTGTCTGACATTTAGGGACACGTTGTCTGAAACTCTGCTCCTGGCACCTAACTTCACCCTGCCTTGCTCTTGTCAATTGTGTAGGCTTATCGTCAAACTCCTGTTGGTTCATAAATTCCTGGACAAACTACTGTCTGATTTCAGAAGTGTCACAATATTTCAGTTTAATACAGAGTAAAGCATGAAGATTCCAATAAAATGTCGTAAAACGCTAATAATAAGGGACGCCTGAGTGGCTCAGTGGGTTCAGCGTCTGCCTTTGGCTTAGGTGTGCCTTGGCCTTAGTGCTCATCCAGGAGCCTGCTTCTCCCTCTGCCTCTGCCCTTCCCTTGCTCACCCTCTTTTTCTGAAATGAATAAATGAAATATTTTAAAATGGTGATTATAATTATTGCTAATAATATTGATTATTAGCTAGAATATATATCAAATAAAATAACTATTAAATATGATAATAAAAATAATAATAGCTAATGTTTATGGAGCACTTACTACGTGCAAGGCGTGTGATAAGAGCCCATCAATAGATCAGGGATCATTTATTCTTTTTCCACGGGAAAGGTCATACATAGGACAGAAATATAGACTGGCTCTTTCATGCCTAGGAGACAGAGTTCCAGGTTAGCATTCGAGTGTCTATGCTTATTTTTCTACTTTATATGGTTTTATCCTATGTGTCATAGAAAATGGGCCTGAATTCTTTTCCGATTTAACACCATCTTTTAAAACATAATGAAGAGTAAGTCAGTTCTAGTTTACATCTGCCAATGGAATGGTGTCCTATTACACACATATCCCTTGGTCATAAAACCTGTGAGAACATAGGAAGTGAACAAGGTTTAATTGGTTTAGATGGTTAAAAGTCCTGTTCAATTTTATTTACCACCGTCTGAATCACAGAAGGCGGAGAGGTACATATGTTTGAAATGTGGCAATGCTTCCTAACGTTTAGCTAAAAAAAGAACTATGACAACATGTTTAATTTTAAACCCATGTCAAGAAACCAGTGACCAAAAGGGGTTTTGCTTTAGTACAGAGGTTTAGAGAGAGACCAAGTCAGTGAAAATTGTCTTCAGATGGAAAATTGCTGGGTCAATTTTGTCAACTCAGTGTCATACACTCAGACTTACCTAATAGGGCATTATCTTCTCCTAGTAATTGACTGATTTAGATTGTATCTGCTTCTGCTGTTTGAAAATTGAACGCTTTTGTGCTTGTGTTCACACTCTGCCTCTAGAAGCCACCTGGCTGAATTGTAAATCAGAAGCTGGCTTACCTAGGAAAGCGGCTCGGTATTGCTAGCAGGCAGCCTTACCCAGGGAGGGAGAAGATAATCAGTAAGGTCTCCGCATCCCTTTCTGGCTTAGTAACAGAAAAAGGATGGAGCCCATTCTCTCTAATTACGCTCTGTGGCCAGCTTATCTAGGGTCACATCAACCATTTCCCACTGTCATTTCTTTTGTTCATGATTTTAGACATTGGTTTTGCCAACTTGAGGTTTCATGGATTTTATTCCTTTCTTGCACCTGTAACTTACCTGTAGCTCACCTGGGGAGCTGTACAAGAGGGAATAGGTTTACCTCCATGAAAATGAGGCAAGTGACCTTAGGAAAGCAGCTACAGAAGGGTCACAGCCCCTCAAAGACATGCTTATTTTATCCTAGATTCTTTTGCACGAATGTGGTATTAAACAGGGTTGCAGGAAATGAGAGATGAAACCTAAACTGGAAGCCCGTATGCTGGAAGTTAAGTGCAATTCCATTACGTTTGAGTAGTTCTAAGCAAGCAGTCTGTTACCCTTTATCCTTTACTGGAATTGATGAACAGCTGCTTTTCAGGGGATCACTCAGTATATTTAGCTTCTGAAATTCGAGCGACTCAGGGTCTGATTGGCTGCCGCGGCCGTGTGGTCACCTGGAGACTGGGCATCGCGCTGGCTCTGCCTGGGGCTCTCGGGAGGGGAGAGTCTGGAGAGGCTTTGCTGCTGAGGAAATTGATGTGCTAGAGGACAGCAAAGGCTGCTTGGTGGCTTTTTCTCGTAATGTTCTTGCTGGAGACGTTCTGCAGCTTCCCTTGAAGTGTTTTCCAAAGCTTGGTATCCTAACTGGGGAAATCGCGATGGGAACATGACTAGCGAAGTCTGTGGCCCTGTCGCCCTCCCGGGCCCTACTCGCATCTGCCCTGTGCTGTGAGGTTAGTCAGGCCCTGGACTATCCCCTGGTTGCTTGACCCGGTGGACTTTCTCATTTAACAGAAAAAAATCTCAAAAATTTTTGCCTTTTTTTTTTTTTCTAAATGTATGAGTATGAAAAGGGCTCTAAGATCTGGCTTCCTATATATTTATCCCATCCTACTGGGCCTCATCTGCCTCAGAAGGGGCGGCGGTTTCGCTAGCTTAACAAAACTAGCCATGGTGGGGTATTGGTCTACACGGCAAATATCTTTAGGCAATGAAAGGGACAGCTGCTCCAGGTCATCATCCACTTTTATCAAGCACGTCCCACTCTCTGGCATCAACCTAAGAGGCCCCGGGAGACCCTTTCCCTAGCTCCCGAATTAGAAGCTTAGACCCAAGGCCCACGATCTTTGATGCGCTTCAGTCAATGGTGTAAACGTGTCTTGTTTTTCAGGTTTGAGGAAGGGCTACAGACACAAAAGAGAAAAATCCATACAAGCCAATGGTGTTTAGGAAAAGAATAACCCCATTGCCTTGAGGTTTCTATTTTTCTTTTAAAGCTACTGACAGATTGTTTGTATGTGTCTGATTTCAAGTAGGAAAGCATTTTAGAGACCTACGGCACCCTCGTAGCATCCTGGTGCTGGCCCAAAACTAACTTCTGGAAGCCGAGCTGACCTCCCTTTAACTAATACTTTGCTTAAAAGTGTTTTTCTGGGGATCCCTGGGTGGCGCAGCGGTTTGGCGCCTGCCTTTGGCCCAGGGCGCGATCCTGGAGACCCGGGATCGAATCCCACGTCAGGCTCCCAGTGCATGGAGCCTGCTTCTCCCTCTGCCTGTGTCTCTGCCTCTCTCTCTCTCTCTCTCTATGTGACTATCATAAATAAATAAAAAATTTAAAAAAATATTTAAAAAAAAGTGTTTTTCTGCAAGTATTTAGCAATTTAAATAAAGTTTCTCTGGATCCAAACTCTCGCTTTCTTACCTCCACTTCCTTTCACAACTTGAACTAAATTGATCGTGTAGCTAGAAGTAGCCATACCTGGCATGTTGCTGAGGGAATCCAGAGAAAGGCATTTGGGGCCCGAGTTCTTTAGACCTGTACTCAGATCTCTCCTTTCATTTAGCCTACAAAGATCTAGGGATGTGTAGCGTGGATACGTCTTAAATTCTTTTTTTCTGATGTTCTGATTTCAGTCCGAGGGTAGATTCTAATGTATCTTTCATTTGTCTGGAACCTGAAAAGTTTGTAGGTGCCACTACTACTCAGGGAAAATGGCAGCTGACGAAGAATATGAGGAGGTGGTGGAGGTAAGATGAGAAAAACGGACTCTGACAGCCAAGTATTTTATGTAGCGACAATCAAAGCCGTACTGTAGGTGAATCAATCATTTGCAAAATAAAATACATCATCTATTATAACTTCACAAAGCATCGTTAGGAGAGCATGAGAAGGGAATATTTTACGTTCAGTTTTACTGTAATTATGTGGGATTTAGAATTGCAAAGAAATAATCAGAATAATCTGAAAATCAGAATAATCACGATTAAGCGCTGACAGTTATAAATTAAATTGCCTTCCCTCTGGTAGTAATGCCAGTAATACTTTGTAGCCTTCAACTTAAAATATTCCCTTGTTTTTCTTAAAATAACGGCGTTCAGTGGTCATTGGAAGTTGTCCTCGGTGTTAGACTTGAGTGATTTAACTAGATGCCAAAAAAATGGAAGGGGCTCTTTTTCGGCATCTCATCCTCGCCATTTTGTTCCTATTACTGACCAGCAGTTGCTTAACTGCTAGACTCCCTGCCTGGGAGTGTTCACCCAAGGTCTCCCTGACCTCAGAAAAGATGTCACAGAGAATGGAATGGTGGCAAATCTGGGAAGATGGTCAGGGAAGAGTTCAAAACCAGGAACTAGCTTTAAAAACATCTGTTAGGGGTCTCAGACATCTAAATAAAATCATACTATCACTCTTGACTCCAGTTGAAATTTGGACAGAAAGGAAAAGAAGCAAGGATGCACTAACCAATTAGGGACATAGCTCTAAAAACTATGTGGGATTTGGCACGTAAGTTAATGCCAACCATTTGGGTATTGTTGCTTTTTTATCAGCTTATTTCTAAGCTTCATCTGCCAAGGGTGAGAGTCCCACAAAGGTAAAGTTGGATAGCTACCAAAGGACTGCTTTTCCCTGGGTGCTAAGAAAATCCAAAATCGTGAATCCTTCACTCTGATGTAACATCCCTTCTCAAGTCACTGACAATGCTTTGTATGGCCAGAGGCGGGGTTCTCTGTGGCTCACCACCAAACAGCCGCCCCCAAGCGGCCAAACGCTATTTCCCATGTGATGAAGGCTGAGCCCGTCATGGAGGAACCCGGTGTCCTGCAGGAGCCCAGGCATCTCTGGCTCTGCCTAAGGACCCAGATGGGTATTGGGGTCGAAGTTAAGAAACGGTGCGGGAGCAGGGGAAGCACAAGACGGGGGACCCTGGGCGAGTCCCTGCTGATGGACTAGAGCTGGTGGCCTCGGGGCAAAGGCCAAGTAACTTGAAAGAGTTGGCTGACCCGGGGGACAGGCGGGACCCTGGCTGCAGGAGGTCTGGTCCTTGGCTTTCCCCTCTCCCCGAGCGTCGTCTTTGGTGGCAGAGAAGGGACACGTGAAGCATAGAACGAGGTGCACTGTGTGGCGTGAGAGAGCGAGCCGAGTGGCCCGCGTGCCTGTCCCGGGGGCCTGGGTGGCGGGGCCGGGACTGCGGCCCCCCGTGTCTGCGGCCACCCGACCGCACCTGCTCCTGCGGCGGGCGGTGACGCCGGGAGTACAGAGTGGCTCTGACCTTGGGTGGGGCCTGGGGCACCTTGCAGGTGGCGGCCTGGCCTGCCCGCACCTTGTGCCACCTGGTCCCTGCCGCCCTCATACCCGGCCTCGGGGCTCCGTCTCCTCTCCCCGGAGGGCCACTCGTCCCCGGGACATCTGGGGGCCTTGGGGACGAGGGTGGTCTGGGTGCTGCTTTCCTCTGGCTCTCCTCTCTGTGCTGCCCTCGTCCCCGGCCCTGTGACCGCCGCCTTGTTGGTCACAGCGCGTTACCCGAGGTCCTTCCTGTGCAGACAGCAGCCTCCCGCATCGTCCTGCCGCCTCGCTGCGAACAAGGCCCTGGCTCCCAGAAGAGGTTTTCCTGGCCTCCAGGGAAATTGCCGCCCATTAACGATGCACCCGGGGAGCCCCTTCCTCCCCCTGCACCCCACCCAGGCTGGCGGCCCTCACGGGACCGCCAGCCGCCCCAAGTCGCCTGGGCTCAGATAATGCCCCTCCCTGCGGGAGGCACGCGGGAGGCGCCCCCAACTGCGGGCAGTGGACAGGGCCGCCTGCTGTGTTCTCACGCCCGCTCTGCCTCTGTTTGCAGTACTAGGTGGAGGACGCCATATACGAGGAGGTGCCGGGGCAAGTAAGGGCCAGACAGGTAAGGCTGCCTGAGGTGCACACTGAGGCCGCCAGCACCTGCCACGGGCTCCCGGGGCTCTGAGCTGGCACGCGCGGGGTCAGGGGGCAGCGACCGTTCCTTGCCTGCACCCCACAGCTGCGGGAGCCGGCGAGAAATGCTGCCCCTGACAGGCCGTGTCCCTGCTCTTGCTCTCCAGCACACCCAGGGTGCTTGGGCATCATTCCCCACCATTCGTGGGGCGCTGTTGGCGCAGTGGGTGCTAATTGCAATAATGCCAGAGGCTGCCAGCACGTGGTACCCGTCGCAATCCCAGGGCCTCGGACGGGTGACTTGCAGGGTGACCAGCAGCTTTGTCGTAGAGAGCTGTAACCTGTTGGGTACCATCTCTGCCTTTGCCCCCGATGGTGCAACGAAACGTTACTGAGGTTTTAGCACAAAGCCTTTCCCGTGAATATTCCAAGGTGGAACTTTTTTTAGGGTGAAAAAGCTCACTCATGCTTCCTTTCTGGATAGATCTGTTTCTCTTGAGCACGGCACACAGAGGATGGCTGTCACAGGGCTTGGAGCTGCATGAGACCTAACATTTGCAGCTGCTGCCAGTCGGTTAGTTTCTCCCCATCCCTGTTTGCCAGCAACGGCAGCAGAAAGCAGCCCATCAGCAACGACCTGATGACACCAGGGGAAGTTGTCCCAGATGTCGGTTTCCTTGTTGGTTCAGCTTCCCTTTCCATAATTGATGCAAGGACTCTTGCTTTGGTAGAGATGATACTAGCTGTGAAGGAAGTCCTGCCATCACATGGATGGACCAGTTGCCTGCTTACCATTTTTTCTTACATACGGTACTTTTAACCTTGGACCAGACCTAAACTTTGGCCTTAGTTTCTTCTGTACACCCTGGCATAAGAAACCGTAATTTCCCACCTACTGCACGTGTACGACTGTTACAAGGATGATTACCCCCTTATGTTGCCGTCCTTATCCTGGTCCACCTAAGCATTTGTTAGCATAAATGGCACTCTAGTTCACATTAACTAACTGACTAAGCCAAAAGGATGGTAGTCACTTGTGATACTGATGTGATTCATTCCTTTAAAGTTCATTATTCTTTGCCTAGGACTGCAGGGGAGAGGCCTGAAGACCTGTGGAAAAAGCAAGCAGGTTTTTCATAGACTCATTTAGAGTTAATATGAAGTCAACAAGGTGAGCTTTATTTGATCTTCTTAATTGTTTGTTCCCTGATGCCAAGTTTGCTTTGGCTCTACCCAAACGATTTGAGAAGATTGTAAATGTTTAAGAAGATTGTGTTTCAGGATCCCCGGGTGGCGCAGCGGTTTAGCGCCTGCCTTTGGCCCAGGGCGCAATCCTGGAGACCCAGGATCAAATCCCATGTCGGGCTCCCAGTGCATGGAGCCTGCTTCTCCCTCTGCCTGTGTCTCTGCCTCTCTCTCTCTCACTGTGTGCCTATCATAAATAAATAAAAATTAAAAAAAAGATTGTGTTTCTGAGTTTTATCCAACCTGAAAGTGTTTGGGTTCCTTCCTACCAATGGAATTTTAAGGCACTGTAGCAAATGAAGAGGGAGTGACCTCTTGATTCCACACCCTCCTGAGCAATCAGCATTCACATTTCTGTAACGTGATGTATACAGTACATGGCCTGCCGCCTTGGTCTGTTTCAGACATGTTGAAGCACCCCTAGGGTGCAAGTCTGACTTGAGGTCAGGATAATGCATATGCAACTAGATCATGCCATCACCATTTTTATTTCCATAACCATTGGAACTGCATGTCTCATTTTCAGACAATAACAGAAATCTTTGAAACTACTACCACAAGGACGACCACATTGGACTATGAACCATCAGGACCTTCCAAACCGGCATTGGTGTTGCACAGCCAGTACCAGCCAATCCAGCGGAGAGGAAGAAGGTTATCTGGAAGAAATTGGATTCTTTGAAGTTCATGACCTGTGTACATTGTACACAGCCAGAAGATGCAGGACCTCTTTGGCCCGGTGAGTTTCTAACATCTTGTGCCAATCTGGTTTTATTATAGAGAAATTATTGATCTCCAGTGACTCTGTTTTGGGCGCCAGCTAGATTGTTCTTCAACCTTGTAGGAGACAAAAACTTATCTGCAGAAACATAAGCTCTTGTGACTCTTGAATCTTCCCTTCATGTAATTCATTTGCACCATTGCAGTTTCAGAGAAACCTCCTTACTGAAATCATTCCCACAAAATAAACAGGAGGCCTATTATGAGGCATTTATTGATATTTATTCACAGTTTTCTGGCTAATCTAGAATCCTGAAGTCCTAAATACAGATTCAACTGAAATCCATTCACAGAAGCTAAAGAACACCTCTTTACACTGTGTCTGAGCAGGATGCCCCTTAAGTAGACTAGTTAAAAATATATAAAAAGGTCTTTAAGAGTCATATAGGGAAGAAGAACCTGTAGTTTAGAAAACCAGGGTCAGGTGCATAATCACCGCTGCTGAAAGTCCCCGGTCCTTAACTTTCCATGTACAGTTACGGTGCGGCCAGAGAAATGGACACACACTCCTCCGTTCCCTCAAATGAAGGCTTTGTCAAATTTCCCTCCAAACTTAGACCTCTCCATTCAGGGAGGTCTGAGGTAACGTTTTCCAGAAATTACAGTGAAGACACGGACACTCCCAAGCAACATTTGGGCCCTCCCAAGCAACATCACACTAGAAAAAATCCTTTTGCCCCCAAAGGGCCCTGTCTTTGCTGGTTACTAGGCATCTGCAGCCCCTACTGGCAGAGGGAGAGGCCCCCGACAGCAGTACAACAGGCCCAAAGCTCTCTGCCACTTGCAACCTCAGCCACTGACCATCAAAAACTTGCCATGGGCAGTATAGAGAGGTCTGACACACATGCACAAAGATGAACCTAAATCCACATGCCTTTTGGTCAATCAGAGGTTCTGCTCCTACAGATTAGACTGACAGCTCTTAGTGTTTTATTTATTAGAACTCATTGTATATGTAGCAGAAATAATAAAATTGCATTCCTTTTCAAAATACTCCATAATTCAGACTTGCCATTAATTCAGCTGGTGTCTCAGCTATCCAAGCCATCGAGATTCAGCTGCAACGTCAGCATTGAGTATTTTTGCATTGTGTTATCAATCAAATCTTTTCAATTTCTATATATATATTTTCTAAAACTGTTGAGGTTCAGGCTTTTTATGTGTGCATTCAGACAATAAAAACTTTGAATCATATTAGGGCATTTTCGAGACCATAGCTTGTAATAAAATTTCTACTGTCTTAAGTATCCAATCATGTTAGGAATAACAAATAACAAATCTATTATAATTTTTGCTGTGAATCGAGTAGGGGACAAAAAGAAAGCTGT
Organism: Canis aureus; assembly: GCF_053574225.1. Classification (NCBI taxonomy): domain Eukaryota; kingdom Metazoa; phylum Chordata; class Mammalia; order Carnivora; family Canidae; genus Canis; species Canis aureus. Next base: position 355,126 of record NW_027554427.1, read on the forward strand.
TATAACTGATAATTGTTGGAACTTGCTGGATTTTTTTTTTTTTATCACAAGGGGATGAATGCATTGCCTGAAATTTCTGCTACCGTCTTGTCAGGTTTTAGGCTAATCTCTGCTATTCTTTTCAGAATAAATATAGGGAGAACTGTGAGAAAGCAAAAGGACAGCCATATGCCATCACGACGGATACACCAGAACTTCCCCAAATGAAGAAACTTCAAGATCGAGGCGGGACAAGATGGTGGAAGAGTAGGGCCAAGTCACCTGTCCCCACCAAATTACCTAGATAACTTTCAAATCATCCTGAAAACCGATGAATTTGACTTGAGATTTAAAGAGGGAACAGCTGGAATGCTATAGTGAGAAGAGTTCATTCTTCAGGTAGAAAGATGGGGGAAAAAGAGAAAGAAATAAGAGGAATCCAAGGGAGAGGAGCCCCACCAGGAGTCGGGCTAAGGCCCCAGCGAGAGCCCCCAGGGTGGGAAAGCCCTGTCCTGGAGAAGCAGGAGCTGCACCAATCTTCTCGGACAGAAAGGAGGTCGCAGGGAGTTGGAGCAGGATCCCAGAGCAGTCGGGATGCCCTCAGGCTCCCTGGGACACTAACAGAGGACCTGCACCCCAGGAGAGCACCCCACACCCCGTGGTCGAGCTCCCTAAAGGGCTGCAGCACGCGCCCGGCTGGACCCAGAGCAGCTCGGAGGTGGCTGGGGAAGAGGCTCCGCGTGGAGGGGGCTGTGCGACCCCGGGAGCAGCTCAGAGGCAGCTCCGGCAGAGGCTCCACACGAAGGGAGCTGTGTGGCCGGGAGTGCAATTCCAAGAGCGCAGGCCCGGGAGCACAGGGCACCGGGGACACAGCCCAAGATCCGGCGCTCACCCCCGAATAGGCAGAAGCCAGGAGGGCACAGGACAGCAAGAATACTCCTGCCACCCGGCGGCCCTGAGCTGTGCAGATCGGTGACTCCCGCCCCTGGAGCATCCAGGCCCCTGCAGACTGAGAGCTCCGTAGTTACTGTGGAAGCTGACTCCAGGGCTGGAGAGCTGGCCGCCACCAGTATTGTTCCTCCTGGGGCCTCCCAGGATAAACAACCCCCACTGAGCATAATCACAGGCTCACAGTGGCCTCACAGGATAAAAAGGTTAAACAACTTTCACTGAGCCATGCACCAAGCATGGGGGCAACTCCCCCAAGTGCTGACACCTGAGAATGAGCACAGCCGGCCCCTCTGCCAGAAGACCTGCTAGACGGACAGGGGAAAAACAAATTATTGACCAAGCAGCACTGGAAATTTCCAGGGGAAGTTGAGGGATTTACAGTATACAGAATCAGAGGTTACTCCCTCTTGTTTTTTGTTTTCTTGTTTTCTGTTTTGCTTCCCCCCTTTTTTTCTTCTCTTTTTTCCTTCTTTTTTTTTCTTTTTCTATTCTTCTTTCTCTTCGCTCTTTTTCTCCTTTTCCCAATACAAATTGTTTTTGGCTGCTCTGCACTGAGCAAAATGACTAGAAGGAAAAACTTACATCCAAAGAAGGAATCAGAAACAGCCCTCTCAAAAAAAAAAAAAAAAAAAAAAAAAAAGAGAAACAGCCCTCTCTCCCACAGTTACAAAATTTGGATTACAATTCAGTGTCAGAGAGCCAATTCAGAAGCACAATTATAAAGCTACTGGGTGGCTCTCGAAAAAAGTATAAAGGACTAAAGAGACTTAATCTAGATGTAATCAGGCTGAAATTAAAAATCAATTACATGAGATGCAACCCCTACTAGAGGTCCTAACGACGAGGGTTAATGAGGTGGAAGAACAAGTGAGTGACATAGAAGAAAAGTTGGTGGCAGAGAGAGAAACTGAGGAAAAAGAAAAACAAAAGATCATGAGGATAGATTAAGGGAAATAAATGACAGTCTGAGGAAGGCAAATTTATGTTTAATTGGGGTTCCAGAGGGCGCTGAAAGGGACAGAGGTCCAGAATATGTATTTCAACAAATCATAGCTGAAAACTTCCTAATCTGAGAACGGTAACAGGCATTCAGATCCAGGAAATAGATCCGCCCCTAAAATCAATAAAAACCGCTCAACACCTGCACATTTAATAGAGAAGCTTACAAATTCCAAAGATAAAGAGAGGATCCTTAAAGCAGCAAGAGACAAGAAATCTCTAAATTTATGGGGAGAAATATTAGATTAACAGCAGACCTCTCCACAGAGACCTGGCAGGCCAGAAAGGGCTGGCAGGATATATTCAGGGTCCTAAAAGAGAAGAACCTGCAGCCAAAATACTTTATCCAGCAAGGCTCCCAATAAGAATAGGAGAGAGAAAGAGCTTCCAAGATAGGCAGAAACTGAAAGAATATGTGACCTCCAAACCAGTTCTGCAAGCATATTAAAGGGGACCCTGTAAAAGAAAAAGGAAGTCCAAGGAAACAATCCACAAAAACTGGGACTGAATACATGTCATGATGACACTAAACTCCTATCTTTCAATAGTAACTCTGAATGTGAATGGGCTTAATGACCCCATCAAAAGGCGCAGGGTTTCAGACTGGATGAAAAAGCAGGACCCATCTGCTTGCTGTCTACAAGAGACTCATTTTAGACATAAGGACACCTACAGCCTGAAAATAAAAGGTTGGAGAACCATTTACCATTCAAATGGTCCTCAAAAGAAAGCAGGGGTAGCCATCCTTAGATAAACCAAAATATATCCTGAAGACTGTAGTGAGAGATGAAGAGGACACTACATCATACTTAACGGATCTATCCAACAAGAGGACTTAACAATTCTCAATATATATGCCCCGAATGTGGGAGCTGCCAAATATATCAATCAATTAAAACCAAAGTTAAGACAAACTTAGATAATCATACACTTATACTTGGTGAGTTCAATGTAGCGCTTTCTACATTCGATAGGTCTTCTAAGCACAACATCTCCAAAGAAACAAAAGCTTGAAATGATACACTGGACCAGATGCATTTCACCGATATCTACAGAACTTTACATCCAAATGCAACTGAATACACATTCTTCTCAAGTGCACATGGAACTTTCTCCAAAATAGACCACATACTGGGTCACAAATCAGGTCTTAACTGATACCAGAAGATTAGGATCATCCCCTGCATATTTTCAGACCATAATGCTTTACAAGAAGAAGAAGGTTGGAAGGATTTCAAACACATGGAGGTTAAGGACCATCCTGCTAAAAGATGAAAGGGTCCACCAGGAAATTAAGGAAGAATTTAAAAGATTCATGGAAACTAATGAGAATGAAGATACAACCATTCAGAATCTTTCGGATACACCAAAAGCAGTCCTCAGGGGGAGATACATCGCAATACAAGCATCCATCCAAAAACTGGAAGGAACTCCAATAAAAAAGCTAACCTTGCACCTAAAGGAGCTAGAGAAAGAACAGCAAATAGATCCTACACCCAGCAGAAGAAGAGAGTTAATAAAGAATCCAGCAGAAGTCCATGAAATCAAGACCAGAAGACCTGTGGAACAGATCAACAAAACCAGGAGTTGGTTCTTTGAAAAATTAATAAGATAGATAAACCATTAGCCAGCCTTATTAAAAAGAAGAGAGAGAAGACTCTAATAAAATCATGAATGAGAACGGAGAGATCACTACCAACACCAAGGAAATACAGACGATTTTAAAAACATGAGCAGCTATACGCCAATAAATTCGGCAATCTTAGAAGAAATGGACGCGTTTTTGGAAAGCCACAAATTACGAAAACTGGAACTGGAAGAAATAGAAAACCTGAACAAGGTGATAACCAGGGAGGAAATTGAAGCAGTCATCAAAAACCTCCCAAGACACAAAAGTCCAGGACCAGATGGCTTCCCTGGGGAATTCTATCAAACGTTAAAGAAGAAACCATACCTATTCTAACTAAACCTGTTTAGAAAGATAGAAAGAGATGGAGTACTTCCAAACTCGTTCTGCGAGGCCAGCATCACCTTAATTCCAAAACCAGACAAAGACCCCACCAAAAAGGAGAATTATAGACCAACATCCCTGATGAACATGGATGTAAAACTCTCAACAAGATACTAGCCAGTAGGATACGACAATACATTAAGAAGATTATTTACAATGAGCAAGTGAGATTTATCCCTGGATGCAAGGCTGGTTCAACACTCATAACACAATCAATGTGATTCATCATATCAGCAAGAGAAAAAACAAGAACCATATGATCCTCTCAGATGCAGAGAAAGCATTTGACAAAATACAGCATCCATTCCTGATCAAAACTCTTCAAAGTGTCGGGATGGAGGGAACTATCCTCAACATCTTAAAAGCCATCTACGAAAAGCCCACAGCAGATACCATCCTCAATGGGGAAATACTGGGAGCCATTCCCCTCAGATCAGAAACAAGACAGGGATGTTTCCAGTCTCACCACTGCTATTCGACATAGTCCTAGAAGTCCCAGCCTCAGCAATCAGACAACAAAAAGACAGGAAAGGCATTCAAATTGGCAAAGAAGAAGTCAAACTCTCCCTCTTCGCCAATGACATGATACTCTACATAGAAAACCCAAAAGCCTCCACCCCAAGATTGCTAGAACTACAGCAATTTGGCAGTGTGACAGGATACACAATCAATGCCCAGAAATCAATGGCATTTCTATACACCAACAATGAGACTGAAGAAAGAGAAATCAAGGAGTCAATCCCATTTACAATTGCACCCAAAAGCATAAGATACCTAGGAATAAACCTAACCAAAGAGGTAAAGGATCTATACTCTAAAAACTATAGAACACTTCTGAAAGAAATTGAGGAAGACACAAAGAGATGGAAAAATATTCCATGCTCACGGATTGGCAGAATTAATATTGTGAAAATGTCAATGTTACCCAGGGCAATATACACGTTTAATGCAATCCCTATCAAAATACCATGGACTTTCTCCAGAGAGTTGGAACAAATTATTTTCAGATTTGTGTGGCATCACAAAAGTCCCTGAATATCCAGGGGAATTTTAAGAGAGAAAGCCAGGCCTGGGGGCATCACAATGCCAGATTCCAGGTTGTACTACAAAGCTGTGGTCATCAAGACAGTGTGGTCTTGGCAGAAAAGCAGACACATAGATCAATGGAACAGAATAGAGAATCCAGAAGTGGACCCTCAACTTTATGGTCAATGAATATTGGACAAAGGAGGAAAGAGTATCCACTGGAAAAAAGACGGTCTCTTCAATAAATGGTGCTGGGAAAATTGGACATCCACATGCAGAAGAATGAAACTAGATCACTGTCTTGCACCATACACAGACACAAACTCAAAATGGATGAAAGATCTAAATCTGAGACAAGATTCCTTCAAAATCCTAGAGGAGAACACAGGCAACACCCTTTTTGAACTTGGTCACAGTAACTTCTTGCAAGATTCATCCATGAAGGCAAGAGAAACAAAAGCAAAAATGAACTATTGGGACTTCATCAAGATAAGCTTTTGCACAACAAAACCAACAGTCAACAAAACTAAAAGACAACCTACAGAATGGGAGAAGATATTTGCAAATGACATATCAGATAAAGGGCTAGTATCCAAGATCTACAAAGAACTTCTTAAACTCAAGAGCAAAGAAACAAACAATCCAATCATGAAATGGGCAGGAGACAGGAACAGAAATCTCACAGAGGAAGACATAGACATGGCCAACAAGCACATGAGAAAATGCTCCACATCACTTGCCATCAGGGAAACACAAATCAAAACCACAATGCAATACCACCTCACACCAGTGAGAATGGGGAAAATTAACAAGGCAGGAAACTACAAATCTTAGAGAGGATGTCGAGAAAGGGGAACCCTCCTGCACTATTGGTGGGAATGTGAACTGGTGCAGCCACTCTGGAAAACTGTGTGGAGGTTCCTCAAAGAGTGAAAATTAGATCTGCCCTACGACCCAGCAATTGCACTGCTGGGGATTGACCCCAAAGCTACAGGTGCAATGAAACGCCAGGACACCCACACCCTGATGTTTCTAGCAGCAATGTCCATAGTAGCCAAACTGTGGAAGGAGCCTCGGTGTGCATCGAAAGATGAATGGATAAAGAAGATGTGGTCTGTGTATACAATGGAATATAACTCAGCCATTAATTAGCCATTACCCACCATTTGCTTCAATATGGATGGAACTGGATGATATTATGCTGAGTGAAAGAAATGAGTCAATCGGAGAAGGACATACATATGGTCTCATTTGGGGAATATAAAAAATGGTGGACAGGAATAAAGGGAAATGGAGAAAAAATGAGTGGGAAATATCAGAAAGGGAGACAGAACATGAGAGACTGCTAAGTCTAGGAAATAAACTAGGAGTGATAGAAAGGGAGGCGGGTGGGGGCTGGGGGTGACTGATTGACAGGCACTGAAGGGGGCACTTGATGGGATGAGCACTGGGTGTTATTCTATATGTTGGCAAATAGAACACCGATAACATACAAATTTATATGAAAAAAGAAAGTACAAGATCAACTCAGTGAGGTGGGTGGCATTGCTAAAATAAAGGGGAGGGAGAGGTGGAAAACATGCTCACCACTGGGAATTGAGGGCTTTAACAGGTGTAGAGGAAACGAGTCAGATTAGTCTGAGACAGTCGAGAAATCTAGAGGAAGCTTTGGCTATAGATTATGTGGCTCTAAATGAGAACCCCCCAGAGATTTCCAAAAGCTTGGCTAAGTAGGTTAGCTTAAGAGATGATAGGAGATGGGAAGTTTGAATTCACTGTGGTCCTCCACAGAGGAGTGCAGGGAGGCTGGAATTCCACCAGGAAAGCAGATATACAGCGAATGCAGGTGCTCCACAGATCTTTGGGGATCATAGTTTTCTACTATGATAGTTTTCTACTATGATAGTTTTCTACTTTCTAAGAGTGCAGAAACTTCACTTTGCGGCACAGACGTTGAGTCATTGGGTTAATGCTGTTTGGTTGTAAGATAGCCTTTAATCTACTCACATTGGCACACCCGTCACGAATGCTGTGCTTGATTTCTGCGGGTTAAGTATCGAATGGATGGCGATGTTGCTAAAACTGTGTGTCAGTGGACGAAAAAGCAAAGGACATTGAACATGCGAAGAAAGTGTCGCAGCAAGTCACTAAGGTGAGGTCACAGTGTGGATGTTTGGGATGCATGTGGGTTTCCTCTATCTGACCTAAGAAAACACGATAGGCCTGATCCTGCTCGCCAGTCTTCCCTGAATCTCAGGGCATCATGAGCTCGGTGCCCACACCTGTCAGGGAGACTGCACGGATGACTGAAGTGGGTTGTCAAACCTCTGCCCTGCAACTCGGTCCAGGCAGTTGCCGTGCCGAATGCAATCCCAGGGTTGCCAGAGGCTCCTACTTCTTTTTAGAGAAGTCAGGGAGCTTAATTTTTACAAGAAATCCTTAAATTTCAAATGTAAATAACTAATCAAAAACATGGAAAAAATACCACATAGGTCAAGAGGAACATGCCCCCTCTCCAGAATCGGCCAATGACTTTCAAAGGTTGCAGCCCTTAAAAGGAATCTATGGAGAATCATGATCATGACTTAGTTTAAGAGATCAGACTTTTCAAGTAAAAGCTTACAATGCAGGGGAAGTATCGTGGGATGTTGACATGGTCACCGCTCGCACAGTCAGTGCTGGTGACAACTGGCACAAGGGCAGCCCCTCCATGAGAGCGCTTTGACTGTGAAAGACTCAACAGCACTCTGTTCTCTGAACCCTCATAGCTCGTGGGTGGCCTCAACCACGGGTCCTCTTCCCTGTCTGTCTAGGTTTTATACAAGCAGAACTGGGAAGACACCAACGATGAGTACCTGCGTCCCCCTGATGCCCCTGAGCTTGTCCAGGCAGTTAAGAACACAGCCATGTGTGGGAAGGTGAGGGCTTCTGCTCTGTCATGAACTCTGTCCTCCTCCACCTAATTCAGAGGAATCCCTGGTGCTTGTGCGGACCTGGCGCGTGGTGGCCCAGCCTTTCTGCGAGTGTCCTTGAGCCGTGTGGGCTGCAGGGGTTGTGGCTGGCAAGGGGGAACTGAGGGGAAAGCTCTTGAGTGGGAGGGAGGGTCCTGGTGGGAAGCTGAACACGTGGGGAGAAGGGAGATGTGCCGGAGACCTGGCTCTTAGAGACCGGGGCTACCCTTCGAGTTATTTCTGACTATCGCTCTTACGAAATGTTTATTTCGTGACAAGGAACTATGCGAGGTGCCTCCTGCCTCCTTCCGCTTGCATTCATAGTTGTTGTGGGAAGCAGATAAGGCCCCAGAGAGGAGATGAAACAAAATCCGACACATCTACCCTCCTGAAAACATGATTTGTCAGGAGAAGCAGGACACGCTGTTAATGAAGATGACTTGGACTGAGTGGAATGGGGGAGGCTATCTGGAGATTCCATTTGCCTTTGCTCTTACCCTGCCCTCGGTTCTTCTTGCTATTGATGGATGAATTCAAAATTGTGTATTTCGTATAAGTGGGAGCTCCTATCTCATAACTTCTCACTCTTTTCTGATTTAGAAACTGTACACTGAGGACTGGGAAGCTGACAAAAGCTTGTTTTACGCGTACAACGATAGCCCAGAGCTGAGACGGGTGGCCCAGGCCCAGAAAGCCCTCAGTGATGTAAGTCAAGTGCAGTCAACATTGTTTGGGAGTGTGGAATCGGGACGCTTCCAGTTAGGTCTTCTGGCCAAATGTTCTTTGCAATTCCTCTTTCAAAAAGACTAAATGTCATAATAGCAGATGAATACATCTAGAATCGTTGTAATTTATGATGTGTACTTAGATGTATAATTTATATTAGATATAATTAAACCCAATCTTGTTTTTTATTAGTTGAAGAACCTGAGTCTAAGACCTAGGTCATTAGTGGGCAAAACCCAGATTAGAAACCTGATCTTGTGATCCCAAGACCGGTGTTCTTTCCACTGTAGCCTGTGCCCTCTGTTCCCTTGGCTGGAGTTGAAGTTCTTCAGTGACAGTAGAGTGGCACTTAAAAAAAAAACCTGTTGGGATCGTAGCCATTTCCCGAAATATATTAAGTGAAAAATGTTATTGAAGGAGTTTGATTTGCTTCCTAATTTTAAAGTGTGAATTGTGATGTGTCCCCCTTTGTCTACATGAACTGACACACTTGTCCAAACATGGCTTGTGTAGTTACCCCACAAAAGCTCTTGCCGTAAGGTATACACAGAGGATATTTCAAAGATATGGAGGATATTTCAAAGTTAGTAAAAAGAAAAATCAGCTGTCTCCACTGACCAGAATTTTAGTGTCTTTTATCTTGAAAACAGTTTTAGAGGGACTTAAAAGGCCTAAGAGACTCCTTAGGTTGAAAGCTATATCCGCAGCAGAGAACTCCACTTGATTCTAGCACTTCCCCTTGTTTTGAGGAGCTTTATTTCTTGACCTCTGGATTTGCTAGAGGCTATATTGAAAATCCAAAGGCTACTGTTCTAGTCTTCAGGAGAGCACTCTTGTATAAAACAACAAGTTGTTTTTGATTCAGTTGTCAATCAGACCCCTAGAACTTCTTACATTCACTATGGACTTAACAAGTCAGTTGGCGTCTTGAAAATTACAGGGATTTATTTCCAGTGGGTCTTAGGATCCTATCTTGCCTTGTACTGGAATTATGCAGACTCATTTGATGGTGTCTCCGACTTTTGAGGTCTTGATCTTTTATTGCCTCTCACTCGATGTCATTTGCAAATTTAGGGGATATATTTTTATCTGTTTTCATATAATTCATTAAAATATAGCATAGATTATGCTCCAGTCTTTCCATAGAGTAACATAGGAACTAGAGAAGCCATAACAAAAACTTAAGGCTCTCTAGTACACGGTACCAATTTTAATGTGTAGGGACTTCTTGCTTCTAAGTTCATTTTCTGGTTCTGTATCTTATGAATATATAATATTGTGTAACCTTCTGTATCTATGAATATGTATTACTGTGTGACCTTTATCAAGTGATCAGTAGTTACTTGTTGAAAGTCTATGCATGGACAGCTGGCAGGATAGAAAAGAAGTTTTCATCCTTTCCCTTGAGATTTTATAATCAGGCTGGTAAGATGAAATTGTTATACATGAAACAATAAGAAAACAGTTTTCAAAAATCTTAGGGAGCAAATTCTACAGTCTAATACTTGCTGAAAAGACACATGCAAGTAATTAGAGAAGGCCTCGTGGAAGTGGTAATCCCAAGGGAAAGGGCAGTTATGACCAGAAAAGGCATTCCAAGTAGAGAGTACACTTGAAACGAGGGACAGAGGTGGAATGAGTCTGGTGAGGAGAAAGAAACTGAATGCTGTGGACACCTCATTAGGAGGGTGCTTTTAAGGAAGTGGTGGCAGGACCTTGAAAATCAGACCAAATAGCTTTGACATGATATGGTAGTCCTTAAGAGATACCCTGTGATTTTTTGGGGGGCAAACAGTATGGTAAAAGTAGGATATGGAAAAACTTTGATGGACAATATAGTGGATTGGGACTAGGAATAATTGTGATACATTGAAGAAGACTATTTTAATAATATCATGGAATGAAAGGGAGGACAACGGAGAGGAAGAAAGGAATCTGAGGGCAATAGGTATTTTAAAAGTGTTAAGGACATTGGATATTGGAGATGAGAGAGTGAAAGGAGCCATCAAGGAGCTTACAACAGAGACTGGTAGTCTGGGTGTATAGGGGTACAACTGTACTAGTGAACGGAGGAATGGAGTTGAGATGCCTCATCCATAAGATGCCTTGATCTGGATCTTCCATTAGAAACTTTGTCCTATTGCACAGGCATAAGAACAGGACAAAAGATTAATATTGGAGAGTCATCGGAATAAAAGTGATAGCTGAGGACATGAAAATATATGAAGGGGGGGTGGAGTAGTGTATGGCCAAGGGCAGAGTTTTGGAGGATACCCCTACTTAGGACATCTGGAAAGCAGCCGGCAGAGTAATGAGAGAACAAATGGTCAGAGAAGTTGAAGGAGAACCAGGAAATGCCGTGTCACGTGAGCTCAGGAAGAGTGTCCAAGAAGATACTTAATTTCCCGTCTCCCTTTACCTATAAGATGGACAGATGAAGGGAAACCTCCATGCCACTTTGGTTCTAGGGACTTCAAACAGGTACAGTTGACCACATGTCTTGAGATACCTCAACAGAATACATAATGGAGACTGCATAGTGAAGTAAAATCTTCCCATCCTTCCTCAGAAAAATGTGGCACTTAAGATACGGGTTGTAACTTTATTGCAGACTAACTGCACCAAGCATCAGGTTCCCAGCCTGCCTATTAATACTGTTGTCCACACCATGAGCTCCTACAGTTCTTGGGCACAGAGGCTCCCCCCGCCCCCCCCCCCCCCCCGTGGGCTGTTGTTCACAGAACATTCCGCTGCCTAGGCACGGAGATCTCAACT